>NC_058131.1:13219428-13281796 GCF_016433145.1 Gracilinanus agilis | reverse complement strand
GAGAGAGAGAGAGAGAGAGAGAGAGAGAGAGAGAGAGAGAGAGAGAGAGAGAGAGGGAGAGAGAAAGATATGGAGAGAGAGAGAGAGAGAGAGAGAGAGAGAGAGAGAGAGAGAGAGAGAGAGAGAGAGAGAATCAAGCACTTTGAATCCCAAGTGGCTATGTATAAGTACAACAGGGAACATCTATCTGACTGCAAGAAATTTTATATTCCTGGGAGGAATTCATGATAAAAAAAAAAAAGAGAAAGAGAGAGATGCTGGGGAAAAGCAGTGTTGTTTAGATAAATTTGGATAGCAAAGTAGACAAGGCATGATGGACTGAGAATGAATATATTAGCTAGGCCATTCATCCCAGGATGGCACATGAGGCCATATAGGAAGCATTTCAGCAAGAGGCTGATGTCAGTCACTGGTGTCTTTATTAGAATGGCAGTGTCCTGTTCCTGTCAGATTATAGATAAAAGGCATGAAAAAGATTTAGTCTGCAGGTGATTAGTGTCCTCAGGATATAGTTCAAGGTGGTAGATTAGTCTAAGAGGGGTAAATCAGGTACAAACACCATGCTACCAGGGGATTTTATCTTGGGATGACATTTGAGAGGGGTTGCAGTTTATTTTCAAATTTCTGTTTTAAAAATTTTTGTCCATTAATGCCATGATGAGATGTCTTGTGCTTATACTATCTGGTCATGGACAAAAGATATCTAGATTTATAATGAAGACTTGGACCAATCAAAGTAACCATTGGACTGTCACGTTTGTTTGTTTGTTTGCTTTTTGAAGTTACAAAATGGTCCTTTCCACTTAATGCTGAACATTCTCACACCTGGTCATACTTTTCATATCCCAGTGACTTAGAACTCCTGTTGACAATTATCAAAACCTCATTCAACCATGGCTACCTGATCCCCAACTCCTTTAACCCTCTGACAATAAATTTTTGTATGAAGGCCTTCCACTGTGCTCTCTGGAAGTCATTCATCGTGAAATCCCTCTTCTTCTCTCTGTCTCATCTATCTATCAGATCCATACATGTTGAGGTGTCCATAGGCATTTCCAAGGTTAACCCTTCTACTTGCCAAAGTGATCTCATTCTACTTCATTTTCTCCAACATCTTTCTGTCATCCCTAATATATCAGTCGTTTTCAAGCTCTCCCTCTCTCCTAGATCATTTCCTATGGCCTAAAAACATGCATACCTCTCGAGAAAAACAAAAACCAAGCTACTTGATCCTTTTATCCCTGCTATTGATCCCATTTCTCTTTTGTCCTTTGCAGCTAAATTCCTCAAGAAATCCATTTTCAATAAGTGTGTCTATTTCCCCTCCTTTCATTATCAAGCTAACAATCTAGTTTCCAAGCTTATCATTCCATTGAAATTATTCTTACAAAGTTGTTAATAATACCTTAGTTGCAAAATGCAATGACCTTTTCTCAGTTCTCATTCTCCTTGATTCCTTTGCAGCCTTTAAAAATGTTGTTTATAGCCTTTCTTGAAACTATTTTCTTTCTAGGTTTGTGGAATACTATTCTTTTGGGGTATATGAAATGTTTAGGCTAGACTAGCATCTTTGGTATGAGGGTTTCTTGAGCCAATTTTAGCACTGTTTTCCTCTTTGGTTTCCATTTGCCATTCAACTCTCAGTTGCAACTCCAGGAAGCTATAGCATTCACAGTGGCCTCCCTTTGGTAATGTCTTTTCCAGTAGTCTAAAACAGGTTGAGGGTGACTGAAAGGCTTCAAATCCATTGTTGAGCGAAGGGGTGTCTCTGACAGGCTTCTGAAGACTTTCTCTGACAGAAAGAATTGATGAGAAAAATTTGTTCCAACACTGATAGTGGCAGAAGGCGGGACTTTGGAGGGTTTAGAATTTCTTTACACATTGAAGAAGCCAAGGTAATCTATTGCATCCCAAGCAGAACCACTCATCCTTACTTTTGTCTCAACACTGGACTTGAGTGACTTTGGAGAGTGAGGCTGAAAATTTTCTTTTTTCTTTTTTATAAATTAATTTTTTCTTTTTATACATTTTACATGTTTACATAATTTATTTTCTTTCCCTCCCCTCTTCCCTTCCTCTTCCCAGAGCCAACAAATAATTCCATTGAATTACACAGATGTTATCACTTAATACCTATTTCCATATTATTCATTTTTGGCATTGAGCAATCTTTTAAAGCCTAAGACCCAAATACATATCCATCTATACATGTGATAAGTGATGTAATATGTTTTGCTTTTGCATTTCTACTCCCATTGTTCTTTCTCTCAAGGTGGCTAATATTCTTTCCCATAAATTATTCCGGAGTATCCTGCCTTGTTTCATTGCTACTAGTAGCAAAGTCCATTACATTGGATTGTTCTACAAGATTTTACCTTCTTCATACAATGCTCTCCTGATTCTTTTCATTTCACTATGTATCAGCTCATTGAGGTTCTCCCAGTTCATAGAGAAATCCTCCAGATCATCATTCCTTATAACATAACAGTATTCCAGTAACCATTACATGCCATATTTTGTTCAACCATTCCCCAGTCAAGGGGCAACCCTTCATTTTCCATTTTTTTTTCACCACAAAGAGTGCACCTATAAATATTTTTGTACAAGTATTTTTTTTCCTTATTATCTTTTTGAGGTTCACACCAAATAGTGGTATTGCTGGATCAAAGGGTATGAAGTTTTTTAAAGCTCTTTGTGCATAATTCCAAATTGCCTTCCAGAATGGATGTTCTAATTCATAACTACACCAGCAATGCATTAGTGTCCCAATATTGTCACAAGCCCTTCAACATTTATTATTTTCTTTTACTGTCGCAATGGCCAATAGACTAGCTATGAGATGGAACCTCAGAGTTCTTTTTATTTGCATTTCTCTAATTATGAGAGATTTAGAACAGTTTTTTTATGTGTTTATTGATAGTTTTAATTTCTTTATCAGAAAACTATGTATTCATATCCCTTGACCATTTGCCAATTGGGGAGTGACTTGATTTTTTGTGCAATTGACTTAGCTTCTTATAAATTTTAGAGATTAGACCATTGTTAAAGATTTTTATTATAATTTTTTCCCAATGTGAAAAGTGAATCAAACTTTCATTCATGATACTATTAGGTCCTCTTCTTTCTTTTTCTTAATTAAATTAATTAATACTTTATCAATTTTATTTGTCTTTTTTAAAAATACCAGTTCCTAGTCTTGTTTATTAGTTCAATAGTTTTTGTTGTGTTTTTTTTACTTTTAATTTTATTGATTTCTCCTTTGATTTTTAGGATTTCTAATTTGCTCTTTATCTGAGGATTTTTAATTCATTTTTCTAAATTTTTAGTTGCATGCACAATTTGTTAATCTCCCCTTTCTTTTTTTTTCCTAATATGGGCACTCAGGGATATAAATTTCCCCTCAGTGCTGTTTTTGCTATATCCCATCAATTTTGATATATCGTTTCCTCATTGGAATTTTCTTTAATGAAATACATAATTGCTACTATGATTTATTCATTAACCAACCAGTTTTGGAGAATAAGATTATTTAATTTTTAATTAATTTTAATTTGCCTGTTCATGTAACTTTACTAATTATAATTTTATTGCATTATGATCTGAAAAAGTTGTATTTATTATTTCTGTTTTTCTGCATTCGTTTGCAATATTTTTATAACTTTGTACATGTTCAATCTTTGTAAATGTACCATGTGCTTCTGAAAAGAAGGTATATCATTTTTTCTTCCTATTTACTTTTCTATATATATCTATTAACTCTATTTTTTCTAAGATTTCATTCACATCTCTTCTTTCTTATTTATTTTTGGTTTGATTTACCTAGATATGAAATAGGTAGTTTGAGATCTCCCACTAGTATAGTTTTACTATCTATTTATTCCTTAAGCTCCAATAGTTTCTCCTTTAAAAATCTGGATGCTATATCATTTGGTGCATACATGTTGAGTACTGACATTCCTTCATTGTCTATACTGCCTTTTATCAGGATGTAATTACCTTCCCTTCCTCTTTTTTTATCCTTAACTTCTGTGTATTGGCTCCTAGGTGGAAGAGTGGTAAGATTGGGCAATGGGAGTCAAGTGATTGCCCAGGGTCACACAGCTAGGAAGTGAGGCTGGCTTTGAACCTAGTACCTCCCATCTCTAGGCCTGACTCTCTATCCACTGAGCTACTTAGCTGCACTCGGAAATATTTATTTTTAAACTGATTTATGAATAAAATTTATCATCTATTTCAATTATGTATAAGCATGATTCCAGCTTTGAACCTAGGACCTCCCGTCTCTAGGCCTGACTCTCAATCCACTGAGCTACCCAGCTGCCTTCCTCTTTTAATCAGATCTATTTTTACTTTGTCTTTTTCAGATATCATAATTGAAACTCTTGCCTTCTTTTCTCAGTTGATGCCCAATTAGTTCTGCTTCAGTCTCTTACCTTTACCCTGTGTGTGTCTATTATGAAACTGGAATCTATTATTCTGAAAACTGTGATCCCCAGTGGGGCTGTGGATCCCAGCAAGACTATAATCCCCTACAAAACTAGGATTCCCAGAACCCCATTCACTTCCTCTTCTTGCATGTTGAAGAAGACAGGATATAAATTGGGTGGAGTTCTGTGTCTAGGCCTCTTTTCCTGACTGTTGGCAGGTTTGGTGGAGCAGGCATTTTGATGAGGTAGAAAATTTAGTCATGTGGTTCTACTTTGTCAGATAATAAACTTTATAAAATAATACTTGAAGTATTCAACTTTAATTTAACTCCTACTTTTATGGTGACCAGAAGTGGGGTTTGGAAATCCTTAATTCTCTCTGAGTATATTAGTTTGAAAAGAAACCACGTTTCTCTGCCATGGTTTTTCACCCTTTCCTCCCCCCCAAGAACTCTCTTCTCTTGATCTTCCTGCTCCTACTGTTACTGCTGCTGTTGCTGTTGCTGCTGCTGATTGGAGCTGCTCTCCCTCTTTTCCTTTACATTGCCAATAGCTGAGTACTTGCTAGCTGCTTGCCTTAGAAGCCCAGGTGTGTTTCCCTTAAGCAATCCCTCTTAACTCCATGTCCATGTGGAAGGGGAAGCAAGCTGCTCCCTGGTGTTTTACCCCTAGGGGAAAGGGGAGGGAAGGTTACTCTTCCAAACAGGAAGTAGAATCGCAAGCATGATTCACTCTCTGAAAGGGTGGTGCATTACCTATCTCAAACAATTCCCAGTTTTAGGATATCTTTTCTTCCTACTATTGCTGGGTGCACTGGTCCTTGCAATTACAAGGAGAGATTCATCTCCCTACACCCCCTTGCCAAGACTCATCTCCCTATACACCCTTGTCATTCTAGCCTGCCCAGTCTCTACAATACATACAATATGGGATTCCTCCACACTACGTTCAGCACAGAATTCTTGTTCACTTTGGGAGATCCCAGAGGTGTGACAAAAGGAATCTAAATGTATGATGATCCTGGGGAGGTGAAGGTATCTTAAAGAGTCTGGAGGCAAAATTTTTAAGCCTTTACAGACTCCATTGTTTTATGGAAGTCTCTGTATCAGAATTGGGAAAAAAAGGACTCTTGAATTTAGTGCCTGTATCCTGTCATATATATTGTATTTGCTAATTGCTTGTTTTGAGATTTTATTTTGTTTGTTAAGTTCTGTCTCACTTATCACTTTTAGTTACTGTGTTTTGACAATTAGTTATATATGCTGTTACATATTCTGTATTTTTACCTCCTCATATCACTGGACTAAAGAAGATACCATCATAAAAGTGCTTTTGAATTATTTTTAACAAGAGGTAAAAGGTTAATTTAGTAGCTGAAGTGAAGTGCCATAGCACTATTATATCCCCAACTCTGCATTTATAAAATGTAATGGATGAGACATATAAAGACATGACTTTTAAGTCTCATACCAGAATTACTGAGAAGATTTTTCCTAGGGTATGGTACCTCTGGATGGCTCCCAAGAGGGAGCATTTTCCCATGAAGTCTAAGTAGCTTCTGGATTTTTAACCCTTCAGCTTACTCTACCTCCACCAGAATGATCTAGATTTTTGGTGACATTTTAGACCCAAAAAGTTTTCTTGAATTATTGTTTCTGCTATACCATTATTTTTTATAAAGCTGTTAGTGAAAATTAATATATCCCAAGTTGGTCCATATGTTTGTCAACACCCTCCTCAGAGGGAATTGTATAATTGTCATAAAATTCTAGTTTCATAAAAGTTAAGAAAATTATTACCTCCCAGAATCCAGGAAGTGAACTGTTTGTAGACAATACCATGTAGATGCCTGTAGAAGCCTCATACTGCACCAAAAGATCCAAAATGAACTTTGGTTTTTAGTGAAATTGAAGTATGGGGGGGTTGTGACACATTTATTTTGTATGTATACTCTTATGCCTAAGGGCATTGCCCCCTAATTGGCTTTTTGTTAGTGTGCCTAGCAAGCATTGATTTTGTTCTTTAGCTTTTATCCACGAGTTATTGTAATTTACAAGTTGGTTATGTTTACAAGATCCATTGGGGAGACTAGTCTTCCAAAGGATCTCAGGGGGATTGTGAAATTGGAATCTGTTACCTGAAAACTGTGATCCCCAGTGGGGCTGTGGTTCCCAGCAAGACTACTCTCCCCAGCAAAATCACAATTCCTAGAACTCCACTCACTTCCTATTTTTGCATGCTGACAGGATATAAATTGGGTGGAGTTCCCTGTCTAGGTCTCTTTTCCTGCCTGTTGATGGCTTTGATGGAGTGGGCACTTTGAGCAGGTATTTCTATTTTGTCACATAATAAACTTCATAAAAATAATACTTGATACATTCAACTATAGTTTAACTCCTATAGTACCTGCTTCATGTGTGTTTCTTGTAGACAACATGTGGTAGGATTTTGGTTTTTAATCCACTCTGTTATCTGCTTCCATTTTATTGGTAAGTTCATTTCATTCACATTCAGTTATGATTACCACTTGTGTATTCCCCATCATATTTATTTCCTCTTTTAATCCTGCTCTTTCTTCTTTCACTATTTCCTTCCACATGAGGGTTTTGATTTTAATTAGTTCCCCTTTTCCCTACTCTTATTTTACTTTCCTTTCCACCCCTCCCTTTTTATTCCCCTCCTATTTCTCCTTAGGATCTTTTGGTAATCCCCTACACCAAGTTTCCCCTTCCTTTTAATACTCTCTCTCCTCACACACACCCTTTCTTATTCCCTTTCTGCCTTTATATAGGGTAAGATATAATTCTATACCCCAATAAATCTGGACATTCTTCCCTCTCAGAACTGATTCCACTGAGAGTAAAGTTTAATTATTACCTATCACCACTCCCCTTTTTCCCTTCTTGTAATAGAATCCTTTCCTCTCCATCCCAATGCACCTTTTTTACCCTATTTTACATCTCACTTCCAGTTTTTCTTAGTACTATTCTTTTTTCCCCCTAATTTTTTTTTTGCATAATATTCTAAACAGCCTAAAACCACAACCTCTTTCTATGCATATTTCTTCACTCCATTAGGAAAATGAAAATAATTTTAAGAGTTACAGATATCTTTTTTCCATATAGGAATATAATCACTTTGACCTTTTTGAAGGCCTTTACTTCATTTCATTAATTTGCCTCTTTTTCATTTGGGAAATTTTGTCTTTTAAACTGTTATTTTCTTTTTGTATTACTTTTGGTCCTCTTCAAGTATGAAGTAGAAAAACTAATATGTCTGACCATATCTCTGTTATTATATCCTCTTCTAGGTCATGTCCTTCACAGTTCTATACTTGTCCTAACTTAAGAGTTGTCCTGGACTCTCTCCATCTTTCACTTCTCCCTCCCCTCCACATCCAAGCTTTGGGAAGTCCTGCCCATTTTACATATGTAACATCTTATGAATTTACACCCTTCTCTCCTTTGACACAGCCACTCCTCTAGTTCAGGACCCTATCACCTTACACCTTAATTATTGCAATAACCTTCTGGTACATTTTCCTGACTCAAATCTCTCTCTACTCAAATCAGTTTTCCATTTGATCTCTAACTTGATTTTGCCAGACCATAGGATTCATTATGTCACTTGCTTCTACTTAATGAACTCCAGTGGCTTCCTATTATTTCCAGGATCAAATACAAAGCACTTTGATGTTCAAAGGCCCCCTACTAAACCAGTCTTCATAGACTTTTCTCCCCAAAAAGTCCTTTTTATTTCAGTAACATTGTCTTCCTAGTTGTTCCATGAAGAATTTCTGTCTCAGTTCTTAGTGTTTCTTTGCCTGTCCTTCATGCCTAGAGTGTTCTCCTTTAGGTTACTGACCTCCCTGGGCCCCTTTAAATCATAACTAAAATCTCAGTGTTTACAGTCAGCCTTCCTTACCTTTTAATCCCAGGGCTTTTCTTCTCTTATTTCCTATTTATCTTCTAAATCTTGCTTTGGATTTAGACTTTTTTTTGTTTGTATGTTCTCTTCCTTATTGAATCACAAATTCCTCGTGGTCAAAGACTTTCTTTGCCTCTTTTTTTATCCCAGTGCTTAGCACAATATCTCGCATCTAGTTGGCACTTAATACATGCTTATTGAATAGAATCAAATTGTCTGTTATTTTGAAGGAAACATTCTAAAAACCAGAATACAGACAAAAGATAAATCCTATCACTTTGTCACTTATTTTATTATGGGATATACCACAAGCAAATATTTAAGTACATACTGAATAAATATAAATAAAATAATAATAATAGCAAGATAATTTGAAAGGAAAGGCACCAGCTGATAGGGTGGTGAGTATAAGGACATGTCACATAGAAGATGGCATTCTAATTGAATATTTAAGGAAGACACAGATTCTATGAGGAAAACTGAATATGGAATAAATTCTAAGCAGGGGAATTGGCCAGTGCAAAGACTCAGAGATGGGCAATGGAGTGCCATATATGGAAACAAATGGTTAACTTAAATAATTTTTAAGAACCGGAAATTACTATGACAATTGTCACTAGTGATGAGCTACAAAATATATTTAATTAAAAAAAATCTTCCTTCAGACTTTTCTGCTTTCCATCTTCCCTCTGCTCCAACAAAGATTAAATTTTAATTCACTGCTTTAGACTCTTTGTTTGAAGTCTTCTTCCAGTCATGTCTTCAGGAATAGTGGTGATTCTGAGTTGTTAAAAGTCATAATATCTAGCACAGTATTCAATCTCAGAAGTTTTGAAAGTGGCACTTGATATGGATTATATCTGTCATGCAAAGTTTATCAAAGTTTAGAGAATACCATGCCCAAAATATAGATATCCAAAGATTATCTAATTTTACCCCAATAACTGATGAATCTTTAATTCTATGGTGGTTTGGAAATGGCTGTTATTGTCAGAGTTGTTGGCACTATATGTAATGATGGAAATTTATCATCCCTTTCTCCAAAGTACTTCAAAAATGTTATCCTATTTCTAATTTAATCCTTTCAAACAATTCCCAGTATATCTGCAATCTCAGCACTTATTCCCAGTGCTCTTACTACAATTCTCTGGATGAGAATTGGATTGGCCAGAATTGATCAAAAAAGCCATCTACACATGATGACATTGATTAAATTAACTTCTTAATGGTACTATATGAATCTTTAAGTTTCATAGCACTGATTTTGTATTTTATTTTCTGGTTGGGAAAAAAATGAAAAAATCTAATATTTTTATCAAATTGTCTGATCTTTATTTTCAAATAGAAGATTGTAAAATAGAAGAATGGTGACAGGGGAAAAGGGCAGAACTTGTGATCAAGAAGACTTAGTTATATATTCTGCTTCTGATACTCCTTAACCAGATACCTTGGACAAATCACTTATCTTAAATATGCCTCTTTTTTCTTCATCAATAAAATGGAGACAGCTATAGCTATAGTACCTCTTACCTAATTTACAGTTGTGAGATCACTGAAGATTAAGAACGAGAAGAGGAACTGACATTGATATACTACTTATTAGGTGCAAAGCATTGTGATAAGTACTTTACAATTATTTCATTTGATCCCTGCAACAACTCTGGGAGGTAGGTGGTATTATTATCCTCATATTACAGATGAGGACACTGAGGGAAGCAGAGAACCACATAGCTAATAAAAGTCTAAGGCCAGATTTTCACACAAGCCTTCCTAACTCTAAGCTTATGCTCTATACACTTCACTATCTAATATGATATGTGATATTGTTTTCAAATGTCAACAACAAAATACTGAGGAAGATTTCATTATTTTAAAACCACTTTAGAGAACATGTAATTTTAAAGTCAATTGGATTTCTTGGGTCAGTAACAAAGACAACAATGAAATGCATTCTGTTCTTCCTCCCTAGTCAATGATTTTGCTTTTGGTTGGCTTTAGATTAAGGTTATTATATAAACGCATGTTGGAAGTATGGGTAATTCCTGCAATTTGTGTAATCACTAGATTCTATTTCTACCATAAAGCTATACATAAATGCCACATATCATCATCAGCATCATCATTATTGACATCATCACCATCATAGTTGTTGATTTTGTTTGTATTATTATTAGCCTCCAGTCTGATGAGTAATTCATTCCCTGAGTATTTACTTTACACCTATAGAGATGAGGCAATAATAATATTTATACGTATGTGCTGGTATGTAAGAAATCAGTGTAATACAGGCAGAAACAATAATTTAGGTCGATATACTCAAGAAAAAAGCAAAATTAACACTTAATTTGTAATGATTGCTTATTTCTGAAATTTAAATGCTCATGCTGAAAATTTAACAATCAACTCTTCCAAGTTAATTAGAGCTGACTCCAGCATACCTCTGTAGTTAACTACTTTCCATATCCATGCATAAATCCATTACATATATAAATCACATATATATATATATATATATATTTAGCTAATTGTTGTCTCTTCTATGAGTTCTAGTCTTACTTTCCTAACTACCTATTAGACAATTAACAGTGGATGACATACACACCTATTTATCTATGTGTGTATATATGTTCTTTTAAGAACAACAAACATTCAAATTCTTCTAATTAATATCTCTAATAACTCCTAAATGGCTATATCATATGTGGAAGAATCACTGAACATGGAGTCTGAAATATGCTTGAAATGTCAGTTCCTCTATTCATTTGTGACTATTGAAAAGTCTCTTGAATGTTCTAAACTCTCCTGAGTTTCTCTTTTAAATAGAATAGATAACATTTGAATCATCCCCTTCACAATGTTGGTTTGAAAATAACATTTTATAGGCCAATAAGCCAATCAATAAGCAAACCAATTTGAGATCCTAATATTATAACCTCTTTGCCTAGTTGGTTTGAATATACAAAAATATAAGGAGTTGAAGGTTATCTTTTATGTAATGGATAATACCCTGTAAGATATGCATTTTCTTTTGCATTGACTGTGTGGCAGGAAAAGATGGAGGAATGGAAAAACTACCAGAATCCTCCAATAATTGTGTGTCTGAATCACTAATTGACTGATCTGTTTCGACACCAAGCTAATCAGAGGACATTTTAATTGGTTGCTTCAGCATTGCTTGCTAGTTCTAAATTTGATAGACAGCTGGGGTCTGGGAGTACCTCAGAATAATCCTTACTATCTATAAATCCAGAAAGCAATTACAATCTTGCACTTCTTTTAATCATAACAATAGGAATGCAAAAAATACATGAAGTCTAACATAATTTCCTTTGTAGTGTAATTTGGGGACCATAGATCTAGAACAGGTATCTTAAAACTACCTCAGGATTACTTGGATTTTATATTCCAAAGGGAGCCTGATGTAGTCAAAACTGATGCCTCTCATTTTATAAATGATGTAAAAGAAGTGTAGAATGACTTGCCCAAAATTATATAGCTAGGCAAAGCTGGTATTCAAGAAGAGGTTTTCTGGTTCCTAAGTTTCTACTCTTTCTAAAACACAATATAAAGAACATTTCTCCCTACCAACAAGAGTCATATCAATAACAATATCAGAGAGTTAGCATAGCATAATAAATAGATATCCTACATATAAATCAAGATCTGAAATCAAGGTTAGACTTTGAGAGACATATACTTCTATATGACCTGGAGAAAATTATATGATGACTCAATATCATAGGCAATTCCCCAAGACTGTAAATTGCAGAGAAGATTTGGAATTTCTTTGGTAAGTGGAATTTCACCAATAACAATTTCCTACATCAATATCATAGTTCTTTGACCAAAAAAAAATCATGGAACTAAACAAGGTAAGATTGCCTTCTTTCTGCTGTTCTTGAGTCATTTCAATCATGTCCAATTCTTTAAGATCTCATTTGGAGTTTTCTTAGCAAAGATATTGGAGTGATTTGCCATTTCTTTCTCAAGCACATTGTAGATGAGGAAATAGGGCCAAATAGGGTTAGGTTATTTACATTGGGTCACAAAGCTAATAGGTGTCTAAGACCAGATTTGAAATTAGGAAGACAAATCTTCCCAACTCCTGGCCCAGCACTCTATCCATTGAGCCACCTAGCTGACCTCAATTTAATAGGGTACTTAATAAGTGGCCCACTTTGGGTGCATGAAAACAATTTTTACCTCTGATACAAATTGGCTAGATGTCTTTAGGACGAAAACCTAATGTTTCCTGGTCCTGTAGGCAGTTTCTTAAGACTTTATAGGAAATAACTTCTTACTTCCTGTCTCTTAGAACTAGACAGATTATATCTGACCCTCAAGATTCTAGGATGCACCTTTCTCCACTGATACTTGTTCTATCCCCACCATGGCTACTTCCCTCTACTTTCACAGGTGCCAGTGATCAGTGTCTTACTTCTATTTAACCACTTAATGTCACATATCTTCTGCAAAGAGATATTTACTTAGGAGGTATTTCAAGAACAACAGAAAAGTATTTTCCACATTACTTTGGCAATACTATCTCCTAAAGCATCTCAGACTCTGGAACGAGCCAAATGTAAGTCAGTTCCTACATAGCTATCATCTCATCAAGTTTGCCTATGAAGGTTTCATTGCTTTTAGATGAGTTGTAGTCTCAGGTACTGTTAAGCTAGTTTTGAAAGGTTACTCTGATGGTCTCTATGCAGGTTATAAAATCAGACTCTGGAATTCTGGAATACTGAGACACCCTCCTGGGTTTATGAAATTCAAGATCAAAGATTTCACTCTCTTCACCTGGAACAAAAAGAACAGAAATGGCAGCTGGGAGCAGAGTCCATTTCATGGGACCATAGGACAAGGAAAAATCCCCTATACCTTTCGTTGTTTAGTATATCTCACAAAAGATACTAAAATTGGAGAACTCAAAAAACCCAAGTGACCAAAACTCAGAGCAGCTAAAGAGTTGGTCCCAAATGAAAGTTGAGCCTGAGTCCTGCCTCAGGACTTTTTGAAGGCACCAGAAATTCAAATGCTCCAGTCAATTGAAAAATAACTCTCTAAACACATTGTTAACAGACCATAACCAATCATATAATAGCTACACACTATAATCTCTCCAAAGTTTTCTATTGAATTTTATCACAGCTTTCATAGTTGTAAAATCCTCAGTGCCTCACTATTTGTTGACACAACTCCAGACATTCTGTATGTGTATAAAACTCATTTTACAATTAAGTTCTATATGATTTTTGTTAACAAGAACTACTCAAATGAATTAATCCCTTAATCTAGATTTCACAATGATAATACTCAATACTTATACAATATTTTAAACTTGGAAAAAACCTTTACATACATTACCTCACTTGCTGCTCACAATTTGAGTTTAGTGCTCTAAATATTTTCTACATTTTATAGATGAAAAAAAAGAGACACAGAGAGATTAGGGGCTTGACCACAACAAAGAAGGGTCTTGAAAAAACAATGCCCAAAGCTGAATAAAGTACTGGGCTAGAGATGAGAAGACCTGGGTTCAAAGTCCTAATACTTACATGGTCATAATATTTTCCCTCCCTGATCTTCTATTTCCCCATCTATAGAATGAGGAAGTTGAACTAGATGTCTTTAAAGGTCCCTTTGCTCCTCTTTGATTCTCTGAACCTTAGCTCTATCAGAATAAAGGTCTCAAATGTGATTGTGCTTCTACCCTGAGCAAAAACTATAGATGCTAGATTTTAAATATTCCCTTTGGAGCAATCTATGGACAGACATTCAATACTGAAAATTAAACTCTGTACATCAGTCCCAGACCTATTATAAGAACAGGGCACATAGAGTAAGATTCCTTTGACCTAGAAACCAGGGAACACAGAAGCCTGCAATTAACTCCTTTGTTTGACAGGGAGAGCACTGTGATCTCCCTGACCTCCCCAGAAACAGTGCCCACGTTTCCTGGGTTACTCCTCTGAGCATTTCCTGAAAGGAAAACTTTTGACTTTGACTTTCCTTGTGTTTCTTAACAAAATTACATCTTTTTATAGGTATCTCTTTCTTTTCAATGTAAGAAAAAATGAAAAAGGATGAAATGCATGGAAGGCAAGGAACAGTTATCTTCCAGTATTATCTCTAAGTGTCTAAGTTTTTAGGATCAGTAAGGCAGTAATTAAATATACTTTGTTTCCTTGGAGAAATTAGACTCTCCCAAAAATCTCCTTCAAAGGCAGCAGTGTAGGGAACAAAAGGGTGGGGATTTTTTTTTCCTTTTTTTTCCCTCATAAAACCTGGCAATCAATGGTAAAATTTCACTTCTTCAAGAGAGCACCAACAAAAAAAAAAACAAAAAAAAACAAAACTTTTTTTCTCTGTTTGTTATTTTGAATTGATAGTGCTTTGTTTAAAAAAAGACAAAAAAGTTGTTTATTGGCCCTTTCTTGGAGAAGTGAAATTTAACTTCTATTTGTAAAAAATGTACTTCTATTGTTCTTCAAAAGCAAAATATCCAAGGACAAATGTGGAACCCTCAAATATGGACTCAGAGAACCTATATTCAAATGTTAATTCTTCCACTTATTACCTTTAGGATTATAAAAACAAACAACCTCTTAATTTCTTAAAGTGTCATTTCCTTGATCTGTAATAGGAAGGTTATAAACTAGATATCCTCTGTGTTTGCTTCTATAAATGGATCATTCTATAAGCATTTATGTTGGGCACTGCACTTAGCCCTAAATTTAAAAAGTAAAGTATTGTCTAAATTTAAGGAATTTCCATTTTTCCCATAATAATCCATTAAGTATCCCCTGTGCAAAATGTGTGAGTGTGGGTGCTGGCATCTGAGAATAAAAATATTAAAACAAAATAAAGAGTAGCTACTTTTAAGGAGATTACATTACATTCAACAACCCATTATACACTAGGAACTGTGTTAAGTATTCAGAATACAAAGATATATACAAATATATACATAAAAATATATACATTTCTTGACCTTAGAAACCTTTTAGACCATCAGAGGAGAAAGGTAAGTAAAAACAATATACTAATAAGACAAAAATTAGGAATTACAAAACAAATCAACTTTGATGGTAGAGCACAAGTCACTTAGAACAAGAGGCAGAAGCTCATGGCAATATACTTCTACTGTCTTTAAATGTGAGTAAAATGTAAAACTGTATAATAAAAAAACACAGATTTGTGAGTTGAAAGGTATTGCAGTGGCCCTTTAATCCCATCAATGCCCCCAAAGAATCTTCAGTATAACATATCTAATTAGAGATTTTCTAATATTTCTGCTTGTGGCCCTTCAGGATCAAGTAAATCACTGCCTCTCAAGGAAGCCCTTTGAACTGTTGGCAAATTTAATTGCATCACAGTTGCTTTCATAGGACTAAGACTACATGATCTACATTTCAGCTTCTTTCCTTTGTTCCCGGTTTTCCTTCCTGAGCCCAAAAAGACAAGTTTAACTTCTGCTTTTTATTCCTTTCAGATATGTAAACAGAGTCATGGTAGCATCTATACTACTTCATTTTCCAGGAATAAAAGGAAAAAAAAATGATCAACACTTTCCCTCCACTGACCCTCCATGCTTTCCTAGAAAAACTTAATCAGAACAATTGCCACTTTCTAAAAGGAAAGACTCTTAATAGCCATCATCTCCTAACACTTTCCTTTTCGAAATAAAGACCAACAGTTACATATCATAATATAACAGAGGTAAGATTCCATGAGGATTTAGAAGTCATCTTGCCATCCTCCATTTAACAGATGAGGAAATTGAGAATTCTAAGATGTGAATTTATTTATCAAAGGTCATAGAGGCATTAATTGCAGAGAAAGGGTTTTATTTCAGGTTCTCTAACTCAAAAATTCATTTCTTTCTAATGTATAATATTTTTTTCCTGTCTATGAAAAGGTAAAAATGATCAAGGACTTATGGGACATGGGAGTTTATGGTAACTAAACAAATAAAATTGAGAATACTTCAAAGAAAAATGAAGAAATTTATCACTGAAGTGAACAAAATGAAAGATAACTGTGTCATATTGGATAGTAAATATGGAAAAAAATATGTGAAAACAGAAAAAAAATAAATTTAATTCGAGAAAAATTTATTAAGTAACTACTATATAACAGGTGGATGTGATGCACTGGATAGAATGCTGGGCCTGAAGTCAGGAAGGCTCAACTTCCTTGGTTTAAATATGGCCTCTAACACATATTGGGTTTTGTTACCCAGGTCAAGTAGCTTAGCTCTCTATGCTTTAGTTTCCTTAACTGTAAAGTGAGCTGAAGAAGGAAATGGAAAACCACTGCATTATCTTTCCCAAACCCCAAAAGATGTCACAATGAGTGAGACATTATTGAAAACAATCGAATGACAAAAATGTATCAGGAACTGTGAAAAATGTTTAGGAAGCAAATAAGAAAAAAAGTCAGACCCTGTCCTTGTGGCACTTGCAATTTAATGAATAAAAATTATTTACAAATAGAAGCTGAAGAGGGAGAACGAGTTTGCCTGGAGGATAGCCAATGTGGCTTCACAATGTTCCACGGATTAAATCCAAATAGAGCTGATGATAGAAATTGGAGAATTACCTGGAAATTCTATATATGACTCCTTATAGAGGGAAGGATTAGTGAGTATGTAGTGCACCACTCTTCAACCCTACAGTTAGGAAGGTTTAGGGTTAGGGTTAGAAATCAGCATGAATTTAGGGTTAGGGTTAGGGTTAGGAAGAGTCAATGAATATAGCACATGTGCTCCACTGGTACAAATCCAAAGCAAAGAGACCTAGAAGAAGGCTTCAGGCATGTGATCTGGCCTTTGCATTGTAGAAGTTTGATGAGAAAAAATCAAAATAGCTTCATAAGATGGAGGAGAGTGGATGTATTTTCAGTGCTAGCAGTTTCCTTATTAATGTCATTAAATATCATTCACCAATAAAAATATTGAAGTACCACTATGAATTGTACTTATCCTTTCATATCAGTGGTGTCTAACACTTTTTGACCCTATTTGGAGTTTTCTTGGAAAAGATATTGGAGTGATTTTCTATTTACTTCTCCAGTTCATTTGACAGATAAGGGAACTGAGGAAAACAGAGTAAAGTAACTTTCCCAGGGTTTTCCAGCTAACTACTGTCTAAGGCCAGATTTGAACTCATATTCTTGATTACAGATCTGGTACTCTTCTCAGTGTGCCACCTAGCTGACTCCTTGTCATGAATACACACACATGTTCACATGTTCACATATATAATATATGTATATGAAGATAAGCATTTTATACACAATGGATGTTATATACATATTTGTGTGCATAAGAATTTATGTACATGCAGTGTACACATGAGTCCCTTTAAGATAAAACTGTGTACATGATCTTTTGTTTATGGTGGAGGACTTTAAGGGGAAAAGAGATGAAAGAATTAGTGATGAAGTGTTCTAGAATGCCATCTTTGCTTTAAGTCTAGATTTCTGTTCTGTTTCTATTATGAATTTAAGGAGTTGTGTCTGTCCTTCCAAACTATTATGAATCTGAATACATAGTAAATTGAAGAGAAAGACAAGGACTCAGAAAATGTTTTGGGATGGTGACATCTATATCTAACAGTTGTTGATTTGCAATGAATGAAGGAATGGATGGATGGATTGGTGAATGATTGATGGTTAGATGGATGGATAGATTAATGTGACAGATTTCTGTACTTACATTTTTATCAGTCAGTCAATAAACATTTATCATGTGCTTACTATGTTCAAGTTACTATACTAAGTGATGAGAATAAATATCCAAAAAAATTGCAGTCTCTGTCATGAAGGAGTTTACAAGGAGAAAAGAAAACAGAAAAGAAAGAAGTACCTGCCACAAAGATATGGTGGGGAAGTAAAATAAATCCATTAAAGACATTTCTGAGATGGAAGGGAGATTTATAAGCAGGAGTAAGTCTTCTTCCCTTTCTTTAAATGGAGTTTATGCCTCCAATCTTTCATCAGTGTGGCAGAGGATAGCAAGGTCTATTGTAATTTTTAAATCCTTGCCTTCCATCTTAGAATTAATACTGAGTATTGGTTTCATGGAAGAAGAGCAGTAAGAACTAGACAATTGGGGTTAAGTGACTTACCTACAGTCATAGTTAAAAAATGTCTGAAGCCAGATTTTAATCCAGGACGTCCTGTCTTGGAGCCTTGCTCTCTATCCAGTGAGGCACTTATCTGCCCCTGGATTACATATTGCATAATGTTGAGATATTTCAATGACGAACAACTTCTACAGACGGGAAAATATACCTTTTAGAACCAGAAAATCCACCTTCTGATTTGATAAACATCATGGCATAAAGATTGAAATTCTAGAAATATAGGCAAGTTGACCTGGATTGAATAGTGCTCCTCTGATCTTGAAAACTTCAGTTTCCTCATTTATAAAGTAGGCAACAACTTTTAGCTTTTCTTGGCAAGGACTGATTGGCCATTTCCTACTCTACCTCATTTGACAGATGAGGACATTGAAGAAAATAAGATGAAGTAACTTGCCCATAGTCACATAGTGTCTAAGGCTGGATTTAACTCAGGTTTTCCTGATTCCAGACCACTAGCCTCTACATGGCTTAGCTGTCCCATTTCTACCTAAATGCCCATGAAAAAGGTAAGAACCAAATAATGATGATGAAGAAGAAAGAAATTATTGGGTCTAAGGTTGTGTGGCAGGCCAGGAATCTCCATATCCTTGAGTGGTAGACTGCAGAAATTTTCTAGACTAGAGAGATCATGGCTTGAATACACACACACACACACACACACACACACACACACACACACACACAGACTTAGAGAATATCAAAACTCCAGCACATACATTATTGTAGGTCACCCTGTGAGTAGTAATACATAGAGAATGTAATCACCATATCTTTAAATCTTCTTTGTTCTGGCCAGACTCACCCTACACTCTTACCAAATTTCTGAACTGAATTTAAAAGTCATGGTGTCTTAGCAAAGGAGAAAGCAAAACTTCTTTTAATACCAATTTTTGGAGGAGACTGTGGAGCCGGGATATTATGAAGCTCAACACATTTCTCAAAAAGACTCACTTTCTTTAATTTTCAAAATGTAAGAAAAGAAAGATAAAAATAGTATTTAGTGGAACCCTTCAGCTGAGATAGGAGGATTGATAGTGAAGAAAAGGATCTGGATGTGACATTGGGAAAGGAAAGAAATTTTTCTTGCCTTCTGTACCTTCCTTTGTTGATTTTGTTTTGTTTTTGTTTTTTTTTTTAAACCCTTGTACTTTGGTGTATTGTCTCATAGGTGGAAGATTGGTAAGGGTGGGCAATGGGGGTCAAGTGACTTGCCCAGGGTCACACAGCTGGGAAGTGGCTGAGGCCTGGTTTGAACCTAGGACCTTCCTGTCTCTAGGCCTGACTCTCACTCCACTGAGCTACCCAGCTGCCCCTCCTTTGTTGATTTTAGAAACTGGAATGGATGATTGCTAAAGTCTCTTCCAGATATAAATCTACGACATCGCCCTTTTGTATAATATCCACAAAGACATAGTTCATAAAGTTAACAGGGTCGTCATTTATTTGGATCTCTGTTGACACTTCTGTAGAGAAATATGTATTATTTCAAAAGAAATCCTGATTTCAGTGAATCTTGTTTCCATAACTGGGAGGAGGAGCCTGACAAACTAGAATGAAACAACTGAAGACTAGCATCGATATTCAACTATAATCACATACAAATATGTGTGTATATATGTATTTGTACATGTATATCTGTAGATTTTTTATATGCATGTCTAGGCATGTCTATGTGCATATGTATGAATATATGCATACATTTATGTATGCATATTTGTATGTGTATACATATATATACAAAGATATACAGCAAAGGTGACTTTCAATGCCTCTCCTGCCTTTTTCCTGACTCTACAAAAGAAGAAATGATCTCAGCTACACTGCTGAGAGTCGTGGCTGCCTGGGACTGAGGGACTAAAGACAGGTCAGACAAAACAGACTGAAAAAAAGGAGATAGAGACACAATAACTATTTATAGCCTTGGATTTTTTTTTCTTCTGAGGTACTGAAATACCAAGGAATTATCAGTGCTCAGGGATGAGAGAAGCCACTGGTAAACACATACCAAATAGTAATGATGATGATTCTATGATCCTACGATGCTAAAATAATGACAGTAATAATCATAGTGGTAGCAATAATAACATTTTTACTTGAAAGCTGTGAAAAAGATGAGAATGTGATAAATAAGGGGGGGGGAACCTAAAGAACATGATAACTGGATTTATGTAGTAGTTTAAGGTTTTAAAAGTCCCCCTTCTTGTAAAGAAACAACCTTTTCCCCTTTTTTGCCCTACTATTACTAATACTATTTCCTCTATATGTTCTGACAATGGATAAGCAATTTATTGCATACAAAGCCTCAGAAGCCCAGATTTGAAATGCCAATAAGAACACATTTCATAAGCAAACCTATCTTTCTCACTCACCAGCACCCCATTTACTAATTCAATGTTGAGAAAATAGAAAAAGGAAGTGGGGGAGAGACATATAAGAAAAAGCAGACCAAAAGATAGAGTCAGATAGAGACAGAGTCAGATACAAAAGAAAGAGAATGAGAGTGAGACAGTGAGAGACAGAGAGAGAAAGAGAGAGCAAAATATATATATATATATTTTGCTCTCTCTTTCTCTATATATATTTTCCACTATATATATATATAGTGGAAGAAAGAAAAGCAACAACCAAAAGAGTTTGATATAGAGTAGACAAAGCTAGAGAGAGACAAAGATACAGAGACAGAAAACAGAGAGAATCTGTATCTATCCCACATAATGACAATAATCCATACATAAAAATTTGAGTATTTGATAAAAGTTGGAGGTAGAAGAGCCCTTCAGACTACCTCTAGCTCAGTTCCCTTATTTTACTGAATAAGAAAATGAAGTCCAGAGATCCTAAGTAACCTATCCATGATCACACACACACATAGTGTCTTACAGTCATTCAATTATGTTTGACCCTTTGTGACTGACCCTTCTCTCTTCTTCTATCTCCTTAATTCAGTCCATATTCACGAATTCCAGGATATTATCTAATCATCTCATCTTCTGTCATCACCTTCTTCTTTAACTTGTAATAACTGAAATTCTTGAAAGAGGGAGTATTTCTTACTTTTAAAAATAATTCATTATTGAGAAGTCAAGGAATCCTAATTATGGCCAAATGATTCTCTTCACAATCAAAAGACAAGAGAAACTCCTGGCCCTGATACCTATATGGATTTTGTGGAGCTCATTATTCAACTCTTCCCTTGAAAATCCCAAGACATTTCTAATGGATAATAAGCTAATTAGGAGGTGGCTCATCAAACTTTCAGCCCTTCCCCACACCAACAAGTGTTTTTCATGTATGTTTGAAAAATGTTATTGTAGAACTATCCAGTTAATCAGAAACTATAAAAGGACCACATTCCTAAAAATGAAGAGAATGCAAAAATCTATCAACTAACCAGTGATTTCCCATACTACTTAGGTCATTTCTAGTCTAGAGCCCTGAAATAAAATTTAATATAGTATATGATAAATGCATTTTCATACTCTCTGATTTTTCCCAGTATGAGGGTCTTTTCCAATGAGTCTTGTCTTGGTAAGCTTCAGTTTTAGTCTTCATCCTTCCAATGAATAGCCTGAATTAATTTCTTTTAAATACTAACTTATTTGATTTCCTTGCTATCCAGTGAACTTGAAAAAGCTTTCTTGAGCACCACTATTCAGAAGTTTTGTTTCTCTGGCACTTCACTTTTCTTTTAAGTCTAACTCTCATAGTCAGATATTTGTATAGGGGAACTATATCCCCCCAAAAAATAATAACATTGACTAAAAGGAGCTTATCAACAAGATTATGTTTATGTTTTTAGTATGCAGTCCAGGTTTCCCATAGCTTTCCCCATAAGGAAAAAGTGTCTTTTAATGTCATGGATGCAGTTATTATCTGCAGTGATCTTTGAACCCAAGAATTTAAAGTCTGAAACTCCTTCCATTCTTTCTCCCTCGGTTTTCCATGAATTTATTGGATTAGTTGCTATGATCTTAGGACTCTTTTTTTTTCTTGTGAGACTGAGCTTCAAGTCAGCTTTTACAATCTCCCCTTTCAGTCTCATCAAGAGGGTTGTGTATCGTCTTTATTTTCTGCCATTGGAGTGGGATCATCTGAATGTCTGAAATTAATTTTTTTTCTGGTAGCCTTAATTCTGCCTTTTGATACATTCAGCCTGGAATTTTTCATGGATGATGTAGTCTTCAAATATCAACAAATTCTTTGTGTATTTCTCTTTTCTCATCCTCCACTCCCTCAAAAAATAACAATATCTTGTTCTCTATTTCACAGACAAGTTTTGTGTTACTGGTGTTTGGGATTAAAAAAATAAATCTGGGATACTTAATCCCTTAAAAAAAATCCCAAACAGGGGCCAACTGGTGGCTCAGTGGATTGAGAGTCAGGCCTAGAGATGGGAGGTCCCAGGCAAGTCACTTAACCACCATTGCCTAGCCTTTACTATGCTTCTGCCTTGGAGTCAATATAGAGTATTGACACCAAGACGGAAGGTAAGAGTTTAAAAAAAAATCCTGAACACCCATATCTATCTATATTTTTTAAATTTAATAAAATTTATATATATAATATAATTTAAGAAATATAGCTATTTCTATATCTATCTCAATACATCTCTCTATAGCTATCTGTATCTGTATCTATCTATATATCTATCTATCTATATATCTATCTATCTATCTTTCTATCTATCTACATAGATAGATAGATATATTGAGGCCCATGTTCTACATACTGGGGCCACATATAATTAATATCAACCATGACCTGAAAAAAAAGTTAAAGATCAACAAGATTATAAGTTCTTGAGATTCAGAATTCTAATTCAAATTATAAAGGCCATTAAGTATAAAAATGAGGTTAAATAGAATGGCTTAAGAGATGTGAAGAGGGAGAAATAACTTGTTGGAAGATCAAAGGAGGCTTTGTGAAATTTATAATCTTAACTAAGCCTTGAAAGAGAAAAGAATGCTAATAGATGTATGGATGTCATAAGGCATTTCCATTCATGAGAAGCAGCTTTTTGATAAAATGATGGAAATAGTAAAGGGAAGAGATGGTTGATTATATTAATCTAATGAAAAATGATTTCAGAGGATAAGATAAGGTAGACTAAACCTTTATTAACTTTGCAGAAATGTAGAACTGTTATTCTCTATTTTTCTTCCTGTGGATGGGATATCCCTTTGGAATATCATCCCTTTCTTGGGTACAGCTTTCCTTTTCAAATCTTCATATATTACCTCAAAGACAAACTAAGGAAAAAATAAAGCTCTCCAATTTCCTTGTTTGTTTCTGGGAATGTGTGTGTGTGTGTGTGTGTGTGTGTGTGTGTGTGTGTGTGTGTGTGTATGCATTTCCTAGGAGTACATTAGCTTCTGATTTATTGTCACATATACAAAATCTAAGACCTTTTCACTCCTCTTTTATATTATAACACTAGTTCCTAGTTCAATACCCAATGAATAAGTCATCTCTCACATATAAAAGTGTAGATAAATTGTTTTTATGTTGACCTTTTATATAAGTAAAATATAAGAACGAAATTTGACTTGTACTAGCCAGTATTTCTTATTTTTCAATTACTGATTCAAAGTTGATAAATTAAAGCAAACATTTAAGGGAGAAAATTTATATTCTGAAATCACATTCATCCCTTTAAAAACATTTAGCATGAAAAAATGGGGAGGAAAATATTATATAAAGTGAGAAAATGATCCATGGCAACATATCCATGGAGAGATGGAGGGGAAGGTGAAAGTTGGACATCCTCTATTCCTCTCTTTCCATAAAGCCATTGTATATCTTTAACCAAGATCACAGACCATGATTAATATTTTTAAACCTTCCATATGAGAGCTCAATGAAGTCACTTGTGCTGGCTACATCTCTCCTGTCCATAGTTCCATTGCTCTATAATTTTGTCATTTCTTGTTAATCACTTCCTGCTTTTCTTATTCTATTTTCATCTTGTCTTTCTTTCTTCTTGCTATTAGAACAATTTCCCTCAATTTTATAGTACAAAGTGTTATGAGTATTCAACCCACAGGTCAATTCTAAAATCTAGATTTTTGTGAATCTTGGAATGGGAGTGGGGAGAGTGATCTGTTAGTAGGAAGTTCCCTCATTTCCAAAACAGTTGATGGCCAAGCCTCTCTGTTTGGTGCACAAAAGGATAAATATGAGTGATCAAATGTGACTACAGCATTCTGTTTCAAACTTCTGAAGGAGAAGTTTGAAGGAGAAAGAGGTTTGGGGGCAGCATCATAGCTCAATGGATTGAGAGCCAGGCCTAGAGATGGGATGTCCTAGATTAAAATCTGGCCTCAGATAATTCCCAGCTGTATGACCCTGGGCAAGTCATTTAACCCACATTGCCTAACCCTTACCAATCTTCTGCCTTGGAACCACTACACAGTATTGATTCCAAGATGGAAGATAAGTTTTTCATATAAAAAAAAAGAAAGGCTGTTTGACACAAGAGATGAGATGATAAAGATGAAGTTAGTGCTTGATTCATTTTTTGAACTAGTATCACCATGTGTTATCAGTATGTGAAATATTATAATCACCTAGAAATTATTGATTAATTGATTAATATATTTATGTATTAATACTAAATGATGATGGAGAGAAGCCAGAGCTACTTATTTCTTACTTCACTTCTCTTTACTCTGCAAAGGAAGATTTTTTTTGGATTAGAATGGAAAATCCACAAGTTGCTAATAATGTAAAAGTAAGACAGTTCCTGCCCTAACTGTGCTTGATAGGTTCAAATCATGAAGTCTACAGAAACTTCATGCACAGAAAGAACTAGAAGTATTTTTCCTGGGCCAGTGTAATTAATTTGTGATCCATCAATGAGAAGAAGAGGGGTACTCAGGACCAGAGAAGGCCAAATATCTTCTCCTTTTAAATAATGGAAACAAAGAGATTTGTCAACTGATTACCATTGAACTACATTTTTATTTCTGGAAAAATGCCAAGATGCATTATTAGATAGATGATTGGGGAATTTTTGGAAAATTATACACTGGCAACATAGCTTCCTCAAGAAGAGTTCTTGACATACTGAGCACCTTTCCTTGTTTATTTTATTTGAGGGGACAGGAAGGTCTGCAAATTCATGGCTACTAAATGGGCAGATCAGAAAAAATAATGATAATAATACAAACTAAAAGTTATAAACTGCTTCATATGAACAATGCACTGTGTTGAAAACTTCACAGTTATTAATTAACATCATATTCTTTACAGTCCTAAAAGGTAGGTACTATAAATACCTGGCATATTGAATGATGATTTGAGAAAGAAAAATCTAAGCAAATGAGAATGATAACTTAAAAACACACACATTTAATGCAAACATTTGTCAAGACATAAACTTCTTCAAATTATTATATAAGTCATTGCTAGAGGAATCATGCTTAGAAAGTTATTTGTCTGGCAAAAATAGTCAGTATTTTATTTGCCTTTTATAGGATAAATCAGTCAAGAAAGCTAATGAAAATTTTGAATATTTGGTATAAGGCCAATATGCCAGTCACCAGAGACAAAAGAGTTCAAATAAATTCTATTCTACTCAAGACAGTTCTAGAGTAGTGTGTCAGGACCTGGATTTCATATTTGAGAAAGTCCATTGAAAGGTTAGAGACTACAATAAATGTCAGAAGATTATCAACTTAAATGGCCTGTATTTTATAATGACAGCTTATTAGAAATCGGTCATATAATTCCCCACTTCTACTACATTTAGAGAGTGAAGCTTAGTAGATAGTCATAGAGTACAATCAGGAAAAAAAACTGACTACCAAACCCAGGTCTGACACTTGCAAGGAATATTAAGTCATTTCTCCTTATTTCTCTGAAACTCAATTTCCACACATGAACAATGGACAGAATAATGTTGGCTGTCTCTAATCTTTAGAGTGGTTGTAAGGCTCTGACAAGATTATCCATTTAAAACATTTTGTCAACTACAAAACACTAGATACTTTTCTGTTTATTGTCCACTGGATTGTTGATTTCCACTCTTTTTGAATCCTTCCTTGTCTAGTTTGTTCCATTGCTCTGCAACTATTTTTAACCAATACCAGATGGTTTTGATAAATTATTCTTTAAGATATTTTCACTGATGTTTAATCAAATAAAGAGCATTTAGTTGAGGAGTCTGCTGTTTCAAGCCATAAAGAAACAGCATAATCTATAAATCCCATAAGGTCCAGGTATAGCTGATAGTTATAACTAATCTATGAATCCTCTCATTAATAAAAGTTTTAGCTGAATAAAAAATCACTTCAATTTAAAAGAAAAGGTGAATATGTGGGAGGCAAATGAAAGAAACAGAATCTCAAATAGATATTTTTATCTGGATCCCATCAAAAGGTCAATGCAGTCCAGCAGAGCCATGTGTTTACTCTTCTGCTTTGCAAATCAAAGCAAGACTGGATGGGTTATCTAAGATAAAAATCTGAGATTCCTCTTTTAACCCTTGTTATGATCCACACCTTTTCTTATTGGAAAAGCATTATAGTCTTACTGGAAAACATTAAGTCCTTAGAAAACCAACAGTTAAGAGGTTAACAATTTCTCTCCAAGGCTAAAGACAGAAATTAAGCCAAAAGTTGCCTGGGCTCTGAAACTGTTTTCAGACAACCAAGGTCAAAATCTCAGGGACTTCCTAATTTAGCAAAATATTCCCAGACTTAGTTTACTGATAATAAGGAGACTGAAATTTCAGGATGGTTTTTATCTACACTTTGAAGTTTCTGAAGCCTCTTTGTATTATCTATGTTGAAATTGCAATTCTGCGCAGCTGTGAAATTTTCTCTGTGCTTTTGGGTGAAAAAGAGTTTTAATTTTTTATATAATAAACTTGTAACTCCATTGTACCTCGGAGCAACTATGAGCTGACAGAAATCCAGTGTCTCCTGCTTCTTTCTTATCACTTAAGCCATATTTATCAGATCTCCTGGAAATGTTGGATAGCTTTCAACAGGTTTATCACCTTCACCAGACCAACAAATAAGTTCACAAAACATAGAACACACATATGCACAAACACACGCATCCCTAAGGAAGATAACTTCTTTTATCCCTTTAATCTCTAATATTCTATGATTGTCTGACAAAGATATGAATTATATTTCCATTTATTTTTATATTTCTATCTATCTATAATCTCTCTATTTATTTGTTGTCTATCTACCTACCTTTCTACCTATCTAATCCTGAAAACTGAAGATCATTCATAACTCATAACCCTGAAGGTGAGATTTAGAAAAGTATATATTATGCCTATAAATTACTATGAATTTCCTCAGAAATATCCTCTCAATTTATTTTTTCTTCAAAAGACTCAGGGAGAGCTATTCCTTTAGTAGGAATTTCACTCTGATTAGATCCAAGAGTGGAGTCAAAATGGTGGAGTAAACCAGAATAGCTCTGAGTCACCATGAGACTCGTCTCCAACCAATATTAAAATATCACCACAAAATAATATGAGAGAAAAGAACCAACAAGGAGACAGAGGAAAACAACTTTCAAGAAAAGAAAAAACCCAAAAGGGAGGCAGAGAACATCTGGGGCACTGGGGTGAAATGGGAGCAGAGGCAGGTAGAGGCTGTACCAAGGTGTGAAGAGCAAGCCAAGAGCAAGCCACAAAACCCTAGGTCACATCTGCTGTCCCAGGTTTGGAACCTAAGCCCAAGTGAACATTCAGATTCTCAGATCCTGTCTGGGCAAATAGTCGTCCAATACAACCCATACCCCTTAACATTTCAAACCTGTGGAGAAGTCCAGAGTCCAAGCCCAGGGCAGTCTGGGCTGAAGAAAGAGATGTGGTCCCAAAGTGAAGCCAGGAATTCCATTCTGGGCATGGGATATGAACATAGTTCAGAGTTTGGGTTTGCTGTTAGTCCTGAGGGGTGGGTGGGTGTGCTTTTTGCCTAAAGCTCAGGGCAGAGATCCAGGACAGGCCAATCAAGGGTGTGTCTGATTAGAACAAGTACACAGTAAAAGCAAAACCTTACACCTAAGCCGAAGGCTATTTTTTGACCTGATCTGGATTAAAGTAATGTCAAAGGATTATAACCAAGCTTAAGACAAGGCTTTGAATCATCAGGATCTCAAGGGTAAAATGAATCAGAAGAGGAAGGGGTCTTTCAGAGCTCTTAACCCTCAGACCATCACATCATCCTCTAAGAACTAAAACTGGTAAAACTCTAGAAAATAACCTGAGATCAGCATCAAGGAAGGATTGAAGTCTAAGAGGCCTAACTTCCCAGAAAACAGAGCCTACCTGTAATAAAATAGGAAAAGTAAGAAAAAAAAGAACCTAACTCTAAAGATATTTTATGGAGATATAGAGCATGGTACAGACACAAAAGGAAACAGTGAAAGCAAAGCAAGCACATGCAAAGTACAAAAGAAAAATATGGATTGGACATAGATTCTGGAAGAGTTCAAAAACCACTTAAAAAACCAATTAAGAGAGGCAGAGGAAAAATGGGGAAGACATATGAAAGCAATGCAACAAGAAATGGGCCAATTGAAACAGGAGAACCAAAAACTCACAGAGTAAAATCAGGCCTTACAAATTCAGAATTGACCATCTAGAAACTAATGATTTCATGAGAAATCAAGAAACAATGAAGCAGAAAAAAGGAATGAGAAAAAAAAAACAGAAGAAAACATGAAATATTGGGAAAAAAAACAAGTGGCCTAGAAAATAGATCTAGGAAAGGCAATTTGAGAATTAATGCACTACCTGAAAACCATGATGAAGAATAAAATCTTGGACATCATATTACAAGTAATGATCAACTAAAACTTCCCAGATATCCTCAATCAAGAAAATAAAATTGAAATTGAAAGAATTCACAGATCATCTCCAGAATGAAATCCTTAAATGACAACTTCCAGGAATGTGATAGGTAAATTCAAGAACCAACAAGCCAAGGAGAAAATGCTTTAAGGAGCCAGAAAGAAACAATTCAAATACCATGGAGCTACAATCAGGATCAAATAGGACCTAGTGACTTCTACATTAAAATATCAAAATAAATGGAATATCATATTCAGGAAGGCAAAAGATTTGAGTTTATAACCCAAAGTCACTTATCCAGCAAAAATTACCCAGAAACTTTTTTACAGAATTAGAAAAAAAACTACAATAAAATTCATTTTGAAAAACAAAAGGTCAAGAATATCAAGAGAAATAATGAAAAAACTGTGAAGGAAGGTGGCCTAGCAATACCAGATATTAAACTACTCAATAAAACAGTGGTAATTAAAACAATAGGGTACTGGCTAAGAGACAGAAGGATCAGTAGAATAGACTTGAGGTAAGTGACGTCTATGATAAACCTGAAGAGCCCAACTTTTGGGACAAAAATGCACTATTTCACAAAAACTGCTGGAAAAATTGAAAAAAAAATATGGGAGAGATTAGGTTTAGAGCAATATCTCACATCGTATACCAAGATAAATTCAGAATGGGTGAATGACTGGAATATAAAGAAGGAAAACATAAGAAAATTAGGTGAACACAGAATAGTATACATGTCAGATCTCTGAGAAAGGAAATATTTTAAGACCAAGCAAGAGTTAGAAAAAAATTACAAAATGTAAAATAAATAATTTCAATTACATTAACTTAAAATGGTTTTGTACAAACAAAACCAATGCAACTAAAATCAGAAGGGAAACAAAACTAAGAAAAAATCTTTATAACAAAAAACTCAGACAAAGGGCTAATTACTCAAATATACAAGGAGCTAAATCAATTATACAAAAAAATCAAGCCATTCTCCAATCAATAAACAGGTAAGGGACATGAATAGGCAATTTTCAGATAAAGAAATCAAAACTATCAATAATCACATGAGAAAGTATTCTAAATCTCTAATAATTAGAGAAATGCAACTCAAAACAACTCTGAGGTATCACCTCACACCCAGCAGACTGGCTAAAATGACAGCAAGGGAGAGTAATGAATGTTGGAGGGGATGTGGCAAAATTGGGACATTAATGCACTGCTGGTGTATCTGTGAATTGATCCAACCACTCTGGATGTCAATTTGGAACTATGCCCAAAGAATGCTAAAAGAATGCCTGCCCTTTGATCCAGTCATACCATTACTGGGTTCATATCCCAAAGAGATCATAGGGAAAAAGACATGTACAAAAATATTTATAGCTACACTCTTTGTGGTGGCAAAAAGCTGGAAAATGAGGATATGTCCATCATTTGGGGGATGGCTGAACAAATTGTGGTACCTGTTGATAATGGAATACTATTGTGTTCAAAGGAATTTACCCCTCCAGAAGGTGAGAAGTGGATCCCACAGACAATGCTGTCTTTGGCAGTGTCAAGGCAATTTGGAAACTGTGATTGGCTCCTGTGCAGAAGAGAAGGGACAAGATGCTGCCGTAAAAGGTCCTGAATTCTGGGGCTGGTTGAAGGAGCTTCAAGAAGGCCTTCAAGAGTCATCTGCAGCTCAAGTCATCATCTTGACCTACCTCATGGAGGGAACTTGGGTGAGTCAATAGAAAGTTGGCTGTCCTTTCCTGTATTCTGGAGAGAGCTTAATTCTAGCTGAAGGTCAAAAAGTCCTGGCTGAGTCAAGCACTAGAGAAATATTTAGATAGATAGGCTCAATGTCTTCTCTACCTTTCTGTATTTCTCTACTTCCACTCTTTCACATCTTTTTGTTAATTAAAGCTTTTAAAAGTCATTTCAAATTTGAGCAATGATACTTTAAATCAATGACTACCATAATATTTGTAATTTTCATATATTTTAGTCAAACTATTAAAATTTAATTCCTACAAAGAGAGAGTTACACTGAGAGAAAAAGAAAATGAGCGATAGAATGGAGTAAACTTTATAATATAAAAAAGGCATTAAAAATCATCATAGAGAGGGGAGGATAAGGGTGAATATGGGCAGTGCTTAAATTTTACCTTCATTGTAACTTGCTTATAGGGGAAAAACAAATATACTCAGTAGAGTACAGAATTTTGTATTACCCTAATTAGAAGTAAAAAGTAAATAAGACAATAGAAGGGGGAGGTAATTGGAGAGAGGAGAAAGTGAAGGGATGACAAAAGCCAAAATACTGGTGAGGGGGATCAGAATGCAAGGGAATAGAGCAGGATCTAAAGGGAATATTGTGATGGAGGGCATTCATAACACTGAATGTGAATTGGATGAAAACAGAAAACAAAAGTGGAGAGTAGAATAGATTAAAAACCACATTATTACCATATGTTATTTACAAGAAACACATCTGATACAGGGTGACACACACAAATTCAAAGTAAAAGGCTAGAGCATAATCTAATATGCATCAACTAAAGTGAAAAAAAAATAAAAGCAGGAGTAGTATCCATGATACCAGAGAAAGTTAAAGTAGAAACTGATCAGATTAAAAGTGATAAAGAAGTAAATTACATTTAGCTAAAGAGTACTATAAACAGTGATGTAAAATAATTACTAAACATGTATGCACCAAATGGTATAGCATCTAGATTTCTAAAGGAGAAATTAAAGAAGCTTAAAGAGTAAATAGATACTAAGACCATACTAGTGGGGACTTCAATCTTCCCCTTTCAGAACCAGATAAATCAAACCAAAAAATAATAATAAAGAAGTAGGGGAAGTGAATGGATTGCTAGAAAAATTATAGTTAATAGATATCTGGAGAAAATTGAACATGGATATGAAGGAATATATTTTCTTCTCAGTAATACATATGCAAATATCAACCACATTCTAGGGCATTAAAATATTACAAACAAATGCAAAAAATCAGAAATAATAAATGCAACTTTTTCAGATCATAATGCAATAAAATTATAATTAATAAGAGTCCATGGAAAGGCAAATTTAAAATTAATTGGAAGCTAAATAATCTAATCCTTCAAAACTGGTGAGTCAAAAAACAAATCATAGAAACAATTACAGACTTCATTAAAGAGAATGACAATGAGGAGACAACACATTAAATCTATGTTATACCACCAAAGCAGTACTCAGAGGAAAATTCATATCCCTGAGTGCCTATAGCAACACAATAGTGAGGGAGGAAATAAATTAATTGGACTTGCAACTTAAAAATTAGAAAAAGAACAAATTTTAAAAATCCAGATAAAAACTAAGTTGGAAATCCTAAAAATTAAAGGAGAAATTAATAAAATTGAAAGTAAAAGAACTATTGAACTAATAAATGAGGCCAGGAGCTGGTTCTTTGAAAAAATATGAATAAAATAGATAAAGTGCTGGTAAATCTAATTTTAAAAAAAGAAAGAAGGCTAAATCCATTCCATTGTTAGACAAGTTTAGTTTTGAGTAAAAGTTCCCCTCCAAAGGCATGCCATTTTTCATTGGGCTTTGCTTTAAAGAGCTCAACAGATATTGCATTTATTTTCATGAATAGAAAGATTTTTGGCAACCCTGTGTTTCACAATGCTCCATCAGCACCATTTTTTTCCAACAGCATGTGCTCATATGATGTCTCCTTCACACTTTGGTAATTTTCTCAATACATTTAATGTCTTTATTATTATTATATATTTTGACAGTGTTTTCTGATCAGTTGTCTTTGATGTTACTATTGTAATTGTTTTGGGGCACTGTGTGTAATGGCTATTCAACCAACCAGCCCTTGACTCATTTCTCTTCCTTTGGGCCTCCCTATTCTCTAAAACTTTATAATATAGAAATTGGGTCAATTTATAATCATACTTTTGGCTTTAAGTATTTAAATGAAAGAAAGAGTCAATCTGTTTTACAAACTTCATTGTTGCCTTACTTTAAGAAATTGCCACTGCTATTACAGCCTTTATCAATTATCACCCTAATCTGGCAGTATCCATGAACATCAAGGCAAAGCCTTCTACTAGTAAAAATATTATGATTCACTGAAGGTTCAGATGATGGTTCAGATGTTTTATCAATAAAATATTTTAAATTAAGAAATATGTATCATTTTTCAGATATAATCATATTGAATACTTAATTAACTATAATATATTATAAACATAAATACTATATGCACCGTGAAATCGAAAAGGACATGTAACTACCTTTATTGACTTGCTTTTATTTGCTTTATTTCTGTGTTTTGGAACTAAAACTACACTATCTCTTAGCCATGCCTGCCTTTGATTTAGCAGGAGTATCTGCCTCTGTGAGACATGTTTCTTTTGTCCTGGTGTGGCTTTCAAGATTCAGGCTAAACAAATGTTTTGTTTTTCTTATGACAGCATACAATTAAAATTATTGAAAATAGGTGCATTTCTCCCTGCCATCTTATTTTTCCCATGGGCAAAACTGCATTACAATATCAACCAAGACTCATAAAGCTTTAATCATTTTCTTTTCTTTCTAGATGTTAATTTGCTCCTTCTGTTTAGCAATAAAGCAAACCTTTCCTCCCTATCATTAGGAACAATCAGTAGCTAACTTGCCCCAAATCTCCCTGAGATGTTAACCTAATCCTTTATCTTCTATTTTAGTAGGAAGAGGTACAAAAAGGCTATAAGAAGGGTGGTAAGAATGGGCAAAAGATGATGTGGTTTAGCTATTATTACTGTCAATTACAAATCCCCTTGACCACTTAAACACACATACACACACTTGTACACATAGGATAATATTGTAACATATTCATAGTTACTCTAAAAATATATTTTACAGGGACTTTTTTTGTGGAAAGTTTATGGAGTTTCCTCTGTCTTCTTTCCTTGACTATTTACCTCCATGGTGGCCTCCCAATTTTTTTGTCTTTAACTCTAAGACATAAAGGAAATAATCCCATGAAATACTCTCATCTAAATTTAATGGATAAACACACTAAAAGAGCACATTTTTTCAACCAGGGGAATTTTTTCTGACATTTGACATAGAATGGATGCTTCCCATTGCAGTATTTATTTATCATGAGCCTTTTGTCATCAGTGTAGTTTCCTTCCTGGTTTTAATAATCCAAGACAGAGAGCAAATCATTCTGAGATTTACTGGAAAGCTGAGTCTATAATCACTGATGCGTATAATCCAACTCCATTGTCAGGAGAACATATTTACATAAATATGTATACAGATATCAACAAATCTGGGACCTAACACAACCAGACACTCTCATGCAGACAGACAAATGTCCTGGGGGCACCAGCCATTTGGTTCTATTGATCATTGCCTCCTCCCCATTTCCCCTAATTTGTTAAGTGTCTTTGAGAAGTAAGAAAGTCTGTTGTAGAAAAGGACAGAAGACCTTGTCATTAACATCTCCATCCAAAGGAGCAGCTCGGCTTCTGGCAAAAGAGCAGCTAGAGCCAAGCACCCACTGGGACCATGCTTTTGCTCATGGTTCAGCTCCTGCTGCTGCATTTGTATCCAGGGGCAATGCTCAGTTACCCACCATATTTTTCATTCTATTTTAGGAGACAACCATTTGTTAAAGGTTGAAAATATCATTACACCAATAATAATTCTCAGTGTTCTTCTTTCCTGGCCAAAATATAAATCTTTCTAAAGAGCCACATACATAGACATTGACATGTATACAAGCACACACACAGAATATATAAGCAGGATAAAAAAAAGGTCCCTTGCAGATTGGCATAAAAACATGTATTTGAATTTGAGAAATTCAATAGGATATAGTCATCTGGTTTTGATTTGATCTAAAAAAAGATACCCCAGGAAACCTGGAATGTATCCTTGTTTCTTTGTTCATCCTTTTTTCTGATATATCAGTTCAGAAGTAGCAATACATATATGCTTTGCCTATAAACCTGCAAATAATTGAGAGCTCACCTAGGGAAGCTAGATGGCACAAGTGAAAGATTGCTAGCCTTAGAGTCAGGAAAGCACATTTCAAATCCTCCTCTAGATACTTATTAGTGGATAACTCTAAGCAAGTCAAACTCTCTGGTCCTCAGTTTCTGAACCTGTAAAATTGGAGGGGGGTAGGCTGTATGTCTCTTAAGCTCCCTTCTAGGTTGAAATTATGAATCTATAGTATACTTTGCAATTCTAAATAAATGTGAAGTACATGCCTTTTCACAGGCTGTCTCATTCTTCTCTACCAAACTCTCTCCCTTTTCACTGTTACCAGTTGGAATTTCTAGATTCTCTTTCTGTCTTTTCTTTTCTTTTCTTTCCTTTCCTTTTCTTTTCTTTTCCTTACCTTTCCTTTCCTTTCTTTTCTTTTCTTCTTTTCTCTTCTTTTCTTTTCGCTCCTCTTCTTTCTTTCTGTCCTCTTCTTCCTTTCTTCCTTTCTTCCTTTCTTCCTTTCTTCCTTTCTTCCTTTCTTCCTTTCTTCCTTTCTTCCTTTCTTTCTTTCTTTCTTTCTTTCTTTCTTTCTTTCTTTCTTTCTTTCTTTCTTTCTTTCTTTCTTTCTTTCCATTATTTATGCCTTAGAGTTGATACAAAGAATATCAACTAAATGACAAGGGCTAGGCAATTGGGAGTTAAGTGACTTGACCAGTGTCACACATTTAGGAAGTGTCTGTCACCAGATTTAAATGTAGGTCACAAGCCCCGTGTTCTATCCATTGTGCAACCCAGCTGCCCCTAACTCATTTCACTTGAACCATTTCTTCATATTCCTTGTAGTAAGGCACATTCCCTTAAGCCAAAATTATTCTCACTTATTTTGACATGTTTTGAGTTTGTGCTCCTGTGTGCAACATGAAAAAATTCAGAGATATTGAATTATTCCAGAACTGATGAAGGTCCAGGATAAGCCTTGAATCTAGAACTTCTGAATGAGAGCAAATATATATTTTCTCCAATAACCTATTATTCATTCGCTAAAGAGATGATTGTGTGAAAATTTGAATTCCAAAAAAGAAATACAGTCTAGAATTCCATATATATAAAACTTATGCCAGATGGTCTGGGAGTGTAATCTTATTAGAAATTCCATATACTCAATTTGTGGCCATTATATTAGAGGTGGGGAAAGAAACAGACAGAGAGAGAGAGAGAGAGAGAGAGAGAGAGAGAGAGAGAGATCTAGTGCCTATGATGCTTACACCCTGAGGTCTAGGAGTTTAATATTAAAATTGATATTTCTTTGAGTTTCCATAGTTTATTTTTNAAGAAACAGACAGAGAGAGAGAGAGAGAGAGAGAGAGAGAGAGAGAGAGAGAGAGAGAGAGAGAGAGAGATCTAGTGCCTATGATGCTTACACCCTGAGGTCTAGGAGTTTAATATTAAAATTGATATTTCTTTGAGTTTCCAGTTTATTTTTCCCATTTGAGTTCCTGTAATTGGCTTTACAGCAATTTCTAGATGAGATTATCCCATTTGTTTTGTTACACATGAAGTTCTGCCTTGTTAAAAGCCTAACAATCATGCCTTACCTGATTGATTGAATATTAGCAAGATATTTCACATTCATATATTACTCCATAACATTCCCAAGGCTTTCTGCTTCGTTGTCCAAAAATCATATGGAGATTGTATTTTATGCATATTATTATAATTAAACGGCATTATGATTAATGTCAATATTAGCTAGAAGATTTGAATTTGTATGATTTCAGTGAGGGACCATAAAAAAACATGTAGTGCAACTTCTCTACTTTATATATAAAAGTCCTATAAAAGGGACATTCACAGAGATATAATCTCAAATAAAATCATTACCATACTTTAGTCTTCTTATTCCTTATAACAGATGGTTGTACCTTACCATTTTTCTTCATACACAGAACTTTTACTAATCTTATGTATTCGTGAAAGCAATGATTCATATCTCATTGTGTAACATCCCCAGCATCAACTCTTAAAATGTCCAACTTTCTTCAAATCTCTTTAAGTTGTCATCTCTTTACCTGATATCTTCCCTAATTTTCAGCTTTTACTGTTTTTATCTTCTTAAAATCAATTATTTTAATTTCTATACCTGTTCTATATGTTTATCTCTGCAAATGTTGCATCCTTCTACAGAATATAAAGTCTTAACAGTAAGGACTGTTAGTGTTTGCAATATTTGTAAGGAACCAGATGCTCTCTGAGGCCCTTTCTAGCCCTTGCTTTATATTTATGTCTGTATGTATGGATTGATGATGGCTATTATATTATAAAGAACATAGAAATCAATGGGTCAATCAATAAACAAGAAAATATAATAATTGTTCCCATAGAGAAGGAACTTGGAAGTGCCTCCAGTTCACAAATCTCACTTTACAGATCAGAACCTAGTGCCTATTAACTTTAAGAGATTTCCCCAAACTTAAACTGGTAATAAGCTTCAAAAGTCAGATTTGAACTTTATGTCAGGTCCATAGAGAGTGTCAAAATGGTTTTAAGCTCTGGGTCTAACATTTCATAAGATCACAATTATAAGTAGAAGGGATATTAGATGTCATTTCATTCAACTCCCTCATTTTACAGGTGATAAAATGGAACCCAGGCTTCCTGATAAGACTTGCCCAACAGATAGAATGGCTGACTTAGAGCTAGGAAGACCTGATTTCAAATTCATTCTCAAACCTTTACTACCTATGTAAGTAACCCTGGGCAAGTCATACTTATTTCTCACAATTTTTTATCTATGCAATGCTGATAATAATAGTTTTAATTTCTTTCATAAGATTTCATTTCATGAGATCACCATTATACAAGTGGAAGGGATACTAGAGGTCATTTTATCCAATTCCTTCATTTCACAGATGAGAAAATAGAACCCCAGGTATCCTGAGGGACTTGCCCATATGAGCAAGTTGCAGAATCACAATTCAAAAGTAGGTCTCATGATTCCACATTCTATGTGCTTTCTACTGGAAGTCATCTATTGGCTGAGTGAGTTTGGGCAAGCTGCTGAAACTCAGAGTATCCTGTGCCAACCTTTCAAACTGTAAATAAGGACATGTTTGTCAATATGCTTTGGTAGCAGGAAATTCTTTGCTGAAGTCCCTGTATTGATGAAATCATAAATCTAGAATGTTAAGAAGAAGCTTCATGTCTCCATTACTTTATAAACACAAGTATTCAGCTTTCTTTTGCCAGCTGTCTTAAGGATTGGCAAACACTATAATTTCAGTCCTAATTTCAAGTGATCAAATATTTTTATTTTTTCCTTAAAGATATATTCTTACAAAGATGGTAGTCACTCTTTTAATTATGGCAATGGAATTCACCACAGGAATATAGACCCAGCAAGACAAGTCACAAAATTCAAAGTCCTATTAAGTAACCAACTTAACCTCAACCATAAGCAACCATAAGTTCAATATAACAGGCCAAGTCAGTTCATTATTCAGTATCTGGGACTGAAGTCTATGCATTTTCTCCATTCATTTACATGCAAGATTTACAAGGGTGCCATTGAGTGTGAATACATTTTATATGACTAAGAGGAAAGGCAAATTTCTATTACATATAATTTATTGAAGCATAAGAATAATAGTTTGCTCCTAAACTTGCTGCAATAAACAGATAATGAAAATAAGAATGAGTTAGGTGTGTGGATAATATCTTATATTTTCTGGAATCCCAAAAGGTCTCCAGAGCAAAACACATTTGGACATAGAGAGTGGGATAAATAATACCATATTTCATGGTGAAATGCCTCTACATATAAAAATGTAGTTAGATAGGTTCTCTCTCTCTTTCTCTGTTTCTCTCTCTGTGTCACTCTCTCTCCTTCTTTAAATAAATAAATATATACTATATGTATATGCACATATATATGAATAAATCATTAAATGAAAATGCATAGAATTTTGAGATAGGATGATCTCTTTCTGTATTTATGTATATATATATATATATTTAAATTTCTATTTTCATATATAAATTCTATACATCTATATGTCTATCTATATATTATTTATATCTCTAAAAATATAACATCTTTCAATACATTTATTCAATATTAACTACCCTTTCATATCATGTCTATCTATCAATCAATCTACATATCTCTATGTGTGTGTATATATATGTGTGTGTATATATATATGTATATATATATATATATATATATGCATCCTAGTGTGTGTATATGTATGTGGTGCAGGGACTGCTTGTGATGCAATGATTGGTGCAGTGGATCTGGATTCACAAACATTTGAATTCAAATTCAGCCTCTGAATCTTACTAGTTTTGTAACCATGGTATAAAACGTTAAAAAATGGTTGCCACAGCGTAAAGGGGAAAATTATTATGGTTTGTTTGGACTAAATATTAAAAGGGGTGGTCACCAAGAATTGAATAAATATCACTTCTAAAATGAGATTTAGCAAGTTATTTATAAAATATAGGAGAGTGAAAGTAGAGAAATGAGAAGAGGGTAGAGTAAGAGATCTATCTTAATGAACTAGATTATGTGTTCAAGACTTGACTTTACTCCTGGAGGGCTCCAGAGGCCCAGCCAGAAAGCATAAATGTCAATTAACAAGGGTTTTAGCCATGGGGTCTCCTCCCAATCAAGGGCCTCTCAGAGTCTAGTACCTCCAGGGAAGCTAAGGGAGTCAACATTTTCCACTCACTAGGTATAGTTCTAAGGAAGAGATTTGAGAACTTGTCTCACCAAGTCCAAGGTCCCAGTCAGAGCTCCTCCAGGTCCAGTTCAAGGCTGAAGAACCAAGAAGAACTGACTCACAGGAAGTCATAACTCCCTTTTAAAGATGCTTCTTTTGCATCCCTTTATGTGCATTCCTCCCATTTTACATGTACTAATCACAACAAAGGCTTTGCTTAGTACTGCCCAGGGGGCAGTCAGTCAATTCTGATTAGTCACCCACTCTTGGGCATGGGGGTCACAGACCTCACTCATTTGAAGATTTAGTGGTGGGGTTTACATCTTGAAATGGGCAGGGTAGGATTAATCCCATCTTCACACAGGGCAAGTCAACCCTTTTTGCCTCAGCTTCCTCATCTACAAAATGAACTGGAGAAGGAAATGGTAAATCATTCCAGTATCTTTGCCAAGAAATGCCTAAATAGGATAATGAAAAGTCAATTATGACTGAATTGATTGAATGAATGTAGGTAATGGATTGATTTTATGACTTAGGTATTCATTTCTATATATTTGTCTATCAATATACTATATTTTTCCATACCTACATCTAATAATCATTCATCATCTAGATATGTATATTTCTATGTCACATGTCCATCTGTTACCTATCATCTTTCTACATATATCTATCTACTGTAAGGATGGAATTTGTTCAAAGAGAGGGGACAGAAGGAGCCAGAGAACGAGTGACTGATGGGTGGTCACAGTTGGTGACAGTTGAGAACAGAGAGGATGCTGCATAATTCTCTGGAGGAGGAGGGAGGGAAAGACTTCCTATGGAAGCCTGAGAGAGGAGAGGAGGAGAACATCTCAGCTCAAATTCAGTACTGAGGGCTTCCTGAGGATCTTTCTCTGGACATTAAAACCCTGATTCCCTGGCCAAAGGCATCCCATTGCTTCTCACCCATTAAGACTTCAACTGTAGAGTCATCTAAGTTTGGGACTTCATTTTAGGAGTGATCTCTTAGACTCATTCTCCCATTACCCAACCTTGCTGAGAGACCCTTTCTGGTTTGACTCGCAATTATAGAAAAGGATAGAATTAGGAAATAGAAATAGAAACTGAAGGAGAAGAGGTGAGGGGACATGCTTAGGAGTGAGAAACCAAAAGGTTTCCACCCGGTTGACGGACCCCATAGAAATAGAGAAGAGGGCACCCCAAAATCCCTCTGCCCTTCACCCCTTTCCCCAATCCTTAAATTGAGATTAATAAAAGACATTTATTAGTCAGATAGCATTCCAAAGTACCTGAGAGACAGGGAGGGGAATCACAGCTTGGTCTGGCTGCCTCCATCTTGAAGCCAGACCACTGGCTGTGAAGTTGGCTGACCTCAGTGGAGGCTTGAGTAAACCCCACCCTCATTCAGAATCAGATTGGGGTCCCCCATACCTCATCTTAAAGAGAAGCCTTGCCCCCAACTCCTGTGGGGTGGCATGACCATCCAGGTCACCCAGTTTCAGAGTGATACCCCCTTGAAATTTCAGAGTGTATATACGGTTGGAGGGGAGAGCTAAAAGAGAGTCTCACCTCATAGACTCTCTCTCTCTCTCTCTCTCTCTCTTTCTCTCTCTCTCTCTCTCTCTTCTATCATAATATTGGTCATCTGCCTCTCATTATTCGTATACTACCCAGACATCCTTTCATTCATATATCTACCCATCTATTCTTTCATCTGTCATGTCTTTGACCTGTGACTTGACCTCTAAAGGGAGCTCCTGAGTGAATCTCTCTACAAATCTGAGTGGCCCTTTCTATTCTTAAAGAATTGCTTCAGACAGTAATATATTAGGAACCATTCCCAACATCCCAGAACTAATAATATTTGAATTGAGATTCGAGTCTGAATCTTCCCTCCCTTTTCTTCCCCTCCTCTTTTCTCTACTGAGAAGGCACTTATTAAGCACATCATTATAAATGTTAGAGTCAATATGAAGTATTATTAAAACATGAACCCTTCCCCTCTTGATGCTTATGCAAAATGAAGCAATTTTCAACATTTTTGAATATAAGGTACTGATTCTAGCAACACTTCTCCTTAAATTTCTAGATGAGACCAATTATTATTTTTCATATATGTTATTTAGGAAGATGTATAATGGCAATATCCTACAGAAATATATTTACCTTTCCGAGTTGAGAATGAATTTGAAGAATGAGAAGGGGTGAAATTTAGCCCTCTCATTCCTATCTTGAAAATTGCATTGTCCATGTGGAAAATCCATTCTTTTTCTTCTCCTTCTGGATTGTTTCCACTCTAGTCACTTTCCTCAATTCCATTCTTGCAGAGACATTTAATCCTCTATGAATGTTGATGGTAAATATGGTATGGTGAATGAGTGAAGTAGCCATTTCTGGCAATCCACCGATGACTTGGAGAGAGGAAAAAAATGTCCACTGGCTTATTTTGAAGAGAAGAAAGAGAGAAAATCCTGTATCCATGTAATTTTGCTTTTCAAGAATTTTATCTAAAATCAAGATATGTAAATCATATGAATTTTGTTCCCTGAATCACAAAAAAAGCCTGATGCTCTGAAAGGACTAGTTCTCAAAACTTAATCCTTTCTATATCTTTATGTACCAAAAATAAATAGCAGTCTTCCCTACTATAGAACTCATTTGCAATTAAGATAATTAATGAAACAATTAGAAATGTTTAACAACTAAAGAAAAACAAATAACTTCTGTCAGATTATGATTAGAATGATTTGACTCTTTAAAAGTATTTCTTAAAAAGGCGTTACAATGCTGTTTTTTAAATGTGATAAATTCATCAATGATCAGAAATTTATCATACTCTGCTCACAGCTCTCCACATCCCACGGTGGGTATAGGTCCAGCCACCTTCTTCCTTTCTCAGAGCTCCTTTCTCAACAAATTAGTGAGTCAAAGAGTCAGTTTATGAGTTATCAGTCAATTAACATTTGTTAAATGCTTATGCTGAGGAAGGAACTTGTTTTGCCAAAAGGATACATTTATATATGTCTCAAATGCTACTTCTACAAGAGACACCTTTACAGTCCCAGGACTGTCTCTCCTAATGTCACATCATTTCTAAAGATCTAGTCCATGATTAGATGTCACTCTCAATGTACACCTGAATTTCTCCCAGGAGCAAAACATAATCTGTATTCTCTAAACTATGTCTCTTAAGAACCTCTCCAGGCAGTATCCATCTCAAAAGCTCATTAAGTCATTATTAATTCACTAGAGCTTTCAAAAATTAATTTTATTTTATTCATTGATAGCAATACATATTGGAAAAATAATAATACAGTACATATACTTAGATGATTTTGCATTCAGGCTATAGAAAATAGATATATTTTCTTATTCATCATATTGAACTTTGTAATGTAGTGGTGTCATAAAATAATTCCTTAATCAATTTGGATATAAGACTCTATATGTAGGCAATATAATAGTAAAATTAAACTTTTTGTATTTATGTGTGTGGGGGTGTGAATAGAAGGTCAAAAAATGTGATTTCTTACTTGTCATCACTTTAGTGTGGATAATATCCAGTATAGTAACTCTCTATAGTAGTGGAGATCATATGCTCAAAGGATGAAAGAGAGAGATTTGGACTGGGGACTTACATAAAATTTAGTCTAAAAGCTTCATTTTACAAAAGAGGAAACTCTTTTGTTTTACCAAGAGGTAAAGTGACAGGCATTATACTCCTGGCAAGAATTTGAACTCAAGATGGACAGAGCTAATATGGAGGCTTAGGAGTACCAAATTCCAAACTTTCTCTGGCAATCCTTCCATATCAATATTTATAACATATTTCAAAGAAAACAGAAACTCAAACCTAATAAGAAGAACAAGTCATGGGACTCTCCTGCTGAAAACAGCTTGAAAGGTAGGCACAGAGAGTCTATTTTCATGTGATAAAGGTGAGAACATCCTCCCCCACCCACCATACTGAGACCTGCAATAAGACTGGATAGGCTGTGTAAGCCCCAGGTAGAGGCTACAGCCATGAAGGAGTGTCTCTGACCCACCACAAGAGGTCCAGATCTCTGATAACTGCTGGCAGGCAGGAACTTGGGGAGGGTGCATCAGGTGGAAGACTCTCCCCACCCACCTCACTGAAACCTGTAAAAAAACCAGGCTGTCTGTATGAAGCCCAGGTAGAAGTTGGAGCCATGAGTGAATGCCTAACCCATCACATGAGGTCCAAGGCTCTGTCAATGACTGGCAAGGATGAACCTGGTGGGGACACCTGGCTGAAAAGCCTTGGCCCTGCTCGCAGTAGTGAAGAATTTTCACCAGGTTAGGCAAGCTCAGCAGGTTAGCTGAACCAGTTGAATCCAGTATACCAGCAGAGGATTGAGAAAAGAGAATATTTGACCTCAGAGCATAGCAGCTTAATCAATCTGTTTCAGTAAATCAGCAGAGGGGAAAGTTTATAGTCCATAGAATGGGAGAAAATAAATAAATAAAAATTAAATAAAATGAGTAAATAATAAAAAAAATATACTGCTATGATTGAAAGCTTCTATGGGAGTAAGGAGCACAGAATAAGAATGGAACCAGTGGAGGAATATGTGATCTAGTGAACATCAAGAAAAGCCTCAAAAACACCAAGGAACTGGATGCAAAACATGTAGGTGCTCAGAAAGGATTTTAAAAATCTAATAAGACAGGTTGAAGAAAAATAGCAAAAGGAATATAGTAGCCTAAAAAGCAATAATAGATCATCTGGAAACAGCCAAAGGCTTTGAAAGCCAGAATTGACTTGCTAGAAAATGATGCAAAAAGTTCGGAAGAAGAGAAGAATGACTTGAAAGAAAGAGTGGATGAAAAGGAAAAGGAGAATCAAAAAGTCATGGAAGAAATTTAGCCTTTAACAATTAGAATTGGGCAATTAGAAGCTAATGACTTCAGGATACACAAAGAAACAATAAAATGACAGAAAGAATGACAAAAAATGAATATAATATAAGATACCTCATTGAGAAAACAACTGAACTGGAAAATAGATCCAGAAGAGAGAATTTTGGAATTATTGGACTAACCCAAAGTCATGACAAAAAAAATCCTATACATCACACTACAGGAAATTATCCAAGAAAGCTGCCCTGATATTCTTGAAAAAGAGAGTAAAAGAGATTGAAAGAATCTACAGATCACCTCCTGCATTAAATCCCAAAATTACACCTCCCAGGAATGTTACAGTGAAGTTCAAGAATTCCCAGGCTAAGGAGAAGATACTACAAGATGCTAGAAAGAAGCAATTCAGATATCATGGAGCTCCAGCCAGGGTTACACAAGATCTGGCAGCTTTCTCACTGAAGGACCTTAAAGCATGGAATATGATATTCTGGAAGTCAAGGAAATTGAGTCTACAATCAAGAATTAACTACCCAGAAAAACTAACTATATTCTTTCAGGAGACAGTAAGATCATTTAATGAAATACATTTCTAAGCATCTGCTGAAAAAAAAAAAAAAGAACAGAGTTAAACAGAAATTTGGTGCCCAAATACAGAATTCAAGAGTAAAAAAGAAAGGTAAATAAGAAAGATAAAAACAAACAAGCAAAAAAATAAGAGCTTCAATAAGGTCAAATGGCAGGTATACCTATATGGAAAGATATATGTAACTCTTAAAATTATCATAATCATAGTAGCTAGAAGTATACATAAAGGGTGCAGTAATTAGCTGTATAGGATGATATGTCAAAAATATATATAAAAAAACTAAGGGTGAAAAAGGATAACATTAAGAGAAATAGTAAATAAATTAAAATGGGATAAAATATATTACATAAAGAAGAATGTTGGGGTAGTGGGGCAGTGAATACCAATATAATGAAAGGGAAGAAGAGGTTGGGGATAGGTAATACTTAAACCTCACTGTCATTGGAATTGTCTCAGAGAGGGAAGAATTATCAGATTCATTGGGATATAGAATTGTTTCTTGCACTATAGAGAAGTAGGAAGGTAATAAAAAATGGAGTGGTACAGAGGAAAGGAATACAAGGGAGGGAGAGGTTGGGAGGTATTCATTGAAAAGGATGACAATGAAGAGACATATCAAAATCTATGGGATAAAGCCAAAACAGTACTCAGGGGGAAATTTATATCCCTGAGTGCTTATTTCAACAGAATTGAGAGTGAGGATATTAATATATTGGGCATGCAAGTTAAAAGGCTAGAAAGAGTACACATTAAAAATTCTGAGATAAAAACTAAATTGGAAATTCTAAAAAACAAAAGAGAAATTAATAAAATAAAAAATAAAAGAACTATTGAACTAATAAATAAGAGTAGGAGCTGATACTTAAAAAACAAATAAAATAAAGTACTGCTTAATCTAATAAAAAAGAAAGAAGAAAATTAAATTAACAGTATCAAACATGAAGGTGATCTCACCTCTAATGAAGATGAAATTAAGGTAATTATTAGAGCTATTTTGCCCATTTATATGGCAATAAATATGACAATTTAAGTGAATTGAGTGAATATTTACAAAAATATAAATGGCCTAGATTAACAAAAGAGGAAATAAGTAATCTCATATCAGAAAAAAAGAAATTGAACAAACCTATCAAAGAACTCCCTAAGAAAAAAGCCCTAAGGCCTTATGGATTCTATTAAACATTTAAAGAACAACTAAACCCAATACTATACAAGCTATTTGACAAAATAAGCAAAGAAGGAATATCACCAAATTCTATTTATGACCCAAATATAATACTGTTTCCAAAATCAGGCAGACCAAAAACAGAGAAAGAAAACTACAGACTAATTTTCCTAATGAACATAGAGGCAGAAACCTTAAAATATTAGCAAAAATACTTCTGCAAGTTATCATAAGGATTATTATTATTATACTAGAAATGCTAGTGGTAGCGATTAGAGAAGAAAAAGAAATTGAAAGAATTAAATTAGGCAATGAGGAGACTAAACTATCACTTTTTGCTAATGATATAATTGTATACTTAAAGAATTCTAGAAAAACAACTAAAGAGTTGGTGTAAATAATCAGAAACTAGTAAAGTTTCAGGGTAAAAATAAGTCTTCAGTATTTCTATATATTTCCCACGATACTCATCAGCAGGAGTTAGAAAGGAAAACTCTATTTAAAATCACTGTCCAGTGATGAGCAAACTATGCCCCTGCATCTCCCATGGGCCAGATGCAGGGCCGTAGTTTGCTCATTGCTGCACTATACAATACAAAATATTTGGGAATCTATTTGCCTAGACAAACACAGGAATTGTGTGGACACAACTACAAAAAACTTTTCATACAATTACAACTAGATCTAAATAATTGGGGAAAAAACATTAACTGCTCCTGGGTAGGATGAATTAATATAATAAAAAATGACAATTCTACATAAATTAATTGATTCATTCAGTGCCATACCTATTAAACTACCAAGAAACTTTATCATGTATCATGAATCATGGTATCTGAGAAAGCCAAAGTAAAAATAGATAAAGATAAAAGAGAAGGTGAAGGTAATTGCTTCCTGATAAAAGGCAGTATAGACAATGAGGAAATATCAGTATTCAACAAGTATGCACCAAATGGTATAGCATCCAGATTTCTAAAGGAGAGATTGATATATGTAGAAAGAAAATTGATAATAAAACTATACTAGTGGGAATCTTGAACCTTCTTCTATGAAATCTAGATAAATCAAACCAAAAAAATGAATCAGAAGGAGGTAAGAGAAGTTAATGAAACCTTAGAAAAATTGGAGTTAATAGATATGTGGAGAAAAATGAATAGAGACATAAAGGAATACATTTTCTTTTCAGCAGCACATGGTACATTCACAAAGATTGGCCATGTACTGGGACATAAAAACATAGCAAACAAATGCAAAAAAGGAGAAATAATTAGAGCAACCTTTTCAGATAATTATGCAATAAAAATAGTTATTAGCAAGGGTACATGGAGAAGCAAACCAAAAATTAATTGGAAATTAAATAATGTGATTCCCCAAAATCAGTTAGTTAAAGAATCAATTATAGAAACAATGATTAATTTCAGTGAAGAGAATGATGATGAGATTTCTTACCAAAATCTATGGGATGCAGCCAAAGCATTATTCAGGGAGTAATGTATATCCTTGAGTGCATATATTTAACCAATTCGGGAGGGCAGAGGTCAATGAATTGGGCATGCAAATTAAAAAAACTAGAAAGTGAACAAATTAAAAATTCCCAAATGAAAACTAAATTATAAATCCTAAAATTTAAAGAAGAAATTAGTAAAATCAAAAATAAAAGAAATATTGAATTAATAAATAAGACTAGAAGCTGCTACTTTGAAAAACCATATATAATACACAAAAGACTGGTCAATCTAATTAAGAAAAGGAAAGAAGAAAACGAAATTATCAGTATCAAAGATGAAAAGGGAGACCTCACCTCTAATGAAGAGAAAATTAAGGCAATCATTAAAAACTATTTTACCCAATTATATGGCAATTAATATAGCAATCTAGGTGATATGGATGAATATTTTTAAAACATATAAATTGCCTAGATTAACAGTAGAAGAAATAAAATATTTGAATAACCCCATATCAGTAAAAGAAATTGAACAAGCCATCAAAGAACTCCCTAAGAAAAAATCCCCAGGACCAGATGGATTCAAAAGTGAATTCTATCAAACATTCAAAGAACAGCTAATCCCAATACTATACAAATTATTTGATATGATAAGCAAAGAAGGAGTCCTACCAAATTCCTTTCATGACACAAATATGGTACTGATACCAAAGCCAGACAGATCAAAAATAGAGAAAGAAAACTACAGACCAATCTCCTTAATGAACATAGATGCAAAAATCTTAAATAGAATACTAGCAAAAAGACTATAGCAAGTGATCACAAGGGTTATTCATCATGATCATGTGGGATTTATACCAGGAATGCAAGGATGGTCCAATATTAGGAAAACCATCCACATAATTGACCATATCAACAAGCAAACCAACAAAAATCACATGTTTATCTCAATAGATGCTGAAAAAGCCTTTGATAAAATACAATACCAATTCCTATTGAAAACACCAGAAAGTATAGGAATAGAAGGGCCTTTCCTAAAAAAATATTAAGCAGTATTTATCTAAAACCATCAGCAAGCATCATCTGCAATGAGGATACATTAGAAGCCTTCCCAATAAGATCAGTAGTGAAACAAGGATTCCCATTATCACCTCTATTATTTAACATTGTACTAGAAACATTAGTAGTAGCAATTAGAGAAGAAAAAGAAATTGAAGATATTAAAATGTATAACAAGGAGACCAAGCTATCACTCTTTGCAGATGATATGATGGTATACTTAAAAAATCCTAGAGAATCAACTAAAAAGCTAATGGAAATAATAAAAACTTTAGCAAGCATGCAGGATACAAAATAAACCCACATAAATTATCAGCATTTCTGTATATTTCCAACACATCCCAGCAGCAAGAGATAGAAAAAGAAATTCCCTTTAAAATCACCCTTGACAACATAAAATACTTAGGAATCTATCAACAATGACATACACAGGAATTATATGAACACAACTATGAAACACTTCCACACAATTAAAACTAGATCTAAACAATAGGAAAAAAAAAACATTAATTGCTCAAGGGTAGGGTGAACTAACATAATAAAAGTGACAATCCTACTCAAATTAATCTATTTATTTAGTGCCATACATATCAAATTACCAAAAAACATTTTCCTGAATTATAAAAAAAAATAACAAAGTTCATTTGGAATGAGAAAAGATCAAGAATATCAAGGGAAATAATGAAAAAGAAATGTGAAGAAAGGTGGCCTAGCAGTACCAAATCTTAAACTTACTATAAAGCAGTGGTCATCAAAACAATATGGTACTGGCTATGAGACAGAAGGGAGGATCATGGAATAGACTTGGGTTAAGTGACCTCAGTAAAACATTCTATGATAAACCCAAATAGCCCAAGTTTGGGGAAAAAATCCACTATTTGACAAAAACTGCTGGGAAAATTGGAAAACAATATGGGAGAGATTAGTTTTAGATCACCATCTCACACCCTACACCAAGATAAACTCAGAATGAGTGAATGACTTGAATATTGTAGTACACAGAATTGGGGTGATATAGTTTTTTCTAGCTTTGGCTGAGTTCCAAAAGCTGTTAGGGGTTTGGAATCTTGAGGCCAACTGTCTTTCCTCAAGATTCCAAACCCCTAACAGCTTTTGGAACTCAGCCAAAGCTAGAAAAAACTATATCACCCCAATTCTGTATACTACAATATAAAGAAGGAAACTATAAACAAATTAGGTGAACACAGAATAGTGTATTGGTCAGATCTTTCAGAAAGGAAAGATTTTATGACTGGGGAAGAGTTAGAAAAATTATAAAATGTACAATAAATAATTTTGATTACATTAAATTAAAAATGTTTTTTACAAACAAACCAAGGCAACAAAAATTAGAAGGAAAGCAATAAATTCAGGAGAAAATCTTCATAACAAAAACCTCTGACAAAGATCTAATTACTCAAATTTTTAAGGGGCTAAGTCAATTGTGCAAAAAATCAAACTATTCCCCAATTTATAAATGGACAAAGGACATGAATAGGCAGTTTTCAGATAAAGAAATCAAAACTATCAATAAGCACATGAAAAAGTGTTATCAGTCTCTAATAATTAGAGAAATGCAACTCGAAACAACTCTGGTAAAATGACAGCAAAGGAAATTAATAAATGTTGGAGGGGATATGGCAAAAATGGGACATTAATGCATTGCTGGTGGAGTTATTAATTGATTCAACCATTCTGGATGGCAATTTGGAACTATGCCCAAAGAGCGCTAAAAAACTACCTGCCTTTTGGTCCAACCATACCACTGCTTGGTTTATACTCTGAAGAGATAATAAGGAAAAATATTTGTACAAAAATATTTATGGCCACACTATTTGTGGTGGCAAAAAAGTAAAAAAAAAAAAAAAAAAAAAGGTATGCCCTTCAATTGGGGAATGGCTGAACAAATTGTGGTGTCTCTTGGTGATGGAATACTATTATGCTCAAAGGAGTAATTCCATGTGGACTGGAATGACCTCCAGGAACTGATGCAGAGTGAAAGGAGCAGGTCCAGGAGAACATAATACACAGAGATGGATACACTATGGAAAAATCTAATTTAATGGACTTCTCTACTAGCAACAATGCAATGATCCAGGACAACTATGAGGGACCTATGAGAAAAAAAAATGCTATCCATATTCCTCTGAATTCCTCTGAACTGTGGGAGTAGAAACACAGAAGAAAAACAACTTCCTGATCACATGGGAGGATGGTGATATAATTATGCATATTGACTCAAAATGAGCACCCTAGGCCAAATATCAATAATAATGAAATAGGTCTTGTTCAATGACACATGTCAAAGCTAGTGGAATTGTGTGTCAGCTATGGGAGTACATGGAAGGAAGGGAGGGATAGAACCTGAATCGTATAACCATGTAAAAATGTTCTAAATTAATTATTTAAAAAGCTTAAAATAAAATAAAAAACATGATGCAAACAATATAAGATTATTATACATATCTGTGTATATTATATACATAGCTACATATGTGTGTGTAAAAGGGAAATAATGAAAAATCAACAGGTATTTAATTTTGAAAGTAGTAGAGTATGTGTTGAATTACAAAAGAAATGAACAATTTGAATAATTTTAAAAATAACTGAATACTGATGGAAGAACTCATATTCTTGATCTTGTGTCTATGTCCGCAGGGTTCAGCACCATGCTTTGCACATAAAATGGGAACTTAATAAATCCTTTGTGAAATGAATTGATTCAAAAGCAAACAAGGGAAGTTGATGGGGTTATTCATTGCTCCATATACCACTACACATTTACTTAGAGAGAGAAAGGAGAAGAGACCTGTATCCGAATGAAACCACAAGGGGGATATTTGTTAGGAGTCAGAATGTAATTAACCATATTGGAATTTGGCTAAGGAAGTAGGGCTGAATGCCAAAATGCCTTCAAAAACATTTAAATCTCAGTTAATTAATGCTAGAGTGAAATCCTAGAAATCCTATATAGATCTGGCTCATGTATTTCCATTGAAAAAATAATTTCCTCCTTAACTTTCCCAAAGGATGACTAAAACTACCCGACTAGTCTCCACGCCAGTGAACTTTATTATTGCCAGCAGAGATGTGTAGATGGGAGAGGGGAGAGGACAAAGAGGTGAAAAAGACAACAGAGAAACTCTTCAAAAGTATTCAGAGATAATATATGAGAGTGAATACAGCAAAGGAAAAACTACTACTGCAATAGAAAGGTCACTAAAATGAAACATCAATGAACATGTCCATAAAATATAAGTCTAGGGATTTTCTCCCCAATTCTCCCCACTTTATGTCTGCCACAGCTCCAATATTGGAGTTATGTGAATGTGGATATCACCAGTTACTGAATAAAGTTTTCTTGGTGTGGCTTAGGAAGAATATAGTAAGGCCATAGATCTAGAGCTGCAAGGAACCTCTGAGTACATCTACCTTATTTTATTTTACAGATGAAGAAATTGAGGTCAACATGGCATACATTGGCTTGTCTGGGTAATTATTAGAAGACAGATTTAAATGTTAGACCTCTAACTGCAAAGTCAGGGTCTCTTTCCACCTATTACACTGTTCTATAAGAAAGAGAAGTGGATAGTGGGGACTATTTCAGATGTCAGAACAGTAAACAACTGATATCACTGTCTACCTAGTCTTTAAATCTTTTATGGACTGGATATTTAGGGGTACTTAGTAGAAATAATATTGGAAAAATGGAATACAAAGATCTTGTCACTGATCACTATGCTGAAGTTTACAGATAAAAGTAGATATAAGCTCCCATCTTCCAGTGACTATTTACCTACAAATAAAAACAGGAATAATCTCAGATACCTTAGTCCTAGGGTTTACTAAATATTTTTATTCTCCTTTCTTTACTTCATTTTATCTTTCCTTCTCTTCCTCTTCCTTCCTTCCTACATTTCCTCCTCTCCCTCCCTCCCTCTTTCCCTATCTCTTTTTTTTAATTTATTAAGAACTTATTATGAACTAGTTATTATAAACTAAGTCTGGAAAATGATAAAAGCAAAAAAAAAATTATTTTTCCTCCAAACACCTTAAACTGTGAAGTTTGAACACTAGTTTACATCCCTCTTCTTGGCACCCTAAGATCAGTTTTAGGGTGTCCCTCAAACTGAATTTCATTCATCTGTGCACCCTTTTCATGAATTAAGAACAAGACTTGAGGATTAACTATATAAGGATGCCATGTCTCAAAAACCTCATGACTCCCTGGCATTGAATAAGATTCTTGCCTCTTGTCCCACTTGACTCCTGGTCTTCAGAAGGAAGGCCTCTGATCCAGACTGAGGTGAAGCTTATCCAATTAGAGTGACTCATAAAAAGTAATGTCACATGGGTTATAAGATATGGATCTAAGAACCTTGAAGCCATTCTTCTCTTTCCTCATGGGAGATGTGAAATATGCTATGAGCTCAAATTTGTTAAGTGACCTGCTTCATGATGGACATGATTTTAGCTATTAAATAAATAATTATAAATTAATATCCAGTCTCCAGAGAATTTTAATTTTAACATCATATATTGAAGGAGAGGTGGACAGAGGGAAAATCTAAAAATGGACTGGTAACAATAGGATATTTGCAAAGTAAATATAAAGTAATTTCGAGAGATGGACAACAGGAAAGAGAAAAATTCATTTTTAGCTGTGAGAGAATTGCTTCTAGGAAGAAGTGAAGCTTTTTCTTCTTCAGCTCTGACCAGAGAAATAACTTTTAAGCTTGGGAATGTCATTTTTTTTACATTTTTAATTACTATCAACAACAACATTGTGACAACAGTAGATGATTACAGGGTCTAAATCAGAAAATGAGGACACAACATACACACACAGGAAAGACAGCTTTAGGTGATTTCAACAAGTCAAAAAAAGACAAATAACTATATGTAAAAGATAATTTTGTGAAGGTCTCACAATATGTAGAAAAATAATTGGGAAAAGGACTTGACTGAGTTTTTATTAATACTTTTGTCACATGTGATTTCCAATCTAGAACTCATTTCCCTTGTCCTTTTAGTTGTTTTTTTTTGTTGTTATTATTGTTATTGTTATTATTATTATTAAATGTTTATTCCCAACCACAGGTAGAAGCAGTTTTTAACATTTGTTTTCTGACATTTTTCAATCCCAATTCTCTACCTTCTTCCCTTTGTCCAGAAATGACAAGTAATCTGATATAGGTTATAAATGTGATAACAGGCAATACATAAGTCCATATTCATCATGATGTGAAAAAAGATTCATCACCCATAAAAGTAGAAACTTGTGAAAGAAATAAAGTGCAAAATTATGTGCTTTGGTCTGTAGTCAGACATAATTAGTTCTGTGGTGGTGTTTAGCATTTTTCATCCTGGATCCTTTGGAATTGTCTTGTATCTTTGTATTGCTAATAATAGTTGTTGGTCATCATAACATATTGCCACTATGTACACCATTTGGGTTCTTCTGACTTCACTTTTCATCACTTCACATAAATCTTTAAAAGTTTTGTGGGGAATCATTTAGTTTATTATTTATTATGCCACAATTGTGTTTCATCACAATCATATACAACAATTTGTTCATACATTTTCCATTTGATGGACCTCCCTTCAGTTTCTAAATTTTTGCCACCACAAGAAGAACTTCCATAAATATTTTTGTACAAATACTTTTAATCTCTTTGGGATACAGACCTAATGGGGTATTGCTGGGGGAAAGGATAACTTTATATCCCTTTAAATGTGTTTCTAGTTTGCCATACAAAATGGCTGTATCGATCCACAGCTCCACCAACAGTGTATTAGTTTTCCAATTTTCTCATATTACCTCCAACATTTATCATTTTCATTTTTGTTATGTTGGTCTTGTTTCCATTTTTATTTCTCTAATAAATAGTAATTTAGAGAAATTTTTCATATAACTACTGGTAACATTTAATTTCTTCATCTCAGAACTCATGTACTTTAACCATTTTTTTAAATTGGGAATATCTTGTATTCTTTCAAATTTGATTCTGTTCTCTGTATTTTAGAAATAAGGCATTTGTCAATGATATTTGTTATATTTTTCACCTAGTTTCTTTTTTTGCTTCCTTTCTAATCTTGATTTCATGAGTTTTATTTGTGCAAAAGCTTTCAATTTAATGTGAGAAAAATTATCCATTTTCCATCTTATAATATTCTCTCTTTTATTTGGTGAAAAAAAAAAAAAACTTCCCTGATCCATAAGTTTGACAGTTCAACTATTCTGTTCTCCCATAATTTGCTTATCATGTCACTCATTATTTCTTTTCTTCCCCATCTCACCCCCTCAAAAAAAATCTTACCTTTTTTCTTTGAATTAATAATAAGGACTAGGTAATTGGGGTATAGATTTCCCATCTCTAGGTATGGCTCCCTACAAACTGAGCCAGCTATCTCTTCTTATAGTGTTTTTTGTGTTTGTGTGTGTGTGTGTGTGTGTGTGTGTGTATATGTGTGTGCATCTATGGAGATGAACATATGATTTCTGTCAGTTTTGTCACTGATATTGATTAAGCTGATAGTTTTTCTCATACTGAACCATCCCTCAGTACCTGGTATAAAATCCACTTTTTAGTAGTGATCTTTGTGATATATTATTGTAATCTTCTTGCTATTATTTTATTTACAAAATTTTCCTTTATTTTAATTATGGAGACTGATCTATAGTTTTCTTTCTCTGATTTTGTTCTCCATGACTTAGGTTTTCCAGTCAATATTAGTGTCATGAAAAGTAGTTGGTAGATTTTCTTCCTTACCAATTTTTCAAGTAGTTCACATTGTTAAAATTAGTTCCTTAAATGTTTGGTCGAATTAAATTTTGAATTCTTCTAAACCTTTAGATTTTTTCTTAGACAATTTGTTGATGGCTTCTTCATTTTCTTTTTAATTATTTCTTTTGTTTAAGTATTTTATTTCCCCTCCTGTTAATCTGGGCATATTTTAAAATTTCATCTATTTTATTAAAAATTTCAGATATGTTGGCAAAATATCTCTTAATAATTGCTTTAATTTCCACTTTATTGGTAATTAATTGACCCTTTTAATTTTTTGTATAAGTAATTTGGTTTTCTTATTTGTTTTTCTTCTCCAAACAAAATTAAACAATGGCTTATCTATTTTTCCCATAAAAATGACTCCTTATCTGCTTTACTATTTCAGTGGTTTTCTTACTTTCAATTTTATTAATTTCTCCTGTGATTTTCAAGATTTCCAATTTGATGTTTAATTGGAAATATTTAATTTGTTCCTTTTGTAGTTTTTTGTTGTTGTCATTCTATGTTTTTTCCCATACACATTTCATTGATCTGCTGCTTCTCTACTTTGCTGATGTATAAATTTAGCAATATAATTTTTCCTCCAAGTACTGTTTTGATTTTATCCTAAAATATTTTTTAGGGAAAGAGTTTTTAGTATTAAATTCTATTTTTTATTATAACCCTTTGTGGAATGACATTATTATTGCATTATGGTCAGAAAAGGAGGCATTTGATATTGTTAATTTTCTATATATGGTTGTGAGGCTTTTCTATTCTATTACATTGTCAGTATTTATGAACATGTACAGTACATGGTACTGCAGAGAGGAGAAAAAGGTATATTCTTTTTAATCTCCTATATTACATTTTCTCCAGACATTTATTATATATATATTTTAATAATTCTATTCATTTCTTAAAAATCTGCATTATTTATTTTTGGTTGAATTTGTCTAGTTCTGATAGAGGAAGGTTAATGTCCCCTACTAATAATTTTCAATCTGTTTTCTCTTATAAGTTATGTAACTTCTTTATGAATTTCAATTCAATGTCATTTGTTGCATAAATTTTTAATATCAATATTACTTCATTTTCTGTAATACCTTTTATGTAATTTCCTTCCTGATAATTAGATTAATTTTTAAATTTTGCTTTATCTCATACCATGATTTTTGAATTTTTTTTATCTGAAGCACAATAGATTTTGCTACATCCTTTTACCTTACTCTGTGCATCTCTCTTTTTTTAAATGTGTTTCTTATAGACATCACATTAAAGGAATTTTTTTCATCCACTTTGCTAACTCCATTTATGGCCACAGCTATAATTACTGCTTGTTTTCCTCCATAAGTTTCCATTTGTTATTTTTTATATTTTCTTTCACGTTTTCCCTGTTTATAAATGTATTGTTTCAAACCACTACCTCCCACAATTCAGTTTCCCTTTATTCCACCATTCCCCTTTCTTTTCCCTCTTTTCCTTCTATTTTTCTATAACATAAGACAGAATTCTGTGGAACCTGGAGTATGAATATTATTTACATCTTCATGCCAATTCCATTGAGAATAAGGATCAAGCAAGTTTTCAAACACCTCCATATCTTCCCCTCCACTATACTGACTCCTACATATCTACTCATATGACATAATTAAGCCCTGTTTATTTCTTCTTTTCTCTTCTCCAAGTGTGTTCCTCTATCTTATCCTTTATTTCTTTTCTTTTTTTATATCATCCCATAAAATTCATATTACTCTCTGACCTGTCCCTCTCTGCCTCAATCTCTCTCTGTCTTTATCTATATTATCAAGATATAGAGATATAGATATATAGATCAGTGGTTCCCAAACTTTTTTGGCCTACTGCCTCCTTTCCAGAAAAAAAAATATTACTTAGACCTCTTGAAATTAATTTTTTAAAATTTTAATAGCAATTAATCGGAAAGATAAATGCACCTGTGGCCATCACCACTTTCCTGGATCACTGAAGCACCCACCAGGGGGCAGTAGCTTCCACTTTGGGAATAATCACTGATATAGATAATCCTCCCTGCTCTATAAGTGATAAAGTTCTTAAGTATCTTAAGCACTTTGAAACCTTTAGTATCTTAAGTACTTTAAATATCTCATGTCTCTTTTGTATCAGAGATATCTTAAATATCTTAGTTATCACTTCTGTATGTAGGACTGTTACTAATTTAACCTTATTGAATCCATAGTTGTTTTTTTTTTTTCTTTCCCTTTTTGTTTACTTTATTATGCTTCTTTTTAATACAAAATTTAATCATCAAATTTTCTTTTCAAAGAAAAATTTTTTGGTCAGGAATTGTTGAAAGCCATCTGTTAATTATTCATTTCTTTCTCTGGTATATGATGTTGTTCATCATCCTGTATTCTTTGCCTTTCAGAAGATCATATTTCATGGCCTCTGGTCCTTCAATATAGAAGACTTTAGATTCATTGTAATCCTGCATGTGGATCCATGATATATGAAGTTATTTTTTTGGTTTTGATTTTGTTTTGTTTTGTTTTGTTTTTCTGGGTACTTAAATATATATTTTCCTTGGCCTAGGAATTCTGCAACTCGGCTACAATAATCCTAGGAATTTTTATTTTAAGCTCTCTTTCAAGGGGTGATCAGTGGGTTCTTTCAATTTCTATTTTTTCCATCTTGCTTGAGAATATCATGATAGCTTTCCCCTAATAACATCTTGCATTATTATATACAGAGTCTTTTTGGCCATGGCTTTCAAGTAGTCCAATAATTCTTACATTATCTCTGTTGGACATATTTCTAAAGTAAGTTGTTTTACCAGCAAAGTATTTCAGATTTTCTTCTATTTTTTCTAATTCTTTTGAATTTGGTTTATTGTTTTTTCTAATGTTTTATGGAGTCATTAACTTTCATTTTGCTAATTCTAACTTTTAGAACATTATTTTCTTGATTGAGAGTTTCTCCTTCTTTTCTATTTGACCAATTTAATTTTTTACAAAGTTGATTTCCTCAGTAGATTTTTGTGTCTCTTCCATGAGCCAAATCTGTTTTTTTTTTACTAGTTGTTTTCTTCAATGTGTTTTTGTGAATATTTTATCAAGTTGTTGACTGTTTCTGACTTTATTTTCCCTAACTTCTCTCATACATCTCATTATTTGAATTTTAGATTTATTACCAAACTCTTCCTGGAGTTCTTTTTGGGTCTGAAAATCTTTTCACCTTTTCTTCTGAGGCTTCATATGTTTCTATTTTTCCTCTCCTGAGTTTGTATTTTGATGTTCCCTGTCATTAAATTGACTTTCTAAGGTATTAATTTTTCCTTTACTATTTTTTTCAGATATTTTTGCAGACCTTGACTATATTCCTAGGGTAGGGTAAGTACACTCTCTCCATTCCTGAAGGTGCTGTATCAACTGAATCGAGCTGAATTTTACACTATAGCTTCCAGTACCCTTTGGTGCACAGGCATCAGGCTACTCTTACTGAGAGTTCCCCCAGAAGTTATATGCACTGGACTGCTCTCCCCTCTTGTCCCAGCCAAACTGGTCTTTGCTACTGTTCTTTTATGTTGTCTTCACTTGACACTTGTCTTTCACTTGTGCATGTGTTGCTGGTGTTGTTCTTGGTGTTGTTTGTTTGTTTGTTTTTGACTCTGCCCCTCCAGAATTCACTTTGAAGCAACTTTGTGATTTCGAAAAAGTGGGAGTGTTCTTTACTCCACCAACCAGTGACCTGTTAATTTCCTTGCCTACAATGAAAGAAAATAAAGGAGTCTCAGGGAAAGAATGTTTGGATAATTATTATTAGAAAATTATAATTAGTTTTAAAGAAATAATTAGTCATTATTATTAGATAAGATATCTTGGTTAATTATATATATATTTAAAAACCTTAGGTCATTGGACACAAGGGCAATACTCTTTGAAATATTATAGGATCAGGGATCAAGAACAGAAAGGGACAACACTAACAACTGACCGTCATAATTTCCTTTAAATTCTGAATGAAATAATTTTTTAAACCTCAAAGCTTGTCCTGATCCTTTTTAACTCTAGTGCCTTTCTTCCATTAATTATCAACAATTCATCTTGTATGTAGTTTCTCTTATATACATTTGTTGCCATATTGTTTCACCAATTACTTTACAAGATCCTAGAGGGCATGAACTATATTTTAGCCCTTTTACCTACAATTGATTCCATTAATCACCATTCTGTTTCTGAGTGCCAGATTGTTTTAATGATTACCACTTTATAGTACAGTTTATGATCTGGTATCACAATGCCACCATCTTTCACATATTTTTTCATTAGTTTTCTTGATGTATTCTTGAACTTTTGTTGTTCCAGATGAATTTTCTTATTATTTTTTTCTAGTTCTTTAAAATAGTTTTGTGGTAGTTTGGTTGGTATGGCACTGAATAAGTAAATAAGTTTACTTATTAGGTAGGATTTTCATTTTTATTGTATTAGTTCAGCCTACCCATGAAAAACTAATGTTTTTTCTAATTGTTTATATCTAACTTTATTTGTGTGAAAAGTGTTTTGTATTTGTGATCATTAATTACTGCATTTGTCTTGGCAAATAGATTCACATGTATTTTATATAGTCTAGAGTGAGACATTTATAAGAATCCAAGTCATTTCCCAATTAATAAATGGTCAAAGTATATGAATAGGCAGTTAAAGAAATCAAAGCTACAAAAGATCGTATGGAAAAATGTTCTAAATTCCTCTTGACTAGAGAAATGCAAATTAAAACAACTCTGAGGTATCAATGAATCTCAGAATGACCAATATGACTGTAAAGGATAATGATATCCTTTATTGGAGAGGATATGCCAAAATTGAGACCTTAAAGGATTGCTGATGGAATTGTTGACAAAGAAAGTAGGTTTGAGGAGTTTCCTGAAGTTTGAGGATGTCTGCTTAGATTATATAAGCTCCAATACCACATTCCACTTTTGACCCTTCCAAATCCAAGGCTCAGAACCTAATGCCCTTGCCACCATCATGTATTATAGCTTGGGGAATATGTATTAAAACATGGAAAGTTCTCACTCATGATGGAGATTTTGAATGTTATTTCATTCTTTGTATAGGGAAGAAAAGGATGTTGGTGCTCATTGTAATGCAGGGTTGCAGCAAAAGCTCTTGCTTTCTCAAACCAACTGTAGCAGACCTGACAGTTGGAACGGATAGAATGTTAACCCTGGGCTCACGGGAAAACCATTAGAGCCTGAGTCTATAAATATCCCTGGAGTATCAACTGAAGGGCCTTTTGCTTTTGGGGGGTTTTGGGCTTTGCCTGATTCCCTGGACCTCTCCCTTGACCTCTCCATTGACATTCTGCTATTTCCCTGGATTTTCCCATTGGGCCCTGGGAGGAAGGGTGATTTGGTGGGTGGAAATTGTGGGAATTAGCTTTATAGATAGGCAGGAATAACCTATACGAAATCATCACTTCATCTAACAATCTGCTGAACCTTTACATCAGGGCAGGGAAATTATCCTTGGCTGAGGTAGCTGGCTCCCTCTGCCTGATCCCCTCTTCAGTGACCCTTCCCCTAGTACCACCTTCTCCCTTAGCAGCAGTTACCAAACCCTAATCCCCCTTCCCATCAGCTTACCCTGGGCAATAATAAATCCCTTTAATTTTTATACAAAGAGTTTCTGGTGAATCATTGTATCCACTAATAGGGCAAAGGCTGAAGAAGGAAAGGAATAACCTTTCTTTATTTCTTGAGGGCAAACCTAGGCATCCATCTTGGGCAGGAAGTGGCCAGCTGCCACTTCCTTCAAGGTTTCAGTTTTCACCAGCAGGGAGGGGCCTCTTGACTCCTCCCTCAAGGGAGCTTAGAAATAACAGCAGGAGGCTGAAGAAACCTTTCAGCCAGAACCATACCATCTCTGGCTGACCCGATTCTTCTGATATCGTAGAGATAGTCTCCCTGCCTGAAGGACCCAGCCCATTTGCTCCCAGTACCCTCAAGTACCTAGCCTCTGTGATTAGCTTGATTGATTAGCAGCCCTTCCTATATTCTCCTATTTATTCCATAACATATCATATTTCCCATTTTTGATTCCATAACATCATATATGTGAAAATGAACACCTTGTGTTGAAGTTGAAAATCTTATTTTAGAATTGGATTGTGAATAGCATGGGATTGATTTTTTTCTTAATCCAGCAGCTGTTTTTGCCACTTTATCACCTGAATTCCAGTAGCTTCATGCTACATAGCATGCACAGGGGAAAAAAGACAAAAACAGAAGAAAAAACTAATTCTTGATGTCATTCAATAGTATAGTCATCTGTACCAAAGCCTGTGCCATGGCTTTGGAAAGAAAGAAAGAAAGAAAGAAAGAAAGAAAGAAAGAAAGAAAGAAAGAAAGAAAGAAAGGAAGGAAGGAAGGAAGGAAGGAAGGAAGGAAGGAAGGAAGGAAGGAAGGAAGGAAGGAAGG
>NC_058131.1:13207080-13216868 GCF_016433145.1 Gracilinanus agilis | reverse complement strand
TGGAAACAGCATAGCTTGACCCTCACTGAAATGAAATATCACCCAGTGCAGAGGAAGTCAAATGACAAATGTTCGGTGATCTCATTAGCTCACAGATATTTAATTACCATGAATATGTTAATGATTCTCAGACCTATTTATCCATCTCTAATATCACTTTTGAACCTCAGACTTCTGTTTCTAGCTGCCTAATTGTCATCTCTAACTGTACATTGTGTTAATATCTTGAACACATGTTAAAAATTGGACTCAGGTTTCCTCCCAAGAACACTATGTTTCTCCACAGTTATATGACTGAATAGTATTAACAGTCTCCTAGTCACCTAAGCTGTTAACCTAGATATTTTCTTTAATTACTCTGTCTGTCTGTCTGTTTCTCTCTCTCTCTCTCTCTCTCTCTCTCTCTCTCTCTCTCTCTCTCTCTCTCTCTCTCTCTCTCACACACACACACACACACACACACACACACACACACACACACACACAGTGCTCATATCCTGTTGAGTCTACTTGGGTAGCATCTCTTGTATTTGTCCCCTTGTCTCCAAGAGAATGAAATTGCCACCATCTTTTTACAAAATTCCATCTCTGCTACTGGGATGAACAGAGTCCGCTGGCATGAGATGGTTGCGGCCCTATGCTCCTAGGGAGTCAACAGGAATAATAATAATAAATAAAAAACTGGGATATTGCAATATACAACAGGTTGATCCTCTTGCCTCTTTTTTCCCATCTCCAACTCATATCCCCCTCACCTATCAAATACATTTTCCTAAACCACAAATCTAACCATATCATTGACCTATCCAATAAAATCTATTAGCTGCCTGTCACTTCTATTATCAATTTGAAAATCCTCTTTGCTATTCAAAACCTTCCTAAACTTTTATTTTCTAGTCTTCTTAATCCTTTCTCCCTCACAGCCATGCATTCTCTCTTCAAGTCCTACTAATATCACCTAGCATTCCATCCCCCAACTCTGGGCATTTTTACTAAATCTCTCCCTTGTCTAGATCTTTCTTTTGCCTGATCTTTACCTCCAAGTTTCCTGGCTGAATTCATTTAAGTCTCAGCTCAAGTAATGACACTCTATAATAATAATAATAATAATAAGCCATATGTGTATATGTATACATATATATGTAATAGGTATAATTTATATAATATAATAATATTCTTGGTCTTTAAGCTTAGTGCTTCTCTTGGAGACTTTCTCCATATTTGTATGTGTAAATATATACATATATACCTAAGTACACATATACATACTTATCTGTGTGCCTATATATAAGGGGCAACTAGGTTGTCTAATGGAAAGTGTGATGGACCTAAAGTTAGGAGGACCTGAGTGCAAATCTAGCCTTAGACAATAAATGTGTGACCTTGGGCAAATTATTTGAAACTATTTGCCTCAGTGTCCTAATATATAAAATGAACTAGATAAATAAATAAATGACAACTCCATCACATTTTCCAAAGAGACAGTCAATGAGGTCACAATGTGTCAGACACAACTAAAATAACTGAACAAAACTTATCTTTGTATCCACACATGCATGCACAATACAAATATACACTTATGGTATGCATATATATACATATATGGATGTGTGCATACATATACATGTGGGTGCATGATATGTTATCATACATGATTGATAGCATATCTCCTCCTCCTTTAGACTGAAAGCTCCTTGAAATTAGTGATTATCTTTTTCCTTCCTTTGCATCCTCAGTGATCAGCACAGTGCTTGGAAGAAAGTAGGTAAGTAATAAATTCTTGATGACTGACACTATGTTCCAATGCTTCTTTATCCTTTTATATGATTTGAATGATCATGACACAAGTAAGTGACATTTATACAGAGCAATACAAAACAATCATATTGGGGAAGGAAGATAAAATAAGCTGGAAGAAAAGGGGCAGATCTGAGAAGAAACACTACATGAGACACACTCACTGGTAGCACTAGAGAGGCATGTCCATGCATTAAAGGTTGTAAAAAGGCTACTTGCTCTATAAAATGTTAATTGACCTGAATTTAGAGGGATCTGGTTATTAGCACCACTGTGACTTGCAGCACTCTCTAAGGCATGGCTCACATGAAATATTAGAGCAATACAGAACTTTACGTGTTTGTTCTCTGCTCCTTTTTTGATGAGTGGCCTTGTTCTTTTTGCAAGCCTGCCATCTCCTTCCCTGCTGCAAATATACTTGTTACCATGGAAATAATATTGCCACTGGCTCAAGCAGTTCTTGATGATATCCCCAAAGGCATTTAAAGGCAATTCACAAGATGACTTGGTATTCATAACAATAGAATAATAATAAATAACATGTACTTTCTCACCTTGAAAGAATCAAGAGTTCTACAGTCTCAAAGACATCCAAGACATTTCGAGAACTAAAGTGAGTATGTAGATGTACATAATAGGTGTGTGTTTATGTGTGTGTGTGTATCCTTTAAGAGAAGAGCTCATAGATCTCCAAGGATATTTATAATAGTTCTTCATCAGAATATCATGGACATCCAGTCTTTTTCTTTATTCTCTATTTCTTTTTCATTTTTATTATATTTTTCTAAATGTCATATAAAACAAAATTTAATTCATTGAAATTTTGGTTTTCAAATATTTCCTCTCTTTCCCTCCCTCCTCTTCCTCATCCCTGAAATGATAAGCAATTTTATAGAGGTTATATACATGACATCATGCAAATGAAAATGCCTTGATTTGTGGAAGAAGACAAATATATAAAAAAGAAAATAAAGTGAAAAATAGTATGCATTGATTGCATTCATATTGCATCAGTTCTTTCTTTGGAATAACATTTTTCAACATAAATCCTTCAGAATTGTGTTGGATAGTTTTATTGTTGTGAATAATTAAGTCTAACAGTTATCAAGGTATAATGTTGATTTTACTGTATACATTGTTCTCCTGGTTCTGCTCACTTTACTTGGCATCAGTTCATGTAAATCTTTCAAGTTGTTGTTTTTTTTTCCTAAAACAATCCTGCTCTTTACTTTTATACTGCAAGAGTGTTTCATTAAAATCACGTACCACAAATTGTTCAGCCATTCTTCAACTGATAGACATCCTTTCCCTTTCAATTCTTTGTCACAATAAAAAGAGCTGCTCTAAATATTTTGTACAAATAAATTATTTCCCATTATTTTGATCTTTTTTGGGGTATAGAATAAGTAGCTGTGTTGCCAGTTCAAAAGGTGAGTAAAATTTTATAGCCTTTGGCTATGCATGAAAGTCTTTTTCAAATGACATGTACCTTTTGTTTTCCTAACATTTCCTGATAGTCATAAAGGACACATTACTGTAAAAGGCCTTTTGGTCAAGTTAATGATCTGGAGTCATGATGTTGGTGGCACATGGTCCCCCCTGTTGTTTATATGTAGATCAATATAAGCATTTGTTTTATTTTATTGATTTTTTCAAAGTGACTTTCTCCTTCATTTTAGCTTCATTCAGGTCAATTCAAAGAGCATGATTTCAGCACCCACTTTATGCCATGCACTATTATAGATAAAGAAGACAGATACCAAACAGTTCCCACATTTGAAGAATTTTCATTCCAAGAGGAGAAAATTACCTATATACACAAAAATAAAAAGGAAGGATGCACAAAGCAAATACAAAAGAATTCCCACAGGGAAAGGGTGAAATAGAGGGATAGAATAGGGCTCTTGTAACAAATCTTTACAGTGAGAGCTATAGCCCCAAGTATATCAATTCCTTGCTCTTTAGATTCAACAGAATATTTATTAGTTTAACTGTCACAGCGAATATGATATCAAATTGCTATACTTAAAGACTTTGAAGGTTCTAAAAGTCCTCCACATACATCTAGTCTAACATACTAGTTGGGTAGGTAGATGGTGAATGAGTAAATCATGGAACTTGGAATTCAGGAAGACATAATTTCAAACCCTACTTCAAAAACATACTAGCCCTTTGAATTAGAGCAAGTCTTTTAATTTTTCCTGCCTCAGTTTCTTAATTTATAAAATAGGAATATTAAGAATGCCTATCTTCCAAAATTCCTTTGAAGTTCCAATGAAATAATATTTGCAAAGACTTTTGAAAAAAGTTTAAAAAATAAATACAAATCATTATTCTATCCTGTACCCTATGTATGGCATTCTATAGAAGAGAGCTAGTGGGTAGAAAAGATAGAGGGTGGGCCTGGGGTAATGAAAACCTGAGTTCAAATCCTTCCTCAGATATTTATTAAGTATGTCACTTAACCTCTGTTTCTATTTCTCCTCTCAAAAATGGGAACACTAGTATCTGTATCCTAAAATAACATGAAATTTTATTTGCAACATGCCTTGCTAAGTTCAGATAAATGCTACTTACCATCATCATTACAAAAAATTTAATAATAATAGCAATAATACATAATCAAAGTTTGATAATCTTTTAACATATCTGAGAACTATATATTCACATTTTCGGGGGGCATTATGAGATAAATTAATAAGATTGGTAGAGATTAGTTATTTAGGGTTTTGCAAGCATATTAGGGAAAACCTTTGCTGGAAGTCATTGCCATTCTGAATGGAATGCAGGGGGTAGAGAGGAGAGAGGAAGCAACAGACGTTGTTGTTTTTGAGAGGGGTTTGGAGCAGAAGTGCAATCAGCAGCTCCTATTTGACCTTGGATCTTAGAGATTGGTGAAGGTTGTAAAGGCTGAAGATATCATCCTGCAAGTCAAGACTGAGTAGGGGAGAGGCCTGTGTTATGGTGGACAGTTTGTAGATATCTTTCCCTACCTGGTTACTTTTGAATCTTTGGCTGTGGAGGAGTTTGTTCCTGGTATCCTCAAAGCATCTCTGGATCAGTTGTGAGAACCCCAAATTCAAGCCCTCTCCCTCACGTCCTTAGCCAAGCTGTGAACCTGGCAGAAGCCAGGTTGGGTAAAGAACTTTACCTTTTGACTCCAGTCCTGGTCAATTAGAAATAGTTTTACCTCACCCCTTCTCCTATCCTTTCAAATTACAATTAAACTCTTTTCTCTGTTTGTTTTCTTCATACCTTAAAGTTCTCATTGTGTGTGTATTTGTTATACTCTGTGTTTATCCCTGGTTAGGTGGATCTGGGTTGAAAGTTGAGCCCCAACTGTCACTCCTGTCAGTTGCCCAAACCATTCATTGAACTGTATTGCCTCAGCTTGTTAAGTCCCCACCTACTGTTCATTCCTGTCTCCTACTCACCCTTCTGAAGCCAGATAAAAATATAAATTAATCTCAGTTTTTACACTAAGAGGGGGGAAATCCAATGTCTTTCAAGGTAGCTCATTCCTTGTTTTATGACAGCTTTTTTTTTTAAATAACATATTATAATGACACTTACATGATTGTAATTTATTATAGATTAAACTATTACATACACATATAGGTATGTTTGTATATTTATATATGTTTACATACATATATGTGGTAATAATATATACAAATTATGTATGCACATAAATATAGACACACATATGTTTGTATTTACATGTTTTCTACATAGACATTATTAAACTAGTAGTATGATTTTTGTGTAGGAAAACTGATAATCCCCTTATTAATGCAAGTTAGCAATGGTTCGACAGAGTTTGGATATGTTCATGGTCACTAAAAGTATAAGGAGTTTTCCCAGGGTCACAAAGACTATATATATTACAGTGACAATGAGGACCCATTTGAGAAAATCATAGACATAGAGCTGAAAGGTACCTTAGACTTTGTCTAGACCCTATGATTTATAATTTTACAGGTTATAAATAAATCTTGAGACATGTTCAAGTTTGAATGTTTTCTAAATCCATCATCTCCAATTAATATAATTAAGATGCTCTTAGTCCTGATATGTTTTTCAGATGAGAATGCTTCTGAGATTGAGTGATGCAATCCATCTACCAATGAAAGGTATTCACTAAGGACAAATTGATTAAAATAAAATGAAGTCTCATATGAAGTGTTTTGTTTCATGAAGGAAATCAGTCATTCTTTATGGGGATAGATAAGCCAGCAGGCTGAGTTGGAACCCAGCATTTTAGTAAGAGTTGAGCTTAGTAAGGAAAGAAATCAAACTAAAGCTCAAAGAAAGAATACTATTTTTTGTGCAGAGGGAGGAGAGAGGATCTCTTTCTTTGTTTCTTCATCTCATTGTCTTACTTGTCCAGAAAAAGAACTTGTAGTTTTCAAAAATCTGGAAGATTTGGATTTTCTATCATTAAGACTATTAGAGTCTAAGGGGAAGCAATGGCCTAGGAATAACTGTACACACTTGGAAAAGGCAGCTTCAGGACACGTTTAAGACACAAAATCTGAAACTCAACTAAAGGGCAACAAATAATGAAGGAAAATTTCATGAAAACTTCATAAAAAAGTAATTTATTTAAATAAAGAGCTCTGATTTGCCCCCACCCCGTTCCACTAAATATCTCAAATGAATCAATTTTCACTGGGACTCAATATAATTGTGAGAATGTTCTCTCTCTAATCCTGTGGCAGGAAATTCCATTATCATTCCATATATATTAAATAGATACATACACATACATATATATATAATTTAATAGAAAGTAACTATAACTAGCACTTAATAATGCACAATATTCACAGATACTTAAAAAATTTAAGTGATGGTAGAGATATTAAATTTGGACTCCATTTTGAATTAGAAAGAACGAACTAATAAGAAGGATACTTTAAAGATCATCTGGTCACATAATGTGCATAGTTAATTTTTTTTCTCTTTTGACATTTCAGGGGATATTTCATTCCAATTGTTTTTACTACTGTCTACAATATAATTAGTGACATGCTGATGTCACAATGGATAGAGCACTGGGCCTGTAATCAGAAAGAAATGAGTTCAAATCTGGTCTCAGAAATTTACTAGCTATGTGACCCAGTGTAAGTCACTAAAACCTGTTTATTTCATTTTCCTTATTTGTAAAATCAGTTGGAGAATAAAATGAAATACCTTTGCCAAGAAAACTTCTCATGGGATCTCAAAGAATCAGATACAAATGAACATCATCATCATCATCATCATCATCATCATCATCATAAATATGCTTTTTAAAAAGTTAATTTATCTTCCTTGTTAATTAATAATCAGTAGGGTGACCATGATGGATGGGAGTTCATGATTCCTATAAAGAGGCATTAGACAACCTTACCCAATCGGTTTTGGCCTATAGGATTCTGAGTGGTAAATAGTCTGTCAACCTACTAGGCTAGTTTTTATTGGGGAAATAGTCCAGTAAAGGATGTGGCACACCTATGAAGTAAGAGGTAAAGCTAGAATTTGAACTGTAATCATTTGATTTAAGATCTAGCGTTTTCTCCTGCACCATTATATCTTCTTGATTTTAATTTGACTCCATTTATAATTATCTGCTCTTTCTTAACTTGCATGTATCCATAATTATACAATTCCTTAATATATTCAGCTTCCTGTTAACATTAGTTCCATTATCTTGCTACAGATAAGGAAACTGAGTTTCAGAGAATCAAAGTTACCCTTTTAGAAGAGAAAATAGTAGAAATCACCTCATTACTCATTACTAGGATTTTGTTGGTTCCCCAGACTTCCCAGTTTATTCTGAGTGACCTTAAGAAAAATAAAATCCCCTCTCCTCTTTTCTGAAAAGGTGAAGGTGGGATAAGGATAGTAAATGTTGACACTAGTAGGGCAAATTAGAGTTTCATAAACTGTAAAGTGAGACAAATAGGAGTAAAAATTCCTAGAACTGGTTCAGATCTCAAAGTTTTTTTTTTTCCAATGATCAATGTTTTCCATGAAAATTAACACAGATATAAAATATTTTAAACAAATAGTTCCATTTGTTCCTAATTCAGTAAATACAGTTGGATACTTGTATTAGCAAGTGCTGAAATAGACATGGATAATGTAAATATAGAGATATATGCATATAGTATTTATATATCTAGTGATCTATGTATTAAAAAGCACATTGCTTTTTAAAGATTTGAAAAAAAAAACATTACACGTATTATCGCTTTTGATCCTCACAATGACACTGGAAATTAGGTCTTATAATTATCTCACAGATGAGGAAAGTGGGGCAAACAGGCTAGGTGACTTTCCTAGAGTCATAAAGCTAGCAAGTGTCTAAGGTAGAATTTAAAATAAAATCTCTTTGATTTCAAAATACATAGATACACACACCCATGTATACATCCATCTTTATCTTTTTCTAATTAAAAGAGGCAGAGAGTACAATGCTCATGTTAGAAATGAGTTTCTGATATGTATCCATGCATAGGTCCTCCAGAATGGTGTCTTGTGATATGGCATTTTATCCCATCCAGGAAAAATCATATATTATTTGATAAGACAAATCAAAGAATTCTAGGGAAATAAATATCACTTGTTTTTTTCTGTACATTTAAAAGATTGGAGAACATCTTCATTACACACACACACACACGTGTATTTATGTATATAATTTTGGAATTGTATTTAGCATGGAATTAATGAGGGCAAAGTTTCTAATTCAATCTCTAGAAATATTGTGTTTTCTCCTTGCTCTATGACCGTTGATTGGCCACTTCTCTCACCTTAGCCAACTGTTTCCTATTATACAGATGTTTAATTTGATCCCAGAGTAGCAGCAGAATTTTGGTGAGGTCATTCCTAGTCAACAGTTGATTCCTTATCTTTTCAGGTTTGGAGATTCAATTTTCATCATTACCCCTTAGAAAGAGATTTAAAGAGCCAAACTCACAAGAGACTAATCTATCAACCGATGTGGCAATCTATTAAGTCTTAATAACCTGGGCACTTGTTAAAATTTTAATTGACAGAAACCTGGGAAGTAAAGTTAATCTGCTCAATAACAGGAAAAAAAGAAATTCATTAAAATCTTATTCTGGAAAAAGAGACCAAAGGAAACAATGTAGGTTGTAATGGGGATAAAAGAAAATTACAATATTCGATATCTAGACGTGGGTAGGACTCTGTTATGCACTATTATTACACAGGGTTGAAAAGCTTCATAAAACTTTATGAAAACATTCTCTAAATCATCATTAATTAGAGAAATGCAAACCAAAATGAACCAGATACCATCTCACACCAATCAGATTGGCTGAAATGTTAAAAGAACAAAATTTAAAATGTTGGAGGGGATCTGGAAAAATGGGGACACTAATACACTGCTGGTGTAATTGAACTGATGCAAATATTTTGGAGAGCAATTGGGAATTATGTTCGGATAGTTAAGAAACTCTGTGTACCTTTTGTTATAGCCATATCACAGTTAGGTTAATTTCAGTAGGTGATCAGGGAAAGAGTCTATATGTTCTAAAATATCCATAGCATTTCTCATTGTGATGGCAAAGAATTAGAAATTGAAGGGATGTTCATCAATTGGAGAATGGCTAAACATGTTGTGGCATATGATTGTTATGGCATACTACTGTATTGTAAGAAACAACAATAGGTTAGGAAATAATGAAAATACTTAAATGAAGTTATGAAGAATGAAATGATCAGAACCAAGAGAACATTATTTCTAAAGCAGCAGAAATATTCTTTGGGAATGGCTTGTGTATGTCCCCCTCCAGAGAGAAATCTGATACATAGAAACAAATAAGATAGTTTTATTTGTATGCAAACATTCATATACATATAAATAGAGAGATAGATAGATAGCCAAAAGATGCTTCCTCTAATGGAGGAAGGGAAGAAAGGGAGGGAGGTACATAAGTATTTTATTGTAACAGATTTAAATTATATATATATATATC
>NC_058131.1:13179444-13204080 GCF_016433145.1 Gracilinanus agilis | reverse complement strand
ATAGATATATAGATATATATATGTAATTTGCAGAAGTGTAAAAGTATAAGGACAATAGAGTGTTAATTAGAAAACAGTAAATGTAAAAAAGAACAAAGGGTTTTGCTGGATTTCAATCTATATCTAGACGTGGGTAGGACTCTGTTATGCACTATTAATATAAGTTGGAGAGATTATCTGTAAATAAATTCCTTTGATATGTCCTTCTAATTCTGAGATGACCTTCAGTACTTTAAAGTGACATCAATATACCAGTGGATTAAACAATTCACATCTAACTAGGAGGTATTGTTCTTCAATTCTACTCTTAAACATAACTTATAGTCTAATATTTGAAGATAGATATCATACTATGAAGTGGGATGCTTTAAGTTCTTGATTTGATTAGCTAAAAATTGACAAGGGGAGAGTTAATCCTATATTCACAATACTGTTACTCTTATACAATAAGGTATATAAATAGCCATGTGCATATATATATTTATATATACACACTTTACAAATTATATGTTATTTTATTCTATGTGTTTATATGCATATATTTTGGGAGAAATATTCTAAATATATGTGAAATGACCTAAATATAAATATGAGATGTATATATGTGTATATACAAATTACTAATTTGTTTGTATATATATGCACATACACACAAAAACATCACGTAGATTTAACACATGCATCTATCTATAGATGCAGTGTATGCATAACTTGATATATATTTGTATATGTGTATTCATACACCTATACATACAAATGCAATGCACACTCATATACTCATGTATACATGTGTGTATGTATGTGTCTGTGTACATGTAAAAGTACAGTCACAAACATGTTTATTTACACATATAAGAACACATTGCAAGATATGCAAATGCATGCATATACACATATGCATGCAGAGGCACATGTATACATATCCTATAGATAAAAATAGATACCTTTTTCTAGTTATGCTCATATGATACAATTTCCAGGACTTTCAACAAAATGGGGGAAGTTCTAAAAGAAACATTGACTTGTCTAGAGTCAAAATAAGTGTCAAAATAACTGAGAGTAATACAAAGTCTTCATAAGGTCTTGAATGAGAGCTAGAAGGACTTCTAGAGATCATAAAATATATCACCCTTCTTTTATTAATGAGGGTATGAGACTCCAGAGAATTTGAATTAACTTGCTCAGGATCACATAATTAGTCACTTTTAGTGGTGGAATTTGGACCCAGTTCTTTCTGATTCCATGTCCAACATTCTTTTCACTTGATGAAGGATCTTTTATTTTGAACTAATCACTATTCTACCTTTTGAATTTAATCTTGTCTTAGCAACTCCTATTTTGATCACAGAGATATAGAAAATAAAATGATGTGATAAAAACAAATCTTAAAAATTGCTGGGATGTATGAATGCATTCCCCAGAAGGGCTCTGTTAGCAATTCAGTATTAGTGTGTATACATGTCATTAATGGTCCAACCTTACTAGATTTGGAGAGTTTCATACCCAAATTTTTGTCTTATTACCAAGAGATAAACCAACATCCTTTTGCTTTTGTTGTATGTCTTCATTGGACATCATCATCACCATCATCTTCATCTTCTTCCTTGTTGTTATTAAAATATTAATCATGATTCCATACTCATAAGGATTTTCTCCTAAAGCATTGGTGGGGAATGGGGCTTATGTAATATATATCTACACTGATAAAGTCTCAGAGGTATGCAGTTCAGAACTAAATTTGAAATAAATTATTCAATTTCCCAAACTCCCACCATCAGAGGCCCATCTTTTTTATACCAGCACTGTCTTTGAGACATTCTGAGATTGCGAGTTATAGAAAACACTGAAAAAAGAAAATAAACAGATTATGAATAATTCAAAGGTCAAAGGAAAGATGCATGTTGGATATTTGTAGGAGGTAATGTGATATCAGTAGCAAACAGAATGCAGGAAGTGGTGTAAAAAGCATCATCAAGGGTATGAATGGTCAAAAAAGAGGTGGGTGGATCATGAAGAGAGAATGCAAAACAACAGATGGACAACCAGAGACTCACCACCACGGTATGAAAAATGGAGCAAGAGAAGGTCAACAATGTTATGGAGATGTTATGGGAAGGATTTTTGATAAACCATAGATATGAATGATACAGGATAAAAATTGTGGAGAAGTGCTAATAAGCATCATTTTGTCTATATAGATTTCAAAATCCAAGAATCTACTAAAATCTCTCTAACCTCTAATAAATAATTCCTTTCAGTGAAGTCTGGCAGAATCACATGATTTTAGTATTTCAAGAGACGTTTGGGCCATCTAGTTTAACCAATTGGCCCCAAAGCATTCCTACTCAAAAATGGCTAAAAATTTTATTTTCTGTGTTTTGTTTGGATAAGTCACTACCTTCCAAAGCATAAAATTCTGATTTTGGATAGCTATGAATATGAGGACATTGATAAGCTTCTCATTTTCTTTGACCAGAAATATGTTTTTTCTTCCACTTCCTTCCATATTAACTCAGTTTTCTACAAAAAACAATCATTGAAGTTAAAAGAAAATCAACATTCCAAATGTGGAATTGATTTTAAAAAATAAATGCTGAAGCCATGGAAGTAAAATAACAGCCTTTCTATTTAAACTTGAGGATGTTCTGAATTCATAGACTGCTTGTTGGGGACTGAGTGGTAATATGAGATTGATAGTAAAGACAACCTCTTAGCAGAGTCAAGCTTCAAAGTTCTTCATTCTGCCATTCTGACCATGATATCTCAGTAGACATAAGACCACAATATGTAGTAACCATAGCATGTAGTCACCCCACCACACACACGAGCACTATGACTGAGAAAACCTCCTGAGAGAGACAGATTTCTGAAGCCTTAGAGAGTGAATCCTTTGATGGAAACAAAGCTTCATTCCAGTTTTGTAATCCTTATTCTCACACCTATCTGCTCTTGTATCAGTTGCTTGCTCAACTTTTGATTCTTTCAAAGGGTTTCAGTACCTGAATCTTAATAAGATCTGAAGTTAACAAGAGGGACTCTGGGAAGGTCATTCAAAGACAGTAGCTTTCAGCTTTTGTGTTCATTCAGAGGACAGAAACACACATAAACACCAACCTCCAGAATTTCATGTCCAAAGAGATCCATGTGCACTTTAATAAAAATCCTTAAGAAAGTCATATGCAAAAAGTCATGGATCACTACATATCATGGGATCACATACCTCCAAGTGGCCTCAGAAGCAAATCACTCCAACATGATTATTTTTCAAACAAGAAAACTTGGGCAATAACCAATGAAGCAACTTATTCAAGGCCAAGCAGGTGCTAACACTTGAAATACTGGGATTTGAATCTAGCTCTGTCTGTCTCAAAATATGGTCATCTCCTTTAACTAACAAAAATGAAGTCACTTGTAGTAATTAGAATCATAGACATTCAGAGATGGAAAGAAATTTCACTAAATTTGAATTCAATCTATTCTAAAGCATACTTGATTAAAATCCTCTCTATGATATTCTGGAAATTGAGAAAACAATGGAGTGCCTTCATTGAGGGTGAATAAACTATATGTTGTCTGTCTATTCTATTTGTAAGTGCATATTTTAGTTATTAAGATTTTTCCCTGAGTAAACTTCAGGAAAATGAATGTGGCTGATAAGTGGAGAATGTGACCTAAAGCAGGGAGAGACATGAGTCATGATAACATCTAGAAGACAGATTCTATCTTATCAGTATGAACTAATGAGATTGAGGACCAGTACAGTGACATTTAGGGGACAAAACAGGGCTTATACATAAGATTTTATGGAGGTAGAAATATAAGCATTGTCAACTGTTTGGATATATGGTGTGTGTATGAATAAGCAGTCAAGGATTTTGCTTGAATTCTGAGCCTTGGTGTCTGGGAGGTAATGCCATCAAAAATATTTGGAATTTGTTGAAGATGGGAAGGTTTTATGGGGGAAACAAAGAATTTAGTTTTCAGTTTTACATTTCTATGAAATATCAAGTTTGAGATAGTCAGCAGGCAGGTAGAAATGAGAACCAGAGAGAGTTGTGTAAAGATATCAGAGATTCATCTGCATAGAGAAAAGTCAATGAATGTGAGATATCAAAGGAGATAGTATATAGATAGAAGAGAAGACAGGCTCTTGAAGGACTCCACTTTAATAGACATGATCTATATGAATACCCAATAAAGGAGATTGCAAGAGATCAGTTAGGTAATATGAAGCTGGAGATATATGTGAGGAGAGATGGTATGCAGAAAATTATCCAAGGAAAAACTAGATGGCTCAATAGATAGAAAGCCAGGCCTGGATATGGGAGTTCCTGAATTCAAATCTGGTCTCAGCACTTTCTAGCTGTATGACTGTTCATGTCATTCAACCACAATTGCCTAGCCCTTATTACCCTTCTGTCTTGGAATGAATATACAATATTGATTCTAAAATGGAAGATAAGAGTTTGTTTGTTTGTTTAAGAGTATCCACTCAGTGGAATGACTTCTAGGAATTGATGCAGAGTGAAAGGAGCAGAACCAGGAGAACATTATACACAGGTATTGATACACTGTGGTACAATTGGACATAACGGACTTCTCTGTTAGCAGCAATGCAAGAATCCAGAGCAAGACTGAGGGACTTATGAGAAAGAAAACTAGCCACATTCAGAGGAAAAACTGTTGGATGAGAAACACAGAGGAAAAAAGAACTGCTTGAACACACGGGCTGATGGGTATATTATTGGGGATGTAGACACTAAACAATCACTCTAGTCCAACTATTAATAATATGGAATTTAGTCTTAATCAATGATACATGTAAAATCCAGTGGAATTGTGCATCAGCTAAGGGATGTTTGGGGAGTTTTGGGAGAGGGAAAGAACATGAAACATTTAACTATGAGAAAATATTCAAAATAAAAATAAAAAATATAAAAGAGTATCCACTCAGTTGCCCAATACATTTTTTCTAAAGCATAGATCTGATCTTGTCTATCCTAATCAATGAGATACAATAAGTCCTTATTACATTCAGGATTAAATATCAACTCCCCTACTTAGCATTTAAAGTCCTTTATAAACTGGTCCCTTCCTGTCTTTATATTCATATACTTCATTACACTGAATAAACCTATTAGTCATCTATACTGGGTGACAATGTTTCCTTCATATGTCAGTCCATCTCCCATCTTTACATTTTGAAGTGCCTGTCACCAGTGTTTGGAATACTCTGTCTCTTCACATTTGTCTCTTAGTTTTCCTCACTTTCTTCAAAATAGCTCTAAGTTCATCTTCTATAGATGAGGCTCCTGGCTCCTTGAGTTGATAGTGCTTTCATTCGATTTTGATACTGATTGGCTTTGAGGTTGAACATATCCAGTATACATCCACACTTACATGTTGTCTCTCCTCACCCCTCCCCACTTTAAATGAAAGCTTTTGGAGGGTAAAGTTCATTTTTGCCTTTCTGTATTTCCTCAACAGTCATTACAGTGTTCAATACATATTAACCAATTAATAGTTGTTTGTTGATTAGCTTGTTGATATTAATCTAACATCTCACACCTTTAGCACTTCATTTCAGCTACTAAATGGACCCATATCTCTTGTTACATATAATTCAAAGGTACTTTTACAATGGTATCTTCTCCAGTCCAGTCAGTACAAATAAAGACAATGGAACAGTACCTATAGCTAATTGTCAAAACACAGTAACTTAAAATGATTCCATGTTACCAAACTTAACAAATAAAATAAAGTCTTAAAACAAGCTATCATCAAATTAAATATATGTGACAGGATATAGGCACTGAATTCAAGAGTTCTTTTTTTCCAATTATGATACAGAATTTTTTCATAAAACAATGGAGTCTGAAAAGGCTTAAAATCTACCTCCAGACTCTTTAAGGTTCCTTTCCCTCCTCAGTATCATCATCCATCTAGGTTCTTTTAGGTCACACCTCTGGGATCTCCCATAATGAGGAAGAATTCCAAGCTGAATATAGTGTGGAGGAATCTCATATTGCATGTATTATAGAGACTGGGCAGGCAAGAATGGCAAGGGGGTAGTAGGGAGATGAATCTCTTCTTCCAAGGACCAGTGTACCCAGGAGTGGTAGGAAGAAAAGATGTCCTAAAACTGGGAGCTGTTTGAAATAGGTAATGTACTGCTCTTTCATAGAGTGGGTCATGTTTGCAAACCTACTTCCTGTTTGTATTTTGGAAGAGTAACCTCCTTCCACTCCCCCCATAGGAGTAAAGATGCCAGGGAGCATCTTGCTTCCCCTGCCTCATAGACAGGGAGTTTGGAGGGTAGAAGCTTTCCTCAGATAAAAACCCTTTAGGAGGCTAATTATTGCCTAAGGGAAACCATATTCTTATCCTTGCTTCCAAGAAAACAAGAGAGCTAGTATTCAGGTGTTTGAAATGTAAAGGAAAGAGGGATTTATACTTTCCCAGCTTGTTTGGATTGCTGCTCCAAGGACTCCCAGCTTTTTGGCAGGAATCAGAAGCAGTAACAACAACAGTGGCAGCAGTAGGAGGAGCAGCAGCAGCAACAGGAGGAGCAGCAGCAGCAGCAGCAGGAGCAGGAGCTTGGCTGAGACCACCCAGGCAAGGACATCAGGACAATTCCAAAGAGAGCTCCTTGGAGGGGGGGGGCAGGTTTCCTTTCAAACTAATCTACTCAGAGAGAATTAAGGGTTCTGAACCCCACTTCTGCTCACCATAAAATGTAAGATTTTTTAAATTTTAAATTAATGTCCAATACTTCAAGTATTGTTTTTATAAAGTTTATTATCTAACAAAATAGAACCACATAACTAAGTTTTTCTACCTGCTCAAAAAGTCTGCTCCACCAAGAAAGACAAGAGATTGAGAGAGGGGCTACATCCAATAGATATTCTGACTATATTATATATCTTAAAGGATTTTAAGTGGGATGAACTACCCCACAGAACCACACAGAACCCCAAGAGAGAGGGGCAGTCAGGGCAGCTAAGAATGTGTGTATAAAAGCGGCATCCTAGGTTTGAGTGTCTCTCTCTTTGGAAGAAAGAGGGTGCTGGGTGGAAGAAAGGGGTAGGATTGCTATTTTCTTTAAGTCTAGCTTATCTCTGACCTAAAGAGCACGGTGGATTATTTCTATTTACCAATATAGGCAATCATCAAGACTGTCTAACCAACACTGATTCTACTACTGCTGCAGAGAAATGCTGTCAGCAGTGACTGAGCAAAACTTTAAACATCTACAGATCTTCAATCAAGGCTCTCAGTCATTTTGCATTTGATATTACTTGATTCAGTTACCATTTAGCTTGTGAAATAGGGAAAGAAAGTCTCTAATTTGGGCTTTCCCCTCAGGGGGAAGCTATTCTGACAACACCTGAAGATATTAGACAGATTTTATCTTTCCCTCTTTCCTAAACATTTTATCCTCCATCCCCATCCCTACAAGTTAATATACCCTTGTTTATTAAGTCTCTGTGTGGGAAATTCCTTGGTCCAAGCCACATAGGCCAGGATATTTACATTGCCTAAGTCAAATCTCCATCTTGGCAGACTCTGTGAGCAGTTGAGATCTAGAGACCTAGGAACCTGTTGAGAAGACATCCTGAGCCAATTATCCATCTTGGTTTAGGGAATAAACCTTAAACAGTTGAAGACATAAATTTCTGTGGGATTATCCCCTTTTTACTAGCAAGTTTAGCCCTATAGAAGTTGTCAGATAGCAGCCATTATTGGTTCAGAGGCAATTCCATTAGATCAGTTGCCAGAGGAGGGGAGGAGACAGAATTCTATCTACTCATTCCCCTCCCCCCTGCTAGAGGTTTGAGTGTTCAGCCAGGGGCTCTGAGACTGCTGTTGCATCATTGAAAATTGGCTCATCTTTACAATTAGCACATAATAACAGGAAGTAAGTAGGGTGCTGGGGATGGAAGTTTTGCTGAGGATCATAATTTTGCTGGGGATCATAGTTTTTAGGGTAACAGATTCTAATTATACACTTATCACTAAGAACTCCATATAATTCACCAGGATAAATTTTTCCTATTCTTGTGGTTGTTTGGTAACATGACTTTTAGTATGTTATTGTTGTATTTCATTCATGTGTGGTATACTGCCTTGATCTTGCCAGTCTGGTCAATCTATTTTGGACAAACTCCAGAATTATGATGCCCAAAACTGAACTCAATAGTGCAGATGTGGTCTGAACAAGATGTGATAACAAACATTTCTGTGAAAAATAATAATCAAGATTATGAATAGCTGGTATCCCTTTTGTTTGTGATTTTTAATATAGCTGGAATAGAGACTTAGGTAAGATATCAAGACAATTACTTTGGGGTATAATTTATACTGATAGACATGAAAGTCACTGTAAATGTGAATTCTATTATTCTTTGAATAATTCAGATGTATCACTTCCTTTGTTCTATAGATTGTACCTTTCTTTAAAGAAGTGAGAAAAATATTTTTTCAGTTTGGATTTAGAATTCATACTTTTCTCATTTTAGGTAGGTAGCATTTTTCACCATGAATCCTTCTTGATTGTCTTGGATCCTTATATTGATCTCATCAGCCAAATCTTTCACAGTCAGTCAGCATTACACTATGGTATTACAGTGTTCAATGATGTCCTGGTACTATTAACTTCACTTTGTATCAGTACTTGTAGGTCATTCCTAGATATTCTAAAATCATCTTGTTTATTGTATTTTTATGGCACAACAGTGTTCCATCACAATTATTTATCACAATTTGCTCAGCCATTCCCCAAATGATGGGCATTTCTTTCATTTTCAATTCTTTGCTACCACAAAATGAGCTCATATATATATACATATATACATGTATATATATGTGTGTGTGTATGTATGTAACTATACATATATATGTAGATATCAATAAATATATATTTTTATATGTGTGTATACTTAATGTGTGTATGTGATTATATTATATCATATGTAATAAGGGGGGTAAAGTGGCTGATAACAGGGGAGCTGGTGGTATGAGTCACCTGGCCAGGGAGCCTGTAACTACTGTAGCTGGAGATTTGAGACTGCCAAGGATGTGTAGCCTGAGCTGTGATGCCCAGTCAGTCTCCCTGCTATCTGTAGGTTCCTTTAACATGGAGAGTGAGTAGCCCCTCCCTGCTGGAGTGAAAGCAGTACTCAACAGAAAGTGAAGCTCACACACTTCTTGAAAAAAAAATGGATGCTTGCCCAGTACTTCATTTGGAGTCAAGTGGTTGCTCTTCTCCCCTCTCCTCAGCCCCTTAGCTCAGGATGATGTTATAAATAACTACAGAAGCTCAAAGTTTCAGGCTAAGTATTTATTTAAACACAGAAGGGAAAAATGAGGAAAGAGGGTTTAGGGTCTGGAGGAGCTGTTGCTAAGGGTGACTGGTCAGTGTTGGCAATGGACCTAGAAGGTAACATCAGGCTGAGGGAACCAGCCCCTCAGCCAGAGATAATTTTCACTGCCCTGATGTTATGTGATCCGCCAGCTAGACAAATGAAGTTGATGAATTGGTATAGTGGTATCCCTGTTGCTAGGCTGACCTAATCTAATTTCCTGCCCATGTTCCACAACCCAACCTCCCTTCAACCTCCCTTCAACCTCTCTTCAACCTCCCTTTCCTCTCCTGGGACCCCCAAGGGGAAGTCCAGGGATATCTGTGTGTCTGGGTGAGGTCAAGGAAATCAGAACCCCCAGGTTGGTTCAGCAGGGGTATTTATAGTCCCAGCTCAAACTGTCAGGTCTTGGGACTGGCACCTGCTGGGCCAAAGTTCCATTCTCCTAACTGCCAGGATTGACTAGGGTAATTTACAAATGCAAGAGATCTTGTGTAAATCTTGCATTACACATATCATATATTATATCATACCCTCTCATTTGATGTCATATCATTCTATATTATAGCATAATATATCACATATTTAATATATTATAATGTCACATTATATAATATATAGCATAGTATCATAATGTATATTTTTCTTCACATATACCTATATATTTTCACATATACCTATGTAAAGAATTTAACTGTACTGAGTATCATTTGTATTTTTTCCTTTTTTCCTTTTTATACTTGAATATTCTGTTTGAATGTTGTATTTTCTATTCATTTGGAATCTTTTCATCAGGAATGTTTGAAAAAGCTACTTTTAATCAAATATCCATTTTTCCTTTGAAGTATTATTCTCAGTTTTGCTGGGTAGAATATTCTTATATCAAATCTTTACTACTTTGACTTCTGGATTATAATGATATAAACCCTCTTCTTTAATATAGATGTTTCTAAATGCCAAATGATATTGATTGTGCCCATACAATATAAAAATTATTTCTTTCTGGCACCTTGAAGCATTTCTTCTTAGTCTAGGAGCTCTGGAATTTGGCTATAATATTCCTATAATTTTTATTTGGGGATCTTTTTTCAGAAACTCAGTAGTAGATGCTTTCGATTTCTGTTTTCTTCTATGATCTTAAGATGTCAGGAAAATTTTCATTTAAAGCAGTAGTACCAAAACTTTTTTGGCCTACCACCCAATTTCCAGAAAAAAATATAACTTAGCATACCCTGTCACATACTATCACTGCCCCCTTACAGTTATTCACTGTCCCCAAATGCACCTGTGGCCATCACCGCTTCCCTGAATCACTGCAGCACCCACCAGGGGGCAGTGGCACCCACTTTGAGAATCACCGTTTTAAAGTTTCTTGAAATAACATATCTGGGATATTTCTGCCATAATAGCTTTCAAATAGTTCATCTCTCCTTGTCTATTTTCTAGATTATTTTTTTCTAATCAGATGTTTCATATTTTCTTCTGTGTTTTATTCTTTAAATTTTGTGTTATATTCCCTTGATGTGCCATTGAGCCATTACCTTCTAGTTGTCCAAATTTAATATTTAAGTGATTATTTTCCTTAGTGAGATTTTGTGTGTTATTTTTTTTTCCATTTGGACAATTTTGTCTTTTAAGAAACCTTCTTCACTGAATTTTAACTGTTTTTAAGTGTTTTTTTAAAGTATTTTTAGTATTTTTAAGAATTTTTTATCAACAGACCAATTCCATTTTGTAAGATTTTATTTTCATCAATATTATTTGCTTCTTTTTAATGATTTTTCTTTTGAATCAATTGTTTCATTTAGCATGTTTTCTCTGTCACTCTTAATGGTTTCTTTAAACATGTTAAAAAGTTTTATCATGCCCAATTTATATTTTTCTTTTCCTTTGAGGACCATTTTGGATTTTAATAGCCATTTCCCCCTTATTTTTCCATCGTCCTTCTTTATTTTAGACTTTAACTTAAATTTGGGCTCTGATTACATGATGATAGAAAAACACTCCTAAATTCTGCCCCCCTCCAAATTTTTTTGGCTTCTTATTTCCAATCTAATTCTGGAAAGAGGGTAGTCTGTAAGTTTTTGGTGCTTCAAAAGAATTTCATTTTCTGGTCTCTACTTTCCTGGTCTGCATTCTGCAGGTATGGAGTCAGAAAAAATATTTCTCCTCAGTTAAAATCCAGCCTCAGAGACTCACAAGCTATGTGACCCTGGACAAAGACACATAATCCTGTTTGCCTCAATTTCCTTATTTCTAAAATAAATTGTAGAAGATGGAGGAGTGAAGGATGTTCCACTCCTCTGATCTCTAGACACTCACACAGACACAGACACAGACACAGACACACACACACACACACACACACACACACACACTAAATACAACACATAAGAAAATAAACCACCTCAAATCAAAGTAAAGCTGGAAGAACATTTCTTATTATGGTAAGAGAAAAGAGCAGCTCAGGCAGCACAGAAGGCATGTGATATAATATTAGAAAAGTCAAAGGATCCAGAACTACAACCTAGAATTACATACCTAGCAAAACTCAGGATAAACTTCCAAGGGAAAAAAAAGTAAATTTTAATGAAAGGGAAATTTCAGACTTTTCTGATCAGAAATTCAGAGCTGAAAAGAAAATCCAATGAACATATTTGAAACTTAAGAAAAGTATAAAAAGATAAAGTGAAAACTTAATATTGATGAGGTTGAACTGAGTATATTTATAACTAGAAAGGTGATAAAGGAAATAATTAAGGTATCAAAAAAGCAAAATACTTAAAATATACAAGATATCTAAAGTGCCTAAGATACTTAAGAACTTTATCACTATTAGAGAAATGAAAAGGAATATACATAGAAAAAGAGAAAGAGGATAAATAAGATGGGACAAAATAAAAGATGGAATAGTAAGGAAGAACACATGAGAAGAAAATAAAAGGAGAAACAAAAGGGCATAAACCACATTTCAATAAGAGGTACATAAGTGCCAAATACATGGAAGAGAAGATAGGGAGTGGCTGTAATTGAACATTACTCTCATTGGAAATAGCTCTATAAAGGAATAGCATCTACATTCAGTAAGCTATAGAAAACTATCATACCCTACAGGGAAGCAGGAAGTTAGAGAGAAATAGTGAAGAGTAGATGAGCAAAAATAAGGGCAAAGTGAGGGAAGTGATCATAGAAAACAAAAAGAAAAAAAAATGGAGAAAACACTGACAAACTACTCCAATATCTTTGTTAAGTAAACCCCAAAGGGAATCACAAAGAGTCAAGATGGAATTGAAAAATAACTAAGCAATAACAAAAAATAATGCATATTGATTCTAAGATTCTATTCATGCCATTTTGTATTGACTTGAATACCTTCTTGCAGTGAATCGTTCATATTCTTATGTCTTATTTATTAGAATCCCAATTCATATACCACTATTTAATTAGATATTTCCAAATGATAGGCATTGGCCTCCCATCTCAATGCAAATTCTTTGGTAAATGTGTTGATTTTAATCTATTCATGCTTAGTTACCTGGTCATGCTTTTATTTTCCATACAATGGTTTTCAATTACATAATATTTTGATGTTTCTCTCCTCACTAAAACAGACACATTGGTTCCATAATGTAGGTACTTTTTAATAATCTTATCAAAATAATTTACTTTGTATTTTCAAAATTTAAATCCCAATGTCATATTATCCTTCAAAGGATGATTTGAGTAGATTATTAGGTCACTGGGAATATTTTATATCCTTCTTTGAATCCATTAAAATCTTGTCTCTTAAAATACCACCCAATTGAATCAAAGGATCAATATAAATAGGCCTATTAACATTTGGAAACCTCTACACAGAAGCCTTAAGAAACTTCTTCTCTAACAATGACAAGAGACACCATGGAAGGACTTGATAATATTGAAGGGATTTCTTGTGAAAATTTTTTTGAGTGGATATGAATATTGGAACATTATAATGAATTGATCCACATGGATAAGCTGCTATACTACTTTTGGAGAAAACTTCCAAATTAATACTGTTATAGATCTACTTTCATTCTTTATGAGAATATCCCATTCTCATAAGTTCCTAAGAATATTCCATTCCATACTTCCTAAGCAAACTTAGGAAGTAAATTTCTCTTGGGGAGTCTATTTTCTTCTTGAGTGCAGAGATCAACATTTTTAACATTTTAGTTCAGTATTTTTAGAATATGTAACTATTACTTGGAACTGTCAGGAACACAAATGTAAAACATTCTCTTGAAAGCATTTGCCAAAATTCTCAGTGTCATAAATATTTTCTGGATACGATATCCTCAGTCCTTTGTCTCCATTCTTTAATGTTTCAAACTATCATAGGTAGAATAGACTTCATAGATTATTGTTCTCCTACCTGTACCTGAAAGGAATCAGTACTGAGCCAAGTTCTGAGCCTGGACATAGGCCAACTTCAGGATCCTAGGGCCCTGCCTACCCCAACAATAGAGCACCCGGACCCACACCTGGAAGTCGCAGGCATGGCATCACCCCTCAATGAGACCTAGAAATTCAAAGTGTTTGGTCCTTTTAAGCCTGTGTTGTAGTGAAAACCTTGCCCCAGTGCAAATTAATTGACAGTGCTAAGACCTGCTATCAGTAGAGGAGACCAAATCAACAGCTTTCAGAATTAACAGTCCATAGGCAGCAAAAAATAAAAATAAAAAAGCCTGGGAAAATGACGAAACAGCAAAAGAAACACTTAACCATGAAAACTTCTATGGAGACAAAGAACAAGACACAAAGTCAAAAGGGAACAGTAAGATCCAAACAAGCATATGCTAAACTTCAAAGAAAAATTGAAATGGGTCTCAGGTGCTAGAGGAACTCAAAAAGGAATTAAAAAATCAAATAAGACAGATTGAAGAAAATGGGAACAAAAATGGGGAAAAGAAATGCAAAAAGAAAATAACAGCTTAAAAATAGAATTGACTGGAAAAAGAGACAAAAAATGTCAATGAAGAAAAGAATTCAGTGAAAAGTAGAATGGGCCAAATGGAAAAAGAGAATCAAAAAGTTATGAAAGAATTTCAGTCTTTAAATATTAGGACTGAGCAAATAGAATCTAACAACTTCATGATACATCAAGAAAAAATAAAATAAAAGGAATGTAAAAATAGAGAAACTGTGAAACATTATTGAAAAACAAATGATCTGAACAATAAATCCAGGAGAAACAATTTAAGAATTATTGGACTACCTGAAGGTCATGATCAAAATGAAAAGATTAGACATCATGTTACAAGAAATTATCCAAGAAAACTGCCCTGATTTTCTTAAATAAGAAGTTAAAATAGAAATGGAAATAATTCACTGATTACCTCCTACAATAAATCCCCAAGTGACAACTCCCAGGAAGGTTATAGCCAAGTTGAAGAATTCCCAGGCCAAGGAGAAAATACTGCAAGCAGGCAGAAAGGCATAATTCAAATATCATGGATTGCCAGTCAGAATGACAGAGGATCTATCAGTTTCCACACTAAAGGAATGCTAAACTTGGAATATGATATTATAAAAGGCAAGGGAACTGGATTTATATCAAAGATGTACTTGAGAAAAAAATCCTGTCTCCAATATCTCTAAATGCTTTGTCCAAAACCCTAAAGACCAACAGGGAAGGTAACCCTAACACCTTTCAAATAAACCAATCCATTTTTTGGAAGTTCTTGTCTGGAAATTATTTTTTCCTCTAATATAAAGATGCAATCACTATTTATGTGGGTCTTTGTGTGTCATTCTCACACATTATCTCTATTCTAACCCATTGTCTGAATTAATGCAATACCCTATTCCAAATGAAAACCACATACCTGAGGGTTATCATGTCTCTGCTAAGACTTATTTTTCTGGCTAACTTCTAATGATAAAGTCAGCAACTAAGCACTGTCCTCATTTCCATCAAAACCTCAATTTATTTGTGGAAGGGGAATATTTTCCTCTTTTTTCATATGATGTACTGGTGATTCTATTTAGTTTCCTTTGAAAGTCATTAAATCATTGTTATCATTTCTGTCTCTGTCTCTGCCTCGGTTTGTGTCTATCTGTGTGTGTGTGTCTCCATCTCTTTCTCTCTGTCTTTCTGTTTTTCTTTCTCATTCTCAATCCCTCTCTGTTTCTGCCTCTGTCTTATTATTCTACAAGCAGAAATCTAATTATCTGAGTCAATTAATCTAAATTCCTTGGGCCTCAGTTACTTCATATTTGAAAAAAAAGATGTTAGATTAAGTGTCCCCTGATGTGCTTCCCAGGTCTATGCCTATTATCCTACATGTGACATTGACTAAGCCCCTTCATTTCTGTGTGTGTGTGTTACTTTCTTTTTTCTGTAAAATGGAGTATAATTAGATGACTTATGACATCATTCCAATATCTAAGATTCTATTTATATCTCTTTGTTGTTAATATCTTCATATCTCCCTATTTTCCGCTGACCCTTAACTCTTTCCCTTCCTATAATTCTATGAATTTCTCCACTATAACAGGAAATAACAGATACAGTCAGAAAAACAAAGACAGTTTTCTGATTCTACATCTATGGCATTAAGGTATGCTAGAATGAATTCATTCTCACTGCTACTTATCCTATATAGTAAGGTTAACCTATCCAACTTGATAATCCACATCAGAGATGCTGTATCATTCTCTCTCAAGATGTACTTGAGTTACAAGCTGATAGAGGAGAGGGCAAGCTAAAAGTCAAGTGGAACAGAAAGTACACACTCCATGGAGGAGACAACTCTCTTCCCCATGGACCTTTAATAAAGTACAGAATTCATGTGACAGAAGAGCTGCTGTTGTTTATAATCATTTAAAAGTATGGATGATTTCAGGCTCCTCAGTAGTTCATCTATCTGAAGCACATTGTACTGATTTTTCACCTGTCATTTTTAATGGCAAATGTTTATCCATTCTTGTGAAATGTTAGCACCATTTCAGTCATTATTACATGAACCACCTGCTTAAATCATCATTTTAAAGATCATTGCATCCTGTTATTATTGCTGTTTCTCTCTTTCTCTCCTTTATGTGTCCCTGTCTTTATCTCTCCCTTTGTCTATCTTGGTCTGATTGCCTCTATCTCTGTTTCTCCATCTCTCCATCTTTCTCTGTCATTTTCTGTCTCTGTCTCTACCTTTCTCCTTCATATCCACATAGCTTGTTTCATATCCACAAAGGGGGAGGTGTGAGAATGGAAAGATGAAACAAAACCTGGGAATGGAGGCAGCAAGGTGTTTTGATCAATTAAGAAGATCTTGGTTCAAATCTGTCCTCAGATACCTCCTAGCCATGTGACCTTGGGCGAGTCACTTAACTCCAATTGGCTAGTCTTTTCTACTCTTCTATCTTGGAAGCAATACCTTCTAGGACAGAAGGTAAGGCGTTTAAAAAAATAACTGGAAACATGTTGATTAATCAGACTAATTTCTCTTTCACTTGAAGATTTAAAAAGACAGCTTTTTCTTCCACATTTTAAGTGGAAAACATGAAGCAAGGTGACAAGATACATCCATTGTGCTCCAAAGTGCCATGGGTCAGGATTTGCCTTCTCTTCTGACTCTATATTCAGGTCTGTACATTCTCTTCAAATAAACATTTCATTTTATAAGAATATATACCAAGAAATGGCATAGTTCTCAGAGGATATTCAATTGAACTCCCTGATTTTACAGATGAGGAAATCAAGCCCAATTAAGTCAAATAAATTCCCCAAAGTCACAAAGATGACCATATTTTTATAGCTAGAATTTGAATCCAGTTGCGTTGATTTCAAATCTATCATTATGATACAGCAGGACATTTTATCTCTAAATTCAATTCTATCAGTACTTATTGAGAGGCTTTATAGAGGGAGCTAGGTAGCTCAGTAGATGGACAGTCAAGCCTGGAGATGGAAGGACCTGGGTTCAAATATCACCTCAGACCCTTCTTAGCTGTATGACTCTGGACAAATAACTTACTCCCAACTGCTCAGTCCTTAGCATAATTCTGCTTTGGAAAGGATACCTAGATCAGTTCTAAGACAGAAGGGAAGGGTTTAAAAAAAGAAGCTATTTTATGCAGATTAATAGAAATACAAAGAAAATCACAATTATTCTTTTCTTAAGGAGCTTTACTTTATTTTTCCAAAATGAAGTTATAAATTAAAATAAATAGGAGAAAACAAGCCAGTAGACAATTAATTGATTATCCACATGATTATTACTTAAAGAAACATTGAGAATACAAGGAGGAAAATAAATTAATGTACTTTCCGCAGACCATTTATAATCTACTGGAGGCAATATGAGACAAGTATAAGAATATACAAAATATATTAAAAAATAAAGATAAAGTAATTTTTAGAAGAGAGAACTAATAATCTAGGAGGACCAAGGGAGGTCTCAAATAAGAGATGGCCCTTGAGCTATGCTTCAAAGGGAATGCAGCATTCTAAGATGAATTGGTCAGCAGGAGAAGCATACATTCTAAGCCCAGAGGGCTACTTTTTGCAAAGTTTCAGGGGCTAAAGTTATGAGAAGGAGTAGTTATTGCGGCCAAAACTTGATAAGCAACTTTCCTATGATACTTAAACATTATAAGGCACTTGAAAATCAAGTGAGAATAAAAGCTCATCACATCCCTTTGAAAAACTTTAATTATTATACCAATATTTTGATAGTAATCATGAGTAAAATATGCCAAATTAATGATTTCAAAACTCCATCAAAATTGAGGACAGCTCATTGGTGGCTCATAGGATTGAAAGACATGCCAAGAGATGAGAGATCTTATATTTAATTCTACTCTCAGATATGCCCCCGTTGTGTGACCCCGGGCAAGTCACTTACTCCCCTTGGCTGGGACCTCACCACACTTCTGCATTGGAACCAATACATAGTGTTGATTCTAAGATGAAAAGTAAGAGTTTTAGGGGGCAGCTGGGTAGCTCAGTGGATTGAGAGCCAGGCCTAGAGACGGGAGGTCCTAGGTTCAAATCTGGCCTCAGACACTTCCCAGCTGTGTGACCCTGGGCAAGTCACTTGACCCCCATTGCCTACCCTTACTACTCTTCTGCCTTGGAGCCAATACACAGTATTGACTCCAAGACGGAAGGTAAGGGTTTAAAAAAAAAAAGTAAGAGTTTTATTTTAAATCTATCAAAGTTTTGATTATGACAATCATCTTCTATTTAATTCAAATTCAATATCATTTTTAATTTGTTGTCTAGTTATAAAATTGTTTAACGTCCATCAAAATATGAATTATGACAATCACTTTATATTTAACATGATTTTTGATTGGTTGTCCTGTTATAAGTGATATGAGGCTGTTGTGGTGCTGTATAATATGCACAGATTTGATGCCAGGAATTTAGGTTCAAACGCTGCCTTTGGTACTCTAGATGATTTATTTAACTATGTTGGTGTCAGCTTTCTCATTTGTAAAATTAAGGAATCTGATCATATGATTTCTAATATATCTTTGTGTTCTGAAGCTATGATGCTGGCTCTCCTATCTAATTGCTGTGTTGTTCTGGTGATGACACCTCACCTTTGTGAGCCTTATTTCCTCCTTTAATCCTGTGAACTATATAATGAGGAGGTTAGACTAGCTGAGCCCTAAAGTGCAGTCCTAAATCTATGATCCTCTTTCAGAATGATATTTGAGGTAATTCCATAGTGATTTTTAAAGGAGACAGAGACAATCATCTTTAAAGTAAAAGCTATGAATGAAGGCTTACTCTTACTACCAGCACTGATGATGTTTGCAAAGTTTTTGAAAAGGAGAATGATCAGAGTTTCTTCTTCTGATTGGATGGAGCTTGAATCCTATGGAATGCTCAGCAGGACAGAGTAAGGAATCCAGCCCCAGACAGTGATAGGAGATCAGTTAAATTAGACTATTTCTGAAAGAAGAAAATGAGTATATTAAAAGCTCAAGGCCAGTCAGCCTCTGGCTCTAAGTTAACCCTGAACTCTATGATCTTATCCTTCATGAAATTTCCTGGAGCAATACTAGAGCAGAATAAATAATGACTAACTCCTGAGATCTCTGAGTGAGTGTGAGGGAGTTATCTTTTAAAAAGAGCACATGCTCATTTCTGGGAAAGGTTCAATTTGTGAATTTCTATCCTTATAGAGTAGAATAATTACTAAACCTGGGCTCTTATTTACCCAGTGGGCATTGCCATTGGAGGGAGCCACCTGTCTAGCAACAAATAAGGGTTCCCTTGTGGGATATTCAGTTCTACACACTGATCCATTTGCTCTATGAGTAAATGGTTTCAATGGCTCCCAATTTCCTTAAGGATGAAATACACACTCTTGAGTCTGGCATTTAAAGCTCTCCCCAATCTGCCTGGCTCCCAAACTACCTTTTCAGACAGATTGCACAGAACTCGCTGTCATGTAGTCTACCTTCCAGAAAAAATGGTCCCTTTACTATTCTATATCTGACATTCTCTCTCCTGCCCTTCTACCTATATAACAGCTGTCCTTTGTCCTTGGAAGAAATACCTTATTCATTGCCATGACTTAAAACATTGATCATCCATCAAGTTTCAATTGACATCCCCTATCCTCTGGTAAGCCTGTCCTGAGGCAATGGCTACTGGTTTTTTATCCTCAAATGACTTATTTATTGTTATATTTCCAAAGAGAATGTAAACATCTGGAGGACAAGGATATTTTTTTCTTTAATGGCTAGCTGAGAACCTTTCATAGAGTAGGTGCTTGATAAATATATGTTGTTTGGTAGTAGGAGACACCTGCAGATCATATAGGTTTTGTTGTTGCCTTAACATTCCTACTTCTAACCCTCTTTTTGACATAGTCAACACAATCTTCATTAAATTAATTAACCAAACAATAGAACCATAAAAAATGTCTTCTCTGGTTATCTAGAATAAACCTCTCATTTTAAGGATAAAAAAAAGAGGCTCAAGAAATATAGATGACTTGCTCGAGGTCACAAAAAAAATAATTACAAGTGCTACAATTTGGACTAGTAACTCTGTTCTTCAGAGTTAGGGATCTTTCTACCACAACAGGAGAGTAGCAACTGAGCCTAGTTTTTTTTATGAAAAAGTGCAAAGTGATGTGATGAAATACCCCAAATGGAAGAGGATGAGGAGGTTGCTTCCAGTGGAGTAGAGATGATGTGATGATGTGTAGTACCTTGCAGAGGATTTCGCATATGTATATTTCTAGCATATATAGAGAGATGTTCCCTGTATACTTAACAAATATTGAAGAGACAACTTTTGATTGGCTGCATAGCTGGAACTTAAAATACATTCAGAAGTGTCTAGACAATCACAGCCTTACCATTTTCATTTTCAGGGGCTTCTTCCTCACTCCTTTTTCTGCTTCTTACTTTCTGGACTCATTACAATCCCTCACATATCTTCTCACATTGGAAATTACTTCTGTGCCTAGGGTCATGATGGTGAACCTATGGTTCATGTGCCAAAAAGGGCATGTAGAGACCTCTTTGTGGGCACACCTGCAGAATTTTTTTTAACTATAAAGCGAGAAGAACTTGGTCAGAGCTGTTCCCCTTCCCCTCTCCATGTACCTGAGGATATCCCTCACTTCACCTGCCTCTCTGTCCAGCAGCCTAATGGAAGCAATTCCTCCCTTCCCTATCTGGGATAAAGTGCTGGGCATTATGGAGGTGGTTCACATGCTGGGTGAGTATGTGGCACAGAGAGTAGCCTGCTGAATCTCTGGTGAATGATTCCCATGTTGAGGTTGGAGAGGAACTAGGTTTGAGAGGAACATACCTCCCAGTGTGGCACATAGCTGGAGAGAAGCAGAGATGGATGGGAATGGAGTGTTTGGGCCACTCTCCTCCCACTCTCCACCCAAGCCTCTCATCATCCACCCCACTGTCCAGCAGCCCAATAGGAGAGCTTCCTTCCTCCTTCCCCCATCAGTTTAAAGGGGTGTGTGGCAAGGGTGTAGGGCATGGTACTCAGTCTCTGGGTGGTCATCCTCATTACTAGGTCTGGGGTAGGAGTGGGGCCCAGCACTCTGTCTCTCAAAGGTTCACCATCATTGGGCTAGGGTGTCTTCCTATAAGAAAATCATTTTTTTCATATTAACCCCTATCTTCCATTTGTAAATTCATCCTAAAACCTCTATTCTGGGGAGGAGCAGTAGCTGATTATTCTCCATTCCCCTCTGGCTCTGCGTTTGGCTTTTCAGATATCAACACGATGTTCAACACATGAGCGGTTTCTCATTACTGAGCCAAACAAATTTTCAGTATCCCTTTCCTTTGTCTTCCTTTATTAGGATGTAAGTTCTTTGAGGGAAAGAACTGTTTTTCTTTTTGTTTGTGTTTGTATCTATAGTTCTTAGAACAAAATATGGGACATAATGAATATTAAACGCATTTCTGCTGCCCTTTTTTGACTTGATGGTGGCTGGTGATAAGAGAGTCAATGCTATACAGAGAAAGATCTTTAATCTTCCTCATACAAGAAAGACTTATGGAATATGTTATGGACCTCAGTTCTTTGCTTTGGTATTTGTTCTTTCATTTTCAGGAAAATAGAGTGGAAAGCATGAACTTCTTAATTTTTTAAGGTCTAGGAGTTAAATCTCTTCCAAAGTCTGTATGCAATTATTTTAGTTCTGAGACCAAAAGCAGTGAATTTGAGTTTCAATGTCTGGGCCAACAGTTGTTGATAGAAAGGCTTACCTAGGAAACATGCTGAATTTGAAGGTGAAATTTTATATAGGATTTGAAGGGAGTCAGGGAAAGCAGGAGGTCGAGATGAAGAGGAAGAAAATTGTAGGAATGGAAGAAAGAGAGTAGAAAAAGTTAGAGTTGGGAGATGGAATTTATTTGGCAAGAAAAAGAAAGGATACCAATATCAGTAGAAAATAAAATATTTGGAGAGCAGTAAAGTATAAGAAGAATTGAAATGTAGTCCACAAGAGCTGATGGGATCACCAATTATAATAATATAGAGAAAGAAAAGGAAGCAGACCTGGGACCTGTCTTTAAGTTACTGAAGGTTAGAGGATATTATCCAAATGAAAATCCAGAAGAGAATGGGAAGGAATAGTCAGAAATATATATATATACACACACACACACACACACAATATAGGCAATGTGCTTCAAAAAACTTAAAGTAATATATCAGTGCCAGGCAACTATTATGTAAAGCAAAATATGCCTGTCCCTGAGGGCTGTTCTTGGCCTGAGTATTTTGAAAGATGAAGTAGAGCTTCCTGAATTACCTAATTGCCTTCTGGATAGTAGGAAAATATTGCTTGATTTTGTAGGAGACAAGAGAAAAACAAAATCTTCCTGGCAAAATACTAGAACTTATTAAATAGATTGTTTGTGAATATTTTTCAAATGATCATTAAAAACCAGTATGGGCTTCAAGAATAGATTCCATCAAGTTCATTCCATTGTTTTATTGACAGCTAAGTGCACTAGTGAATCAGAACAATGCTGCTGATATTATTTATATATAATCTAACAAGGAATTTGACAAAACCTCAGGTGAGTACTTTGCAGATAAGATGGAGAATTTAGAGCTAGGAGAAGGTATATTTGGAGAAATCCCAAGCTAATCACATGACTACACTGAAAGAAGTAGCCAACAATATGACGTCAGCTTGGAGGGAGATCTAGAAAGGAATAGTCCCTGCTCTATTTTAAGGAATAATTTTTTGGCAATGAATTGGAAAAGGATAGTCAAATGTGATTATGGGAAAAGACTTGTTATTGTGTGTTTGGAGTTGGTAGTTATTAGTTCATAAACCTAGATAAGAAAAACCTTTGATTTCAATTAGTTCAAATCTTTAATCTTATAGTTTAAATCTAAGACAAATGAAACAAATTCTGGAAGGCTACAGATTTAGTAAATTTTGGCAGTAGGATTTGAACTCAGGTCTTTTTACTCTGTAATCAGCTCTCTTTCTTCTATAATGATCTCCCTTACAGAATAAGAGTCTAATAAAAATCTCTATAGGAGAGAAAGATGGAAGGAACTGATTAAGATTCAATTTAATCTTGATAAATTTTACTTTTTTTTACAGCTATGTTAAAAATTCACTATGTGAAATAAAAAGTAGAGAGTGTAGGAGGTATTGCCAAGCAACAATACCAGCAATTATTATTTATATGGTGCTTTGAGCTTGATAAAGTGCTTTACAAATCATGTCTTTTGAATCTGCCAAAAAAACTCAACAGCTGTGATCTTCATGATATTATTATCTTCATTTTATAGATGCAGAAACATAGGTTGAAAGGCGTTAAGTGACTTACCCAAGGCCACTAAGCCTTATCTGCTGAAGTATGATTGGAATTATGTTCTTTTTAAGATGACTGGAATTTTAGTATACTGTAAAATCAATAGAAATTTCCAAATGGTTTGGAAGCCTAAAAAAATACCAAACAACATTTAAAGAGAAGTAATATATCTAAAATAAGGTCTTTGGCATTTCCATCATCCTGACTTCTACTCAGTACTAAGTTTATTTCTGATTAACAAATTTTAGGAAAAAAAACATTTTTTTAACAAATTTTAACAAATTCCATTTTAACAAATTCCATTTGTTATATGGAAAACTCATAGAAGAAAGGAACTAGCATGACATGTGAATATCAGAATTGTTTGTAAGGAAGTAGTAGGTTTGTCCATTGGGGGAAAAATTTTGAGGAGGGCATGAAATCTTATTTTTAGAAAACAAGATTGCACAATCAACATTTTTGTACAGTATATAAAATAATGGTTCATATCAAGCTTGCAATCTGCTAAGTCATCCTTCTCACCTCTTCTCTGAATAGAAATGAAGTCTAAACCTATTTTATATAGATGGAAACTGAGGTTCAAAGGTCATATAACTTAATCATTCAAAGGACATGAGCTAGAAATTCCAGATGTTAAATTTGAACAAAATACTTAGATTCAAAATCTAAGAAGCAGTCTTTCTCCTATATCATAATGTGTATCTTAAAAGGGGCCCTAGATCGAAACTAAGGCCAATGCACACAAATGGAGACTGAATATAAATATTTGATAGTGACCTCAAATCACAGAGATCTCAAATGATAGCAAAATTTTATGAAATAACCTAAAATCACAAAGATTAAATAAAAATTCTTTCTTCCTTGTTCTTTGTTTTCTTTTTTTCCTCCTCCTCCTCCTCCTCCTCCTCCTCCTCCTCCTCCTCCTCCTCCTCCTCCTCCTCCTCCTCCTCCTCCTCCTCCTCCTCCTCCTCCTCCT
>NC_058131.1:13150186-13179356 GCF_016433145.1 Gracilinanus agilis | reverse complement strand
TCTTCTTCTTCTTCTTCTTCTTCTTCTTCTTCTTCTTCTTCTTCTTCTTCTTCTTCTTCTTCTCCTCCTTCTCTTTCTTCTTTTCCTTCTCCTCCTTCTCTTTTCCCTTCTCCTTCTTGATAGACTGCTTTAGACAAAGATATTAGCAGCAATTTTTTCCCTTAAGTTGGTCTAAAAAAAGACACTTTTATGGTGAACTTTGATTTTCCAATTGAGCCAGCAAAAATGTTTCATCCAGTTCTTTTCCTTGCTTTTTTGGCTATAGTGCCAACTATTCATTTTTAAGTATTAGCGTTTTGTTGGGCAACTCCTCAGTCTTTCTATACTTATCAAGCTGTGATTGCAAAGCTACATGTGAGGCCTGCCAGCTCTTTAGGTTTCTCTGCCACATTCAGTTGCTTTATAGAGTTAGTTTAAATGAATAATAATAGTGACATGTCTCAACTAACATTATGGCAGCCTGGAGTAAGATCAGGATTTCTTGTCAGAAGGACCTTATTTTAGGTTAAAAAAAATTCTCGAAGTAGGTATGTGACTTTAGGCAAGTCATTTCTCTATTTTTTTTGCATCTGATATAATTATCAATTATGTTTGTAAATTAGAAAAAAGTGCATTCATAATAATTTATTTCCAAGGTTAGATACAGTCAAATAATAGAAGAGGATGTTAAACATGCAAGGCAGTTGTGAAATCATGGCAACCAACACAATTTTTAAAAATAACCTTGGAAAGCTCCTGGTTATTAGTCCACTTTTTAATGAATGGATAAGAAAGGTGGGGAAAAGTGAAAAGAAGATAAATGAATACATATGATGATATAAGTAAGCTTGGAATTTTAATATAAGGCTTCATTCTTTGATCTCATGACAGGCAATGATTGATCCCAAAAGAAAAAAAATGACTTTTTTGGGAGACTGTAGACATAAAATCACATCCACATGAACCAGAAGATTTCAGGGGAGGACTCTGCAGACAGTAGTAGGAATATAAATGAAAAGACAAATATATCCATAATTGCATATATATATATTAATATCCATGTCTATGTACAGATATTTATGTATAAATATATAAAGATATGTATATATGTAAGCATGTATATGGGCAAATTTTACATATCTTTGTAAATATTTTTAACATATATCTCTTGTTCAACCCCTTATGTTCCTATGCCACACATATGGAATGTAATGTCCTAAAAGGAAGGGACTCTTACCCTTTTGTCTTTGTATTAGTCATTCCTTTAAAATACCTGACAATAATGCATATATAATTGTGTGTCTGTTTGTGTGTAGTCACCCTGTGGAGAAAGCTTGACTATTGACTAATTGACATTAGGAAGAATCCAGGATTAAACCAGTTGATGGATAACATTCCTTTTGTGAAATTTAGGTCATTCTTGTCTTGTTCATAGGTCTTTAAAGGTTGTTTTCTAATGATGAAGAAGATGTGGGGAAAGTGGGATACTGAACATACCAAGGCATCAGTATTTGGGGCTCCTTAGAGAAATTATATAGGAGAAACTTAGGTCAATGCATCTTTAATTATATAATAGCTGTCCACCATTATGGATTACATTTCTACCTAGGTAGACTGGGTTTTGTGACTTTCATGGACCTTGACTTATTCCATCTGTGGGTGGGTGGGTGGATCTGTCTGTCTGATGGTTTGATTACAAAAGCACTTTCTTTCAAGTCAAGAATTCATCTAAAAATGAAGAACATTGGAATTGATGATTAGTAGAATCACTTCCTAGTCTAAAATTCATGGATTCATGACAAAAAGCAGGTGACATTTAGAAATAAGGCTTGCAAAGGACTTTCTGGGTTTATATAACCCTTAGAATTGAACCTCATGTATTTCACAAAGAAAGCACTTAATATGCTTCCTGATTGATATATGTCTAATATCTGATCCCTTTTCCATGTTCACAAAATCACCATATCAGTTCAGCGACACGACTTGCCACTTTCCTCCAAGGCTCCTGTGAGGGCTTCTAACTGCTCTCCCATCACAGATCTTTTCTCCATTGATCCATTCTCCTCACTGCTACCAAATGTATTTTGCTAACATGAACTTATGACAATGTCATTAATTATTAAACTTTAGTTCTCCATACCTTCTAAGCTAAAATATGAAGTCCTTTATTTAGTTCTTACAATCTTTTATATACTGACCTCAACCTTTATTTCCAGACACAATGTTTACAAGCTCTTTTCCTAAGCACTGCTTAAGACAAAAGGAACTTGGTCTAATCCCCATGAAGGAAAAAAGCATCCTTGCTTGATCCTTGTCCTGGTCACTCCCTCAATATGTTTATCCTCCTCAAGATTCTGTCTTGGGCTCCCTCCCTTCTATTCCCTTCCCTTCCCTTTTCTCCTCTTCCCTTCCCTTTCCTCCTCCCTAATGATTTCCAAATCTACCTATACTTCTCCAACATCTTGGTTGACCTTCTATCTCTCATCTCAATCTACCCATCAGACATCTCAAAGTGGATGTCCAGTAAAAATCTTAAACTAAATGTGTCAACAATAGAATTCATTCATTATCTTTTACAGCTATCATACCCCAACTCCTTTCTTCCCTATTAGCATAAATGGGTAGCACCCTCTTCCCTGTACCTCAGTATCACAACTTGGCAGTTGTGATATCATCTTATGCAATCATGCAATCACTCATGTCATCCCCTCATATGCTACAAAAAGCCTGTTGATTTCATCTCTGTGATATCTCTTATAATTGTGCCCCTCTATCCTTTAACACTGCTACTATTCTTGTGCAGGTCCTCATCACCTCATATATGGATTGTTATATAGCCTACTGGTGGCTCTACTTGCCCCAAGTCTCTCCCCCAGGAGCAAATCCAAAATGCTTTGTTTAGAAATAAAACTTTCCATAACCTGACTAACTCCCACCTTTCTAGTCTTATATCTTACTCTTCCACAAATACTCACCAATCTAATGTCACTGGCATGCTGGCTGCTCTACCTTATGTCTCCATCTCTTGACTCTAGGCTTTTTCTGTAGCTGTCTCTCATGCCTGGATCTTTCTCCCTCCCCACACCTATTAAATGATTTCCCAGGTTTCTTTTAGGCCTCAAACAAAATTGGATCTTTTGCTAGAAGCTTTGTCAAATCCTTGTGAATTCTAATGCATTCGCTGTGTCAATTAGTTTCTATTTATCCTGTGTAGAGCTCACTTTGTGAATAATGGGAGATCAGACAGGCCATAGCTGACTGCTTAAGACTATGTCTCTCTTTCCTCTGCTGAATTACGTCCATGCACCTCCTTCATTACTTGAGGAATAACAATCATGTTTCTGGCTTTGGGGAAAAATACCAAGTTATACTCCTAATGTACACTCTATTATTGTGCTTCTCTTTATTTTCCCTGGTTTTGCTTTTTATTACAGAAAATTCTTATCTGAGATTGAATTTGTTTTTTGGGGAAAAGAAACAACTCATAATACACTAAATATGCAGAAAAACTGTCAGCTACAAGAACTATATCATGACTATTTTTGCCCAAAAGATGAAACTTTTAGTATTGAAAAATAAATACTGTAATGGAGTATGATCTCACTGGGCAAGCAAACAATCTGTGTTTCTTTGGAAGCAATACAAAGAACCAGGGAAATGAATAAACATTTTAAAATGAAAATGGAAAATAACCACTAAGCCTAAAGTATCTCATCTGGAAGAGAACAATGTAAATGGTGTCCTCTCCTAATGTATGTAGCTGATCTCCTACCCAGGTTTCATGGAATCTGATCCTTCAAGCTGTGTTTCATTAGCAACTGAAATCAGTTTATTTCATTTAGATTCTGAATATCTGACAGCTGATGCAAGCTTTGTGGTGTAAATCCTAGGGAACATCCCCAATTCAGAAGCTTGGTGCTACAGTTTAGATAACAAATGTGCTGGGAGCCAGGACACCCCAGTTAGAAATGTTCTCCTCTCTTTGACTTGTTAGAATAGAAGACTTTTCTCTAGAACAAAATGTCCTCATTATTTCCTGAGAAGACTGAACTATAAGAAAGTATATCTAAAGTTCTCCCCCATTCAGCCTTTCCATAACTCTATGAGTCTCCCTTTATAAGAGGGAACTCTAGATCTAGAGTCAGCAAGACTTGATTTAAATCTAGGATCTTGAGGAATTCACATTGTTTTTGTTTACCTCAATTTTTGCAGCTATGAAATGGAGATAATAATAATTACCTCAAAAGCTTGTTATGAGAATCAATTGTGATCATAATTATAAAAATGCTTAATATTGTGACTTCCATTTTGTAGACACTAAGTAAAGGATTATTTCCTTTCCTTCTTCCTGGCCCTTTCTTTTCTTGTCTTTTCTTTTCTCTTTTCTCTTCTCTTCTCTTCTCTTCTCTTCTCTTCTCTTCTTTTCTTTTCTTTTCTTTTCTTTTCCCATCTAGACTTGAGATTCATATGACAGGGTTATTAAAATAGAATTATACCCCACAATAAATCCCCACTTTAGTTTCTGGTTGAAATTTCTATCCAAGGTTTTTGTCTCCATTACCAAATCATGATTAGGTTTACACGTTATCTCAACTGAAAAATAATATCCATATATAATATAATAGCTGAGAAATGGATTTGCTTGCCTCAACTCTCTCCCCACCCTAATACATCTTCTATTAACCAGGAAATTGACGTTCCTAGAGATCAGTGAACACTTTGCTCAAAGAACCTGAGTAGAACTCCATAATCTCCACTATCAAATACAAAATTCTGGCATTCAAAGCCCTTTATTCCCTAACCCTCTCCTAACTTTCCAGTCTTTTTACATCTTATTCCCTATGACATAGACTCTTCAATGCAGTGACTGGCTGTTTTGCTCTCTCTGGAACAAGACACTTCATCTTTCAGCTCCAGAAAAAATGTCTGATTTTCAGATTATCTCCCTGCTTGAATAGCCTCTGACCTCAAATCTTACTGACTCCCTTTAAATCTTCCCAAACTTCCTTTAGATCCCATCTAAATCCCATTTTATCTTTTTTTTTTCTTTCTTTTCCCAGTCAATAAACTCTTCCTAAATGATAGCTACTATGCTAAATGCTGGGCATACAAAGAAAGGAATCCCATCTTCTACAAGAAAATTTTTACTCCCATTGTTAATCTAGTGCCTTATCTCTCTTAAGTATTTGCTATTTTTCCTCTATTGAGCTGTTTATATGTGTGCCTTTGCTTCTTTTCTTCCTCATAAGATTGTGAGCTCCTTCAGGGAAGACATTTATCTCTTGTCCATTTTTTTATACCAGTAACTTATTATCACCTTACCTTGCCTTTAGTAGCCACTTCATAAATTTCTACTGACTGAATATATTCCCATAATTATATGATGGCAAAGAAAAAAGGGAGCTAGAAGGTCAACGTATTTTATTTATAGATAGATAAATAGCTAGAAATAAATAAAAATATATTTCTATACACCCATTATAAAAACTAATATGTGATATATGTATATATTCACAAATACACAGCACATATATGTAACACATATGTATTATGCATGTTTTGTTATGTGATAATTATTTACAAAACACATATAGTTGTTTGTGTACATGTGTGTATGTATGTAACACACAGGTATAAGAATGTACATTGTTCTGCATGTGCATATACACATATGCACATGTGTATATGTAAACATATGGTTAGCTCTGTATGTATATCAAATGCTCTAATAAAACCTAAAGTCCTTCCTTCCTCAGCAGATATCTTTCACATTCATTAGAAGGACTCCATTCTTTAGAGCAGTGATTCCCAAAGTAGGCACCACCGCCCCCTGGTGAGTACTGCAGTGATCCAGGGAGGCAGTGGTGGCCACAGTGGCATTTATCTTTCCTATTAATTGCTATTAAGATTTAAAAAAAAATTAATTTCCAGGGGGCTAAGAAATTTTTTTTTTCTAGAAAGGGAGCGGTAGGCCAAAAAAGTTTGGGAACCACTGCTTTAGAGTCTAATGTTAAGTTGAGTAACAACATTTACCTCTCTCTTGTTCTCTTGGTGAAGTTAATTTTTCATTTTTTAAGCGTATTCATTCTTTGGAGAGTATTGTATTTATGAAAGTATAAAGAGCATTCAGGGAAGACTTAATACTTCTATTATGAGCACATGTTAATCCCTTTTTTGGGGGGCTGCTTCCATCCTTAGATTTCTACCTGCCACCCAACTCTTACCTGTGGATTCAAGAAGATTTGGCGAGCCTAGGCACCTCATCTCAGTAACTATCTCAGATGATAGGCTAAGCCAGGTTGAGAGCAACTGATAGGTGTTAAACTTGTTGGTGAGTTAGAGGGGGATCTGCTCCAAATATGCAAAGATTTCCCCAGTAAAAGAGGCAGATATGAAGACTGTGTTACAAAAGCCCATGAAGATGACAGAAGCAGGCACACTGGGGCACTTAGAACTATCAAAGAAACCAAAGCCTTCCACTACATCCTGAGCCATTATGTCTTTCCCCTAGACATCAATGACTTGAAGAAAGATTGATTCTTGCCTGTCTTTACACCTCTGCCTCACTTAAATCCAATGTATGCATGACTCAAAAGACATAACATAGTGTTATCACTTTGTCCCTCTTCTAATAAGGAAAAAAAATCATTCCATCTCTCTACAGCACATGGTAGCATGCTTACAATTTTAATATTTAACAAAACTGGCTTTTTTCATGACAAGTGTGGATTCATTAAAGGATGTTTGTGAGTTCCCCTTTCAGATTTGTCCATTCACCTCTTGATCCAACACATTGCCCATGCTTGTCTATGAGAGATATACATGTTTTTGTACAAGCTATTTTGGTATCAATTAAAATGTATATGATAATCTCAATGACATCTATTCTTTATCTGATTCATCTTCCCTATGTGACTATTTAGACCAATCTCTGTTGACTGATCTGGATCTCCTTCAAGATAGTCTATCTTGTTTTCACAATTGATACAATCAGCACAATGTCTTCCATAAATCAAAACATCTGAAGTTTTTCATCATTTATAGATAATTCCTTTGTAAATCTAGAATCTGTGCTAGTTCTCATTCATCACAGTGGCAAATACCTTTCAAAAGCATATATCATCATGGTATATGCCTTTGCTGAGGTTTGTGATGAGAAAAATCTTCATTTTATTTGTGTGTGTAGATAAGAGATATAATACCATAAAATAATGTATAAATTAATATTTTGTTCTCTGAAACTATTTTTAAATTAAAAAATTAAAAGCAATCATCACAACTGGAGTCTATATATATATATATATATATATATATATATATATATATATATTTTTTTTTTTAATTTTAAACCCTTAACTTCTGTGCATTGACTCATAGGTGGAAGAGTGGTCAGGGTAGGCAATGGGGGTCAAGTGACTTGCCCAGGGTCACACAGCTGGGAAGTGTCTGAGCCCGGGTTTGAACCTAGGACCTCCCGTCTCTAGGCCTGGCTCTCAATCCACTGAGCTACCCAGCTGCACCCCCCAGAGTCTATATTTTTATAACTTCTTAATTATGTAATGATAAACACATAGTTGAATTGATTTTAATATTTTTTTCCTGACTAATAGCACCAAGTATGTCCTTGATTCACATATAGATGACTTTTCATTAAGATTTGGTATAACTGGAGAGTAGCCATATAAATTATCATTAATAATCTCTGGTTTGCAACTTTTCATTTTTAACATGACTTTTGTTCTTCATGATGCAATTATCTTCTCTTATAAAAATAACATATATCAAGCCATCTCATTCTTTCTAGTATGTTTCATTTAGCCCAGATCACTTCTATATATGTTCATTTCTAGCTCTACTTCCCATTTTTGTTCTCTTTCATGTAATTTTCTCCTTTATAGCATCTGGAGTTCTAACTCTGATTTTAGGATCTATATGGGCTAATTTGTTTTATTGATGAAAAATATATTTTATTATTATTTTATCAGATTTTTTTTTTTGCTCCTGTATTACATCCCCCTCCCATTTTCATATTTTAAGCCCCTTGGGATGACCCTGGTTACTTAGCTATTTTGACAAGATTTATTTATATTAGATTTCCTAACCAACATTTCTCTACTTTATTAGATGACAATGTTCATATCATTTTTCTTTGTAAGATTTTATAAATAAGTTATTTTTTAGTAACAGTATTGCTTTGGACAGCCAACGTTCTCTGTCAAGTGAATCAGATATTTGCTAAGATTTTTTTTAATTTTTATTTTGAATATTTTCCCATAGTTACTTTTTTTGATGAACATGTGTTAATTTTTTGATACATATTAAAATGTGATTTAAATTTTGATAGATAATGTCAGTATCTTTTCTATTGTCAATCTTTCAGTTTTAATTGTCTTTTACTCTTTGAAAAGTACAGGGATATATTTTTTTCCATTGTAAGCAATTTCCTATTGCTTCCTTTTTAAAAATTAATTTTGATCTTAGCTCTCAAGAGTTGTTCTGGCTATATGCAGTTGACTCAGGAATAACTTCCTTATGATTAATGATCTGGTAAAAAGTATATGTAATATACCTATTATATGCTTAATAATATTCTAGGTACTGTGATTAAAATTAATAAGAATAAAACTGTAACTCTTCTCAGAGTTTACTTCTCAAGAGTTTACTTATTGAAGAGAGTTAGTTTTATTCTTCATTAACATATAATTTCATTCATTATGAAACCTCTCACCATTGTAACATGTAATCAATATATTATGTTTTATGAGTTTTATTTTGGTACTTACAAATCAATGCCTTTTTTTCAAAGCAAGTCAACCCATGAAAAAATAATTTTATCTTCATTAAGCTGTAAGCTATTTATAACAATTAAACATTTTATTTTAATATAGCAAGATGCTATAGTATAATGGAAAGAGTTCTGCATTTACTTAGTGGAACTGTGTTGAATTCCCAGCTCTGCTACTTACTTAACTTTGACATAGTGCAAATTTCTTAGTCTGTCTTCATCTCAGTTTCTTCGCTTATAAAGTTAGGATATTGGACTAGTATGATCTTCCAGCTATGATTCTAGAGTCTTATGAGACTAATTTCACTTTAACAAGTCATAAAACAATAAAGGAAGTCAAGTAAGTTTTGAACTTGTCATTCTGATTATTAGTTCTCAAGTGAGAGAGACTGAAGAGAAAGGGAGAGGTTAATCAGGGGCCCTGTTACAATACTACATATAGTCATACTTTATAGTACCTATATCCCAGGGTATTGTAAAGATCAAATGAGAAAAAAATATTTTAAATGTTTTATATCTTGAAGGTCCATATAAATGTCAGCTGCTGTCATTAAATAAGAATAACTTTTGTGGCCAATTATAGTCCAAACTTTGGAGATGAAAATCAACTTGTTCTAGGTTATCTACTATGCTACTTCTCCAACCCCTATAAACCATCAGAACTACAACCTCTCACCAGTGCTTATTCATTTCTGGGCCTCTGATAAATGGCTTTCATATTGCTTCAAATTTTCATTCTTATTTCAAACTCATTCCACATAATAAAAGGGTAAAATACAGAAAACATTGCAGCACTAATTTTTTTCTTTATTAGTTATTTTTATTTTAAAAGCAAATTTTCACATAAGTATTCAAAAGTCATGTGATCCTTATTGTCTTTCTCCATTCTTCCCTCCCACCTCTGAGAGCTGTTATATATAGTTATCCATGTATATCCAGGTTAAACATGTATTATCACACAAAACATGTTTCCATACAATTCATTCTTGTTGATTTTTATAGAATCAGACCCCAAAACATATACCAAATAAGCGATAAAACATATGTTTTCATCTGCATTTCTACTCAAAATGGTTCTTTCTCTGGAGGTAGATAGCATTCTTTTTTATAAGTCCTCAGAAATGTACTGTATCGTTTTATTGCTATTAATACAAAGTCTATCACATTTGATAGTTGTACAATAGTCCAGTTACTGTGCATAAGGATTTCATGGTTCTGTTTATTTCACTCTGCATCAGTTCACATAGGTCTTTCCAGCTCTTTCTGAAGTCATCCTGTTCATCATTCCTTATAGCATGACAGTATTCCATTACCATCATATATCATAATTTGTTCAGCCATTCTCCAATGGATGTTCCTTTAGTTTCCATTTTTTTGACACCATAAAGAGCCCAGCTATAAATAGTTTTGTACCAACAGGTCCTTACCGGATTTGGGATATTATGATAATGAAATTAAATCTACCCTGTGGTAGTCACAGACCTCTCCACTTGAGAATTAAGTGGGATTGTTTACACTTTTGGTGATTAGATTTAAGAATAGGTAAGGTAGATTTAATTTCATTATCACAATATAAAACCAGTAGTGGTATTGCTGGATCAAAGGACATGTATTTTTTAAGGCCTTTTGGACAGGATTCCAAAATGCTTTCCAGAATGGTTGGATCAATTCACAACTCAACCTGAAATACATTAGTGTCCCAAATTACCACATCCCCTTCAAAATTTATCATTTTCCTTTTCTGTCATATTGCCAAATCTGATTGGTATAAGGTGGTAATTCACAGTAATTTTAATTTGCATTTTTAATCAAGATAAATAAAGAATATTTTTTCATATGATTAGTGATAGCTTTGATTTCTTCATCTGAAAATTGCCTATTCATATCTTTGGACCATCAAACTATTGGAGAATGACTTGATTCCTATAATTTTGACACTTTTTATATATTTGGGAAATGAGACCTTTATCAGAGAAATTTGTTATAAATTTCCCCCCAGTATATTGTTTCTCTTCGAATCTTGGTTGCATTGGTGTAGTTTGTATGAAACCTTTTTAGTTTAATATAATCTTAATCATTTATTTTCTATCTTGTAATATTTTTTATATCTTGTTTGGACATAAATTCTCCCTTCTCCATATACCTGGAAGGTAAACTATTTTATGTTCCCCTAATTTACTTAATTTTTAAATATTCTCTGCCTAAATCATATGCCCCTTTTATCTTATCTTGGTATAGTGAGTGAGATATTGATCTAAACCTAATTTTTGCCATATTATTTTCTAATTTTCCCAGTATTTTTTGTCAAATAGTGATTTTTTATTCCAAAATATAGGATCTTTGGGTTTATCAAATATTAGAATGCTGAAGTCATTTACCCCTAATGTATTCCATTGACCCACCTTTCTATCTCTTAGCCAGAACCAAATTGTTTTGATGGTCACTGCTTTGTAATACAGATTAAGATCTGGTACAGCTGGGCCACCATTCTTTTCACTTTGTTTCACCAATTTCCCTTCATATTCTTGATGTTTTGTTCTTCCAGATGAATTTTATTATTTTTTTCTAATTCTATAAAATTTTTTTGTAGTTTGATAAGTATGACACTGAATAAGTAAATTAATTTTAGTAGGATTATCATTTTTGTTATATTAACTCATCCTACCCATGAGCAGTTAATTTTTCCAATTGTTTAAAAGTAATTTTATTTGTGTGAAAAGTGTTTTGTAATTGTGCTCATATAATTCCTGTGTTTGTCTTGGCAATTAAACTCCAAAATATTGTACGTTGTCTAGAGTGATTTTGAAAGGAGTTTCTCTAAATCTTGGGCCTTTTTGGAAATATATAGAAATACTGATGATTTATATGGATTTATTTTGTATCCTGTGACTTTCCTAAAGTTATTAATTATTTCAAATAATTTTTAGTTGATTTTTTAGAATTCTTTAAGTATGTTATCATATCATACACAAAGAGTGATACGTTAGTTTTCTTGTTGCCTACTTTTAAGTCCTTTAATTTTTTTTGTCTTCTCTAATAAACCTAGCATTTGTAACATGATATTAATTAACAGCAGTGATAATAGGTATCCTTGTTTCATTTCTGATGATATTGATAATACTTCTAATTTGTCCCCATTGCAGATGATACTTGATAATGGTTTTTAAATAAATACTACTTATTATTATAAGGAAAGGCCCTTTTATTCCTATACTTTCCATTGTTTTCAGTAGAAATGTATATTTTCATGCAAATAAGGCTAGATCTAAACATTTGGAAAAAAAACACTAATTGCTCATGAGTAGAATGAGTTAATATATTAAAAATGTTAATCCTACCTAAACTTATTTAGTGTCATACTTATCAAACTATCAAAAAACTATTTCATAGAATTAGAAAAAAATAACAAAATTCATGTGGAAGAACAAAAGATCAAGAACATCAAGGGAACCAATGAAACAAAGTATGAAGGATGGTGGCCTAGCAGTACCAGATATTAAACTTTACTATAAAGCAGAGATCATCAAAACCATCTGGTACTGGCTAAGAGATAGAAGGATGGATCAATGGAATAGACTAGGGGTAAATGACTTCAGCAATCTAATGTTTGATAAACCCTAAAGATCCCAATTTTGAGGATAAGAACTCAGTATTTGACAAAAACTACTGGAAAATTGGAAAACAGTATGGCAAAAATTAGGTGTAGATCAATGTCTCATATCCTATACCAAGATATGTTCATAATGGTTATATGACATAAATATAACACCCTCCTGATGGGGGATTGTATAATTATCCTCAATTCTAAAGTTTAAAATCTTTTAAAGCAATTTTAGGAAAAATAAAATTGTCAACACCCTGAATCAAGAAACTGGATCTTCTAGAAAAGATGTTTTAAGGATGCCTACAGAAACCACACACTATACCAATAGATCCAGAGTGGACTTTTTTCCTAAAAATCTAAAAATCCTGAATGAGGAGATTTAGCATGCTGGTCTAACAAAAAATAAAAGGCTGGATTGTGTGATCATAACTTCCTCCCTAGTATCATACATTTGGGTCTGACCTGCATCTCTGTTTTCCAGCATGGGTCATGGAACAATAACCTAGGCACATGACCTGAAAAGGATCAGGTTATGGATGCAAAGTAAAGAAGAAAATATAAAATAGGGGATTTCAGGAAGTGGGGCCTCTCTATTCACTCAGGTACATGGTGAAAGGCTGAGAGAGCCATGTGGAGAAGCACTCATGGGACTAGTTAGACTTGGGCTTTTCTCTATATCTGTCTACCTTCTCTTATTCCAATAAATATAAAATAGATTCTATGGAAATTAAAGACTAGTATTTAATTTACTTTTTAAGAGTGATGTTGTGAGTTAATTAGGGGAACATAGAATAGTCTACCTGTCAGATGTATGGAGAAGGGAAGAATTTAAGACCAAGCAAGAGATAGAAAACATTACAAAATATAAAAAGAATAAATTTGATTATGTTAAATTAAAAAGGTTTTGCACAAACTCTAAGGATTAAAAATTAAAGATTCTACTAAATGTATAAACATGTGGTTGCTGAAATTATATTATTCAAGTCAGCATAACTTTTTATGGTATTTTATTTATAAAAGAAGAAAGAATGGAAGTAAGGTAAATGAGAGAGAGAATAGATAACCACTCCAGTCTGGTCTGAACCAGACAGGGTTTCAGAGGTCCCAGTAAAGTGGGGGGGGGGCAGAGGTAAACTAAACAAGGGTTCCAACCACAAGTCCTTCTCCAGAATGAAGGCCTCTCAGGAGGCTAGTCCCTCCAGAAAACCAAACCAGAAAAAGGAGTTAGCCACTCACCCATGTGGCAGTTCAAAGGGAGAGATTCAAGAACACTCTCATCAAATTTCAGTCTCAGGTCCAAAAAGCAGATCCTTCACCAACCTCCAACTCCAATTTGAACTCAGAACTCTACAGAATCTCCTTCACAGGAACTTGCAACTGCTTTTTAAAGATGTCTTTGTGTCATGTTCTGTGCATTCCTTCCACTTAATGTGGACCAATTGTAGTGTCAGCTTTGTTTAGGACTGCCCAGAGGGCAGTCATTTCTGATTGTTCATCCACTTTTGCACATGTGGATCACAGACCTCCCCTACTTAATGATAAAATGGAATGTATACACTTCTGGTGGTTAAATCTAAAAACAGGCAAGGGAGAGTTAATCCCATCTTCACAATATAAAGCCAATGCAACCAAAATTAGAAGGGAAGCAACAAAGTGGGAAAAAAAAATTTAACAAATTTCTCTGATAAAGGTAAAATTTCTCAAATATACAAAGAACTAAGTCAAATGTATAAGAGATCCAATCACTCCCCAACTGAGAAATAGTAATTAATAGGCAGCTTTCAGATGAAGAAATAAAAATTATCAATAATAATATGAAAGAATATTCTAAATCCCTCCTGATTAGAGAAATGCAGATCAAAACAGCCCTGAGGTGCTATTCTAGCAGAGTGACAAATATGATAGTAAAGGAAAATGATAAATATTGGAGGGAATTTGGCAAAGTTATGACACTAATAAATTGCTGGTGGAGTTGTGAATTGGTCCAACAAATCTGGAGGGCAATTTAGAATCATGCCCAAAGAGCCTTAAAAGAATGCATGTCCTTTGATCCAACAATACTACTACTGGCTTTATATACCAAAAAGATATAGAAAAATCTGGCCTATTTGTACAAAAATATCCATAGATGTATTTTTTGTGGTAGCAAAAATCAGAAAATGAGAAGATATCCCTCAATTGGTCAATGGCCGAAAAAAAACCCAAAAAAACCTATGCAACAGTCTAATGTGTTTCCTTGGGGAATGATGGATAATTCTTCTTAATAGAAGTTTAACAGAAACTCTATGGTTGCTTTTCAGTTATACACACATGCAAAAGTGAACAAATGGATAAATGAATGAAAAAATTATTTAATATTTTCTGTATACCAAGTACTGTGTCATAATTGAAGACATAAACAGAAAGAAAGGACTTCTATATGTTTAGGAGCTCACTTTGAAATTAGAGGACATACAATAAAGTGAATCTACATTCTGATAAAATTGTTAGTTAGAAGAGTCAATGTTGAGGTAAATGACAATATATTAATTAAAATAGTAGGTCAAGGGGCAGCTGGGCAGCTCAGTGGATTGAGAGCCTGGCCTAGAGACAGGAGGTCCTAGGTTCACATATGGCCTCAGACACTTCCCAGTTGTGTGACACTGGACAAGTCACTTGACCCCCATTGCCCGCCCTTACCACTCTTCCACCTATGAGCCAATACACAGAAGTTAAGGGTTTAAAAAAATTAAAAAAATAAATAAAATAGTAGGTCAGATAACAGTGCTAGGAGAAAAAGTTATCAATGAAAACATATAGTAACGTTCTCAGAATTAGTGGAACTCAGTTCCAATCTTATTTCTTACACTTATTACATGTGTGATCCCCTCAAATCAATTAAAATTATTATTTATCTATCTCCTTAGTTGAAATAGATGACCTCTGAGATCATCTATGACTGAGATTTAGTGTCTTATTCTTGGAAATGTTGAGTTCAATGAAAGGAATATTTTAGAGATCATTCACATTGCATGTAAATCTAGTGAGACTTTCAGTTAATAATTATTCAACTTATGACTTTTGGAGTAGATCATTTATATGGCATTCAGGGATAAGGCAACACCCACTACTGATGAAAGTCACCTTGCTCTAATGTATGAAGTGAATGCTCTATCTGGGACAAATTTAAAAAAGAGAGGAAATATAAATAAATTGCGTGGTGAGTTAATAGGCTTTTGAAGACAAGGGCTTGAATTAGCTGAAATACATTAAGTAAACTGAATGTCATTCATTGGGTTATAACATTTAGAGAAAGTAGCCTTATATGATCATTAAACTCACCCCTATTCAGGGCAAGCTGGACAAGAAGGCCTTCCTCTTGAGGGAAATGCTGAATCTTGCCATTTGGCTCATGAATCATTAAAAGCTCTTCTAGCTCTATAATGTGTGTGAGTAGCTATGACTTTTGAAATATTGAATGTAATATTGGGCACTATTATAAGAAGGACATTATGAAGATTGAGAAGGCACAGCAGTGGACAACTAAGATGATTCAAGTATTTAGAATGTGAGTTATGTGACAATATTAACTCTGCCTGGGCTGTCCATCTTAGAGAAAGGGAACTCAAGGAGAAAGGGTATGATGTGACATCAAGTCTCCCCTCCAAAATATATTAAAATAAAATGAATGTAAAAAATGACCAACAGAAATTTCAAGCCATTCTGGACTTCAAAATGCTAGAATCTATTCTATAACATACTACTTTCCCTGTTCTGTGAACAAGCGCCCATGATATCGAAAGCAGCATATCATTTCTGAACCAAGATCAAATGAGTTTTAACCAACTATTTTAGTAATGCTGGTAATCTAAAGGATCAGCTTCTGTCTGTCATATCTCCTCTAAAATGGTAATAATACACTAGCTGATGTGTAATATCTTTTATAGTTCTAAAATTTTTGCCTGAGTGAAAGAAGGTCATGAACAATCATCTCAGAGTGCTTCTTCACCTTTTGATCTGACGTCAACAGGCATCTATTAAGTCTTTACTCTTTGCCAGTATATGAGAAAAGCTGTGGGGAAAAAAAGGGCAGAAATTATTTTGTCCTTAATTCTAGTGGGGGATACAACATTCAAATAGTCGTGGTGCAGATACATGCAAAGATATATACATAATGGAAGGTGATTTTATAAGGAAGGCACTTTTAGTAATGTACAATAAGAAAATTTTTGTGTAGAAGATCCAGTTTTTCTGGTTCCTGAATGAGAACAGAGAGCATTCCGAGCATAAAGAATAGCCAATTTTTAAAAGTGAATTAAACTCTCTCTGCCTATTAATCAACAACTTTTAAGTTAATCAATCAAAAACTTAAATAACCCTTCTTAGTACATTACCAGTCACAAAGTATGAGAATTCACAAGTCACTTGCTAGAATGGGTGACAACTCCAGATGCCACTGTCCACCCCACTCTTTCCTCTCGTCCCTCACTGGCAGTGCTAGGCAAATTTAAAGACTGTGATTGGTTTCCATAAATTGGGGAGGGGGCAGGAAGTGACTTGGAAAAAGAACTATAAGAAGTCCTCAAATTCCTATTCAAGGAATATCTCCTTTTGAGTTCTTCTTTGGAGTCTCTGCTCCTTGGATCTTCTCCTTTGGATCTCTTCTTTGGAGGACAGCTCCTTGAGGCTTTTGGACTTTAACTTCAACTTGGAGCTTTGGGGCTTTTGACTGGAGATTTTAGCTTCAGGCCTTTGACTTTTGGCTTTGGAGCTTCTTGGAGTTGGGGACTTTCTTGTTGGGTTCACTGTTGTCTTGGTGCACTTAGTTCATGAAGGCTTTTCTTGCCTGGATCCTGCCCAGGTTGCTGGTGAGTGACTACAATTCCGATTTGGAGATTGGAACTCTGTCAGGAACTGATCTTCATTTCACAAGATTAGCATTTAGGGTAGGCTGGGAAGTCTCCTTACTTTTTTCCCTTCAACGTTTCCCTCTTTTTACCAATATTCCAATTAAACAAACTTGCTAAGAGCTGCTAATAGTTTTCCTGACTTAAGGGATAATAATTGGCGACCACTTTTTTCACTCTCTTTTTCAGTCAAAATCCCAATTTAACCATTATACAATGAAAGAAACAAAGTCAAAATATGGAAAGAATAGAAAGGAGTTTGGTGTAACTGTTTCATAGGTACATAGATGGGAATAAGATATAAAAGAAGAAAAGTAAGAAAAGGCTAGGTCAAGAAGATATTTAAAAACCAAAAAGATAGTGTAGGTGAAGGTAAACCACTGAAATCTATTTTATGTATGTATGTGTGTGAGTGAGTGTGTATGTGTGTGTTTGCTCATGTATTCATTTATGTTTGTGTTTGACATGACCAAAACTATGATTCAGGCTTTAGGGAATTCAGTTTGACATCTGATTGGAGGATGAACTGGACTGGGGAGAGAGTAGGCTATTTCAGTAGTCTAGATTTGTAGAAATGTGTGACCATGCCAAAGTGATACAGAGAACAGAGTAGAGAACAAGTCAAAATGTTATGATGGTATTGACAGGACATAACAACTTATTCTATATATTGTGTGACAAGTCAAGGATCAGTGGAAGATCTAAATGAAACAGAATGATAGTAATAATATTTACAATAATAGGGCAGTTAAAAAGATGTGAGAGTATTTTATGAATGTTTAATTCCATTTTGACCATAGAAGACCTTATCCAAGTTTCAGTCCTGCCAGTTACTAATTGCAAATACTTGGCTAAGACACTTCATTTCATTTCACTCCCTTTTGCCCCCTCATGTGTAAAATGGTGATGATAATGCCTATGTTGCCTGCCTCTCAAGGTTATTGTGTAGATGCATCTTTGTGATATATAAATATGAGACATATACATTTTATTATACTGGTTTTTGACCCAGAATTGTACCATTTTGTGCTTTTCTATTTATTGAGGTAGAGATGCCTATACAACATCTGATTTAAGATGTCCAAAAGTAGTTGGTGATGTGTGTCTAGAGGCAGAGAGGTTACGACTTTAAATAAAGATACAGGGGCTATCTACATAGAGGTGAAAATTGAACTGATTAGAGAAAATTAAATCAGAAAGAGAGATAACCCTAATAAAGGGGGGGGGAAGGGCACCTTAGAGAAAGTCTTGGACATCACCCATAGTTAATAGGATAGAACTGGATAAAGAACCAGCAAGAGAGTCATAAATGAAAGAGTCAAACATGTAAGAGCAAGATAAGATCACCCACAATTTACACAGTTATTTTAAAAATCTATAATCATTAGAAACAAGCATAATAAATAGAGAGGCAGGAATATTTAGGTTAAAGTGCTGCCTCCAGTACACATTGACTATGTGATCTTGGAAAGTCATTCCTTTTCTCAGGATCCAAAGTAACTCAAAAAGTTTTATTTTTAGAGAAAGTCAATATTGATAATGTTACTCACTTCATTGTTTCTGGACTCACCCAATCCCATGTCTATTGGTATCTTCTCAGTTGTACTTTCCTTATCATTTTTTATTGTTTTGTTTTGTTTTTATGAATCCTCTTTAGTCAGGGTAAAGCCAAATGTAATCTCTTTCCAAAAAATTTTTGTCCTATTATATCAAAGACATCAGGAAATTAAAGCATCTTGAATTGATGCAGTAAAAATTTAAAGAAATCAAAGATGTTGGGATAATACAAATTTGAGATAGTATGAACAGTATCTCATACAACTTCCAAATCTAGGCACAGATCATTTCTAGCTGTGTGACCCTAAACAAGTAACTTAAACTCTGTCTTTCAGTTTCCTCATCATTAAAATGAACAAAATAATAGTGGCCACTCTCCATGAGCATTGTGAGGATAAAATTAGATAATAATCATGAAACTCATGATGATAAAAATCTACATTTTACTTACTATGTGCTAAAAGCTGTGCTAAGGGTTTTACAATTATAATCTCATCTGTTCCCCGAACAACCCTGTGAGGTAAGTACTATCATTATGTCCATTTTAGAAATGAGGGAACTGAAGTAAACTCTTAGAGGGTAAGGAACATACTCAGGATAACCCAGCTAGTAATTGTCTGAGGCTTGATTAAAACTCACATCGTCCTGTCTCTAGTTCCTATAGTATATCTACTATACCTAAAAGCTGCCTGATATAATAACACATATAAGATGCTTTGCAAACTATAAATATATGTGTGTGTGTGTGTGCGCGCGCGTGTGCCCATGCTAGGAGCTATGATAATTCTTCAGTTATTCCATTTTCACACATCTAAAAATGACATAATCCTTAATCTCAAAAATTATTGTTATTATTTTTGTTTTTGTTGCTATTATTAGCTTTACATTTCATAGAATATTTCTGTAACAAAAATTCTGTGAAGTAGTTGTGGCAAATGTGTTTTTGTTTCCTTTTGAGATTGATTAAATGGAGGCTCAGAAAAGGTTAAGGAGAATTAATCTGAGCCTCAAAACTAGTTTGTGAAGAGTCAGATCTTAAAAATAGATCTTCTTATGACAATATAAGGACCTTGAGAGTAAAAAAAACATTTCATTCTTTGTATTGATATTCCTATCCCTTAAAATAGTGCCTGGGATACAGGAGATTTTCAACAAATGTCTGATGATTGGCTCCTTTTTGTGCTCTCTTTGAAACAAATTTGAATATTATTTAAATTTTATTTTCAATATTGAAAATTATATATATATACATATATATGTGTGTATATATATATACATATATGTGTGTGTGTGTATATATATATATATATATATATATATATATATATAGAGAGAGAGAGAGAGAGAGAGAGAGAGAGAGAGAGTTCAACCAGGTCATCACTGAGGAAAGGTCTATTTTCTTTTTTTTTAACCCTTAACTTCTGTGTATTGGCTCTTAGGTGGAAGAGTGGTAAGGGTGAGCAATGGGGGTCAAGTGACTTGCCCAGGGTCACCCAGCTGGGAAGTGTCTGAGGCCAGATTTGAACCTAGGACCTCCCGTCTCTAGGTCTGACTCTCAGTCCACTGAGCTACCCAGCTGCCCCCCAAAAGGTCTATTTTCTAGAATCTAATGTAACGTGTTGCCAACCTCACAGTTTTCTTTGAAGGTAAGCATCACTACTAATCTTCACCCCTACAAAACCCCAAACAAAAAGAAACACATAAGCAAAAGATGAGGTGTTCTCACGCGTCTTAATTCTCACACCTTCCCACATCATCCTTTCGAGAAAACCAAAATAGATGCACAGCAGTCAGGAAAAGGCTCACCCTTAAAATGCCCAAACTGAGTCTACCTTCACTTTAGCACCAGGTGACAAAGGGGAGAACAGAATGGGTCCTTACCTTTCCATGCAAATCTTTAGAGGTTCACCTAGAATTTTTGTTATGTAAATATCCTCCCACTCTAATGAAGAGAAACAGCTTGAGTTTATCAGACTATTCCAGCTCCTCTCTAGGTGATAAGGATCTGTGCAAGCCTTCCATATGCTCACTCCCATTCACACTTGCTGTGAACACTCTAACAAGTCCTCCCTATCCCTCAGCATCCCTTGTGGTCCAAGAGCCTCATGGATGACATCCATCAGCATCCATGTGTCTCTTGCAGTTCACCAGTCATTTTTACACTTATACTTGTTCCAGGAAGATGTTATGTTTCAGCAGATTAGTTCAAGCTGCCAGCTGAGAAGGACAAAGTAGGAGAAAAAAAATGGCAACCTTCCCAGGCTAGGAAGAGCTTGAGGAAATACACTTAAATTTAAATGAAATAAGTCCCTGAATTTTCTTTAGGGGTGAGGATAGTGAGGTTGACAGGATTGTCAGTTGACAGGATTGAATGTTTCATATGACAACTCTTTGAGATTTAAGGACCAGCCATAAAGTTTTGTGCTCCCTTCTAGCCCCATTCAATAAGTGAATAGTTGCTATTATCATATGTTGGCAGAACTGCTCCATATTAGTAATCAAGATTTTTCAACTTGTCCTCAGGATTGGGGAGAAGAGAAGTTCTTAATATGCTTGTGCTTCATAGATTCCTTGATTCATGAATAAGTATAACAACAACAAAATCAAAAATGTGTATACATAACATAACATATAATTAAAAAGGAATTAGAATATATACAAGTATATTTAAAATATTTTAATAAAAATACATCTATATTCTCAAAGTTTGAGAACATATATAATAAATACACATAACATATGTATCATAATAGCATACATACATAATATATATATATATATTCACTCATAAAAAAAAGGGATTGAAATATCTGTAAAAAATTCCTTAGCCAGGAGAGAGGAGAGAGAATGGTAGCTGCCATCATGTTTCTGAAGGACTAAAATGTGGAGACAAGATTGTAATTGTGCTGAAGATGAGATATATTTTCTTTGACATTGAAGGAAAAAATAAGAGAAATGAGGAGAAAGTATAGAAAACAGATTTATGTATAATGAGATGCCAAAGGGAGAAAAAGTGGACATGTGATCTCTAATATTTAAAAGTGTCAAAAAATGGAATGGACTCTCTCTTAGGATAATGATTGGGAAAAAGTGATCCATGAGAAAAAAAAAGCATTTTATCCTACATTAAAGATTTATGTTCATATTTTACTTATTGGACTTAATATTTGCTTATACACTTGGAAATAAATTAAATTTTTTGAGCTTCAGTTTACTCAACTATAAAATAGAAGAAGCATTAAGTTCTTTCTAATATCATTTAGAATTCTAGACCCATGATCTTATTTCTCAGAATTAAAATTTCTCTGCTTTATTTAGTGTGTGTGTGTGTGTGTGTGTGTGTGTGTACACATGTGTGTATTACCTTGAACAAGTGAGTTCACCTCTCTGGACCTTAGTTTCCTCATTTGTAAAATAAATTTGTATAAATGGCCTTTAATATCCTTTTCAGCTCAATATCAATGATTCTAGATTTATTTTCTTCAAGAATATGTTTCTCAAAAACTATAAGATTTTATTAGAAATAAAGCTATCTCTAATACACCGAAGTACAAGGGTTTAAAAAAAAAAGAAATAAAGCTATCTCCATCACTTGGCATATTACTTAGTACATAGTAAGTTTTTAAGAAGTGCATGTTGATTAAGTTATTTTGGGCATCTATAATCTACCTCGACTTATTTTATGTTTCTGAATTGAGATTGAAAAGCTGTGGAACTCATACCTCCTGTTTTCTTCTCTCCCTTTGAGTTGATTGGGAGAATGGAAACATTGTTTAGTGAATTGGCTTTGCGTTTGAGTCCTTGCTTGAGATCAATAAGAATCAAGATTATGAATAAAGAGAAATAGAAAGAAAGAGATGGAAAGAGACAGAGAAAAGAACAGAACATGTTTTCAGATCTAGGATTTTGTTTGTTTGTTTTGTTTTTGTGTTTTGTGTTTTTTAACAAACCAGCGGGCCAGCGAGGAAGAAAATTTGGGGCACAAGTTAGGCCTTTTGAATCCCCTCAAATCATTGGTTAAAACTTGTAAGGGATCTTAGAAGTCAACTAGGCCAATATCCCTTCATTTTAGAGATAAAGAAATTATATTAGATGGAAGTTAAATTATTTCCTTAAGTTACTACTATCTTCTATTGTTGGTGGGTATGGACAAAGGAGTCAAAATTAAGATCTGTGAAAATATACACATTTAGTGGAGGAAACTTAAAAAAATCTGTTCAAGTACAAAGAAAAATGATAGTGAGGAAAATTTTGACCCCTATCATATTTAAATAAATCGCTGCCCATATTAAATTACTAATTTTTTCCGTATGTTAATTTTAAGTCAGTATTATTAGGTTAATATGATTCCATAGATATCATGATTAATTCTGTTGGGTTAAGAGGCCTTGGTATAAATTTAGTGGGTTAAAGATAATCAACTAACCTTGATTCACAATACAATTATGAGTCATTATCTTAAGAGAAGTGGCTGAGTAAGTTTCCTTCAGGTAAATTATGAAGCTTCTTAGGTCATTCCCCTTTCTTGACCATAGCTATAGAGTTCCTTCCCTAGTTTTTACCTTCTAAGTTTCCTCATGGCACAAAATGTTAGAAGGTTATTCCTTCTTGCACTAGATATCATAAGGGAAAATGGAAAAACCTTGGCTATTTTGGGAGCCTTCTGTCCCCAGGCCCTAATTCTAGGAAGAATATGATCTTCTCAACTCTTCAACAAGAGTTTATCACCATATGTTCCAACCTTGGAATCATTTGGTCATCCCTGCACCTGTCAAATTTTAATCCATCAATGAGAATGTATATTTTGAGTTGTGCCAATCCAGAAGTGACTGCACTGATAGATATTCTTAGAGCTGACGGGCTATGAATGTTATACCTTGGATTAAGTTTGGAGATGTGTCTCAAAACATGAAGAAGGTCCAGGTTCCTATTGGTTGGAGGAAACCATTTCCTTTAATAAACACATATTGGCTTGGAAAACCTACTCAGTCACTTTGTTACAGATATATAAATGTCCTGCATTACAATAGTGAAATAATAAATGACAGAAAGTGGATATAAATGAATATTCTCTGATTCCAGAGGGTTTCCACTGTACTATGCTATCTTACCACAATGGGAGTAAGTAGATGACAACAAAGAAATTCCATTGAATTGGTAAACAAAAAGACATGTTCAAAGATCTTCTCTGCTTTGGGCAAGTCCCTTAACTTCCCTGAGATTGTTTCTTCATCTGTAAAATAATGTTAATTGTATTTATACCATGTCTTGTCATATTATTATGAAGAAAAGTGCATTGAAATTTTAAGGTTCATAAGGAATGTGTGATACTGTAATTACTTCTAAGGCAGTGTGGTTGATCAGGTGGAATGATAGAGGAGGTATCAGGAGTTCTAATACTGATTCTTACTAGTGATGTGATTTCCAACCAGGGCAAAATATTTCAGTTCCACTAGTCTCAGTTCTCCTTGTGTAAAATGCCAGAGATATTCCATATAACAGCTAGCTTTCAGGGTCTTTGTGAAGTACCTTAGATCAAATTTGGAAGTAGTTCCATCGATGGGATATATTCCTGCTTTTCCTGGGCTTATGATGTTATTACATGTATTTGTTGTCTCATAAACTAAGGTTTCTAACTTAAAGTTACTTCAGGGCCCTTAAGAGATCACATCAAATGAAGAATTGAGTCAAATGACTTTAAAAAATCACTTTGTCCAGGATCACATAGCTAGTAAAAGCTAGAAGCTTGAATTCAGATTTTGCTGACTCCAGATATAGTGTTCGTTCTACTATAGTACCTAGCTATTCCTATTTATGTGCATATAAACACACACACACAAATATATACAAATATGCAGTCTCATTTAATTGTCATGGTTGCCTTTCATAATTTCACTCCCACCTCTTTTTTCTTCACCGTTTTCCATCAAGTGAGTTTCTTGAATTTAACTCCAGGAATATACTGCCTCCTTCAAGATAAGCTTCCCACCTGAAATCCCAATTATTAAGCAAAAAGCCTCCATTTCATATAATCAACATCGTCTCAGCATTTTCAGTTTCCTCTTCCCTCATGTGGTGGGCAGAGGGCAGAACAAAAGTCTTCTTTCCTGAGGGATCAAAAATTTCCAGATAAGTCTTTATTTTCCATCAGCAATTCTGCTTTGTTTTAACTCTAAAAGTATTATGTCTTTCCCAAAAGAGTATCAATTGTTGTTTCCCAGCATTTCAGTTCCATTTTATGTATTTTCTTCCTCAATTAGATTGTGTTTTTTCTTCCCAAATATCAAATTTTTGTTTTTTATCCCCAGAACTGTCTGTTTACTATAGAGATTTTCAAGTATCAACACTATAATAATGAAGAGAAGATGGAAAGAAGGAAAACATGAAGAAAACAAGAAAAGTCACTAACATTTGTCAGTGTCTGTGGTAGAGTAAGTTCTGAATAAATATCTCTAGATTGACTGATCCAGTCCTTCCTAGTGCTCTTTCACTGCCTTAGAGAATTATCAGTAATTTTCTGCTGAAATTATGAAAAGGAGGTGAAAATAGTATGGATTTTAGTGATTCCCTTTTGTTTCCAGGAATAGACAAGCTTCTGAACAGAAGTCTCCAAACATCTAGTAACAGTGCATGATCAAGCTGTCATAGTCACAACACAAGTTGGGGTGAAAGCATAAATTCTAAAATTCTGATAAATGTTTTTAGGAGCACTGAGTGTTTGGCAAATGTTCTTAAAGAAAAAAAATAGAAATTAGGAAATCAAAAGTTGGGAATGTAAATATCACAAGTAAAATAAAGGAGCTGGTCTTGGTGAAGAAGATTTCAGAGTCCTGAAATTAAGAAGTGAAAGGGACTTATTGTTGGAATTCTAATTATTTTTGTTTGTGATTCTTGTTTTATTTTGTTTTGTTTTCTATAGATAACAAGATGAATGTCATCATAACACAGAGATAGAGAAGATCTTTTTTTATCTGACTAATAATAAGAATAACAACTGACGTGATATGCTATATGACTTTAAAATTACAAAGTGTTTTACAAGTTATTTATTATCTACTTATTATTGTAGCAACCATAGGAAGTAGATGACATATCTCTCTGTTTCAGATAAGGAAACTGGGGTTCACAAAGGTAAAGAGATTTTACCAAGATAAAACAAGTTAATCAAAGTCCCAGGCAGAATTCAGACTCACCACTTCCTAACTCCAATCCAATAAATCCATTTGTTATACAAATATACCTCACAAAATCAGACATGATTTCACATCATTGGATAACACATTCCAATCTGTAAGGATCCTTAGAGACATTTAATCAACCCATCACTGTTTTATACATCAATTAGCCATCACATATTAATCACCTCCTATTTTCAAGACATGATATTCATATTAGGGAAATTCAGAGAGGAAAATTAAAACATTTCTTGTCTTCAAGGAGCTTACACTCTATCAGGAGAGAGCACTTGTTTATGTATATAGATATAGATATATACACAAATGCACATATATACATAAACACATATATGGATATATATTATATATGTATATGCATATTTCTATATATATATATTTTTTACAATTATATTTTTACAACTATATTTTTTATTGTTTTTTAAACCCTTAACTTCTATGTATTGGCTCCTTGGTGGAAGAGTGGTAAGGGTGGGCAATGGGGGTCAAATGACTTGTCCAGGGTCACACAGCTGGGAAGTGTCTGAGGCTGGATTTGAACCTAGGACCTCCTTTCTCTAGGCCTGACTCTCAATCCACTGAGCTACCCAGCTGCCCCCTACAACTTTATTTTTACAGAAATGAGTCAGTTTAAAACCTCCACAAGGTAGGCATATTGAAGAAATTGAATTCTACTCATATTAATATAATTTTACAAAGTCACAAAATTATATAATAACTGAGGGAATATTTGAATTTGAAATTTTGAAAATTTAAACCTGGATCTGTTGACTCTATAGAGCTAGTATTCCTTCCCTGGTGCTATGCTTTTCTTTGATTTTGTTTTTATTTGTTGAAATTTCAGGAATATGTTTCCCCTGGAATCTTTTAAGTGATATCTTTCCTATAACATGTTTAAGTGACAATGAAGACCACAACCCTTGGTGGGAAATGATTGTAGAAAATAGAGAGTAGAAGTACAAGGTCAATGGAAATTAACATGTGAAGTCCAGGAGCCCCAAGGCAGGCAGGCTAATGATCTTCTTAGGGAGGCACAAAGCTCTCAGAGGTGGTTATTTCATGAACAATTACAGTCTTAAAAATATCTGAGAAAAGAATCATAAACTATATGTTTGGGAATGTGTAACAAGCCTGGATATGTCAGAATCTATGTGAATAATAAGAAAATGATACACACAGAGCAACCATCCCTTGAGCATATGGGTTAACCTTTATAAAGGTTGTTGAGCTACAGTTCAGAGAAAGAGGCAAAAAAGTTAGATGCTTTCATCTTAATAATTGGAGCCTTTAATCTTTCTAATAAAAAGACCCCTGAATATCCAGAAGAAACATTTGGAGGGTAATACAAATATCATTACCAGGGCATCCTCTGGAACCAGAGTTATGCAACTTAAACTTGGAGGGGAGTGATGGTCCATGGGTGGAGAGGGGGAGAGAGAGAGAGAGAGAGAGAGAGAGAGAGAGAGAGAGAGAGAGAGAGAGAGAGAGAAACTGTAAATAAGAAAGTAGAGGAAAGAAGTGGAGGGGAGAAAAAAGAAGAAGGAGAGACCAAGATATAGAAACAAAGAGAAAAAAGATACAGACTCAAAGTGAAAGTCTTAGGGATTTAGTAATAGTCACAGACATATACAGACATAAAGATTGAGGATCATCTGTAATTTAGAATACAAGAAGAGTGTGGAATGACTTTATTTTATAAAAATTTTCTCATTCATCTCTAGCTGGAGATAGACTTCATTCTCTGTGGAACTCATTAATGCCAAATCTGGAATTTAAATTAAAAATTTAAAAGAAAATGATCAGGTCAGAGTTGAAGGAGTGAAGGGAATTTCTACCAGTACTTGATTTTTTTTTAAATGAATAACAGTAATAAGAATTACAACTATAATTCTACTATTGAGATGACTTTTTATTTTGTCTTCCTAGAATACATTCCATTAATTCCTCTAGGAAATAAATTCTCTACTATGGCTAAGATAAATATAAATCTAAGATTGAGGTTAGGAAAAGTAGGTAATATTAACCATGATTTGGGAAATGATGTCTTGATTTGATCGCAATATCAGAGCTACTTGTCATGAGGAATCAAAGAGAAAAGTGGCAAGGTGATAATGGGACAATTAGAATATCCAAAGGAAGATAGGAAAATTCTTCTCCATGAGATCAAATATGGCCTCAGACATTAGTTGTGTTTCTCTGGGCTAGTAACTTAACTCTTTATCCTTTGGTTTTCAACATCTGTAAAATGAGCTGATGAAGAAATCAACAAATCACTCTAGCTAGAAAATTACAAATGAAATCACCAAGAGATGGACACAATTGAAAAAAATGACTGAACAAACATCAAAAGGAGACAATAGAGAGCAAAGAATAATATCCAGTATAGAGCAGGAACATGGTACAGCGAAGGACAAAAATGTCTTTGAGAAGTGAATACAAAAGATGTCCATGAAAATGCAAAGTTTTACAGTTCTCTGATAGATTTTCTGAGAAAAAAAATATGTCTCATTATTCTTGGGAATAGGAGACTTCCATGGTGTTTGGGTTTTCCCTTAATTGAAACCATTAATTTTCAAGGGAAATTTAATTTTGTTTGGCTGTCAATATGTTTTCTTCTCACCAAATGGAAAATTCTGATCCACACTTAATTACGTTCAGGCTTTTAGAACCTATGGGAAAAGCTAAAAAAAGGAGTCAACCACTGATCTATATCATTTTTTCCTACACTTAGCAAAATGATGTCTGGCATGGAATTTCCATCTCAGTAGTTCTATATATATTTCTTTTTATTTCTTCCTCCCCTCCTTCCTTTCTTCCTTCCTTCTTTCCAGTCTTCTTTCTCTCTTTCTTCTAAAAGCCATCTCATGTGAAAATAATTCTATCCTCCTGAAAGATCTTTTTAAGGTTAAGTTTAAATCAATCTTTTTGCAATGCTTCACAACTAAAAAAAATGAAAGGTGGCCCTATCAGTGGTAATTGAAATATACTTGAATATAAATGTGAAATGCAAAATGAGAATATGAAACTACCAAGGCACCCTCTGAATCTCCAAAAAGAAATAAATAGAAAAAATTAGGTACCACACCACCTCCACTTCCATTTTCTCTCTCTCTCTCTCTCTCTCTCTCTCTCTCTCTCTCTCTCTCTCTCTCTCTCTCTCTCTCTC
>NC_058131.1:13101753-13150160 GCF_016433145.1 Gracilinanus agilis | reverse complement strand
CACACACACACACACACACACACACACACACACACACATATAGTGATAATTAGATTAAATCTATACTGCCCATGTTTACATTTAATCACCAAAGGTGAAAACATCTCCATTTTTGGGTGATCTAAAACCCATGTATGGGTATGCTAGAGTAACAGATCAGAAATTACTGACTGCCTCCAGGGCAGTCTTAAGAGAAGCATCTGTTGTGATTGGACATGAAAACTAGGAGGAAGGCACAGAAAGTGATGTATAAGTGACCCCTTTAAAAAGAGAGGGTTGAGTGAGTCAGGGGGTCTTCTGGTTTGTGGAGGCGTGCTGGCTGGGACCCTGAGACCTTGGTGAGGCTGTTCTTAAATTTTCCTTTGGAATTCCATGTGGCGAGTGTAAAGACAGAATCTTTCTGAACTTCTCTTAAGGAAATTCTTTTAATAGAGGCTTTGTCTTTTGCTTCATTCGCCTCTGGGGCCCCTCTGACCCTCTGAGTTTTTGGACTTGGGTTAATTAGATCTACCTGGATTAAGTAGGGAATTGGAGCAAATTACCTACTGTGTTAGATTCTTACTTCCTTATTTCTTCTTCCTCTTCTCAATTGTAAATAAATTCCCATAAAAATCAATTTTGACTAAAGGTTATTCCTTAACTGGGGATTTCTCCCCTGGTGAACAATCTTTTAATATTTACCCAATTAAAACCCCTTTTACCCATTACAATATTTATTTAAATAGTATTTCTGGATAATCAGTGTTGAGTGTGGTATACCATCATATCAACCATCTTATGATGCCATAGCTTCCACTGATTTTTCAGAAATAGACTATTTCTCTCAGGAAAATAACATTGATCTTCATATCTTACTCTGAGTAACACTTGTTTTATGTTTTTAATTGGTTTGTGTATGTGTCCCCAGCATAACTATGCTTTATATTTTTCTGATTAAAGGGCTATTTATTTTACTCCTTCATTTTGTAGGTGAGGAAATTGAATCTGGAAAGCAAACACTTGACTAGTATTACACAGCTAAGTCAGAGGTCAAAGACTTGAACCCAAATGTTGAAAACTATAAAATTCAGGACTCCTTCCATTGATCTTAGTTTCCTTTTTATTTATTTTTTTAAATAAGGGATTAAATTATGAGGGGCCTCTCTAGCCCTTTCCTTGTAGAAGATAAATGTAGATTTGTTTCATCATGCTATAAACAAAATGCTAAATTTAAATTCATGAGACTTCAGTTAGAATATTAGCTTTACTAAATTCTACATGTCCTGGGGCAAGTCTCTTAACATCTCTGAAACTCAGTGGCCTTGTCTACAAAACAGAAAAGACTAAATATCCTCTTGCATCACTTTCAGTTGTAGATTTATAACTCTATGAGGCTAGGATTTCTGAAGCACACCATGGATACTTCTCCTCAGTGTTCTAGATCTTCTGTCTCTCTGTCATGCAGAATAAGGATTCAAAGACTTCAGATTTTTAGCATGGATTGATGAGTCTTATATGAGTATTTGTCATAAAGATCACTCCTGGGTCTGGGGTAAAGCTGAAAGCACTGACCTTCATGAGGATAAGGGGTTACCAAGCCACCAATAACCAGGCTGCAACCAGATACAAACATGGACATGGAAAAATGGTAAGAAGTAGAAGATGTACAAGTGGAAAGATTCAACCTTAGAGCAAGAAGGATACTGGCTCTATAGTCTTTTTAATGGTGATACTTTGAGATAGTCACATATTTTCTTTAAGCATCAATTTCTTTTTCTATAAAATAGGGGTTTGTCCTCCATACAAGCTACTGTGTTCTCTTCCATTATTAGATCTATGATGCTATAATTGTTTTGATGTTCTGGTAGACTACCGTAGCCATCTAATTTGCTCTCCTTGAATGGCTCAGGAATCTTCACCGAAGTTTTAGAGTATGGAATAAAATATTCTTTTTCCTGGGTTTTTTTTGGTACCCTTCCTGAATGTGGGTGGGCTACACTGAATATTTGAAATCAGGAGAGTCTTGCTACATGCCAATTTCCCATTGCTGCCAGATATTATGGCTATGTTTAATGTTTTGCTTTTGGGTTAGGGGTGAATCTTCCCTTATTAGAATACTCTGTGATGATAAAGACTTCCTGAGAAAAATATAAGCTTATATATTTGATAATTTCTTCTGTCTGAGACTTCATCCCATCATGCTCCACAGTGGTTTCCACAGCCCATATATAATAGACACTTATTTAGAATTTACTTTTATTACCATTTTAAGATGTCTCTGGGGCATTTCTGGTGAATTTCAAGATTTGGATTTATGACACTAGTGTGCATTAGTTTGGTTTATTTATAAACATAGTTGAGTTTTGATGATATTTCTCTGAATATGTGATCTAAACCAAAAGGAGTCTCAAAGTCACATAATACTTATTTAGAAAGACTTTAGTAGCTATCTAGCAAAACCCATAAGTTGTTTAGGCACCTAGATGCATAAGAATCTGGATTCAAAAACACCTGAATTCAAACTCTGCCTTAGATATATTTTAGTTTTGTGACACTGCATGAGTCACATAGCCTCTGTCTTCCTTTGTTTCCTCATATCTAAAATTTGTATAATAGCAACTCCCACCCAGAATTGTTATGAGGATAAAATGACCTTTTATCACTAAGAATACTTTTCAAATTTCAAATTGCTATGCAAATACTTGATAATGGACATTAAAAATTAGAATTACCACATCTACATATCCCATGATTTGTTATCCAACCTTTGTTCATAAATTCATTCACTGTGGACATTATTTTCATAGGCATGTCTTTGTTTTTTTTGTTTGTTTCTGTTTTTGTTTTTTCCCCTCAGAAACACCTGTACCAGCACTTGACAAATAATAGGTATTTATTATAAAGAAATGGCAAAGTTGGAATTTTATCAGAGAAGGGAAGAAAAATAATATTTTATAACATTTACTATGTGCCAAGTACTGTTCTATTTTTTTAAAACAAATATCTCATTTGATGCCCCCAATAATTCTTGGAATTAGGTACTATTATTATCCCCATTTTAAAGATGAGTAAAATAAAGCTGAAAGAAATTAAATCAGTTTTCTAGGGTTATTCAGCTAGGAAGTGCCAGAGACCATATCTGAACTTTTTTCAGGAGCATTTTATCCACTGGGCACTGAGATGATTGTTAGAGGCTGGAGTGTCTGATTCCACATTGATTATATTTTCTAATGCATCCCATTTTGTCTCCAACTCGTTAAAAAATGTCCATTTACAATGCAATCATATCTGTAAAGTTTAAAGACATTTTTGAAATCTAGTCTAGTGTCCTTATTTTACAGATGAAGAAACTGAAGCCCACAAATATTAAGTAGTAGTAGTATCAAAATTGCATGGTCAGTGTCACAGAAAGGATTTGAAATGAGAAATATTTCCATTTGCATATCATCCTTGAAGGTAGGAATGGTTTTCTTTTTTTCCCCCTTGTATATTCATGACAACACAGAGTCTAGAGTATAGTATACGGTTCATAAGTGCTTGTTTATTAATAATTTAAAATTCTAAATTAAGCAGACCAATAACTCCACTTAGAAGCTCACTTCATTGGGGGAAACTATTAGAAAATATTTCCTTAAACTGAGCAAAAATCTTCATTTTTGGCACTTTTATCAATTGTTCTATTTTATATGTTGGAACAGAGTGTTTTGATCCATCTTCTCCATGTCAAGACTTCAAATCTCAAAAAATTATATTCTTCTCTACCTAATCTTTTCCCCTCACCATCCCAGTTTTCTCTCACTAAGCATCTTCTGGGTCTTCCTAGTAATTTGCAGATAATATATTCTTTAGATGCATCATAATCTTAGTCACCCCCTCTAGAAATGACTCAATCCATCAATATTCTTCCTAAATATTGTTTCCAAAACTAAATAAAATAGTCCAGATGTGGTCTGATCAGAGTGAAAGAACCTGATTGATTCCTAACACTATGGACTATTTAGAGCTTTCATATATTCAATCCACAATGATCATAACTTTTCAGACACACAATCTTTTTTTTATTTGAACGTAAGAATTACATCACCATACAAAAGTATTCCTCTCAATACCTCCCCTTTTTTTCCTTGATGCAGATTGTATCTATACCAGTACTTAGGAGCAAATATGTAAAAATAAGAATTTACTTATTGAGGCATTTGGGATTGAAGTATCTCAATAACGACTGATGGTGATATAACATCCAAACTTCAAATTGGTTCAATCCCTTCAGCTTCCTCCCTATCATTTTCATTAACCAGAACTACTAACATTCAGCAAAGTATATTCCTTTCCATTTCACAATGTCCCTAACTAATTTTAAATCAGACACAGACACAAACACACACTCACACATACAGATTTCCCAAATTATGGAATCCAAAAGAATAGAACTAGTCATATGTACCTTTTATTGTTGTTTCTTTTTATTTCTTCTTTAAATACAAATAATGCAGGGACATCACTTCTGAATCAGAATGGATAGGGAAACAGTTTGAAAGTGGAAGTCTTCAGATATTCCAATGCAACTGCATAAAAAAGAAATAATGTTCACAGATAATTTGTTTATAAAATAAAGTAAATCTTAGATACCTCTCCTATCTCTTGGATGTGAATGGATTTGGATACTGTTCGGAAGTTTTTTGATAACCCAATAAAAATGACCCAAACTACACATAACCATCCTTTCTTGGAGAATAAATATATTGAGATATCTGAGTACTTCTGGTATATATGAGTATTGAACTTGCCGCATTTGTGATAGAAAACTTTCTTCCTGTCATGTTGAAATGTTTTTGTTTGGGATTGCTTGTTGTTAACATTATAATAAAACAAAAAATTTATAAAAAATGGAGTCATTATTCTTTGGTCAAGGAAACAAAGGAAAAATAGTTCTCAGGGGCATGTAGAGAGTTTTAAATTCAAATATCTCATTATATACTTTAAAAAATTGAGAGGAAATTTCATACATACTCATGAAATTCTAATTATGCTAAAAGCTAATAATGACATTTATTTTTTTTCCCAAAGGAAATGCCACATACTAAAAATGCATATGGGGGAATATTATTATGACACTTTTTTTTCCAGACAGCTTGCAGTGATGGAAAGAATATTAAAGATAGAATCAGAAGTCTTGTGTTTAGGGACTGAGTATGAAGTATGGCAGTGGTGAAGATAATTAGACTAAACCTCAGTTTCATCATATGGAAAATAGGAACAATAATATTAAACTTATTTTATCCAGCTAAACCCTCTCTCTCTTATTTACTACCAATTACTGATCTATTCATCTATATTATATATCCAATATATTGATATCCAATGCCTAGTTTTTCTAAAATATACTTAAGGTTCTTTGAAAGTTATAAAGTGATATATTAATATTATTTCTTGGAGGTAAGGAGATGGTCAGTTGTATATACCTCCACACTTGAAATTTGAAAGATTGTAGCTGTGAACCTGGACATATGTTTGCTAGTTACCTATTTGTAAAATTGGCATACTAACAGTAGCTACCTTACAAAGCTTTAGTAAGCAATGAATCACACACACACACACACACACACACACACACACACACACACAAATGGACATCTATTCTCACTACTTTGCTGAAAGGATGTTTAGCAGGTAATTTTTTCTTGAACACTTTGCAGCTTTTGGTGTAATTAATCAATTTCCCCATTTCCTTGGGTTCAGAGAATCTCTCAGATCTTCATCTCATTTATTTCCAATAGTGACTCCTTAAAGTTCTTGTCTAAAATAACATCCCTAATTTTATGTCACCTTTTATGTCAAAAAGGAAGTGTTCTCTCTCTCTCCTCTCTCTCTCTTCCTCTCTCTCTCTCCCTTTCTCTCTCTCTCTCTCTCTCTCTCTCTCTCTCTCTCTCTCTCTCTCTCTCTGTGTGTGTGTGTGTGTGTGTGTCTCTCTCTCTCTCTGTCTCTCTCTCTCACACACACACACTCATCTTTCTCTGTAGTTCTCTCTCTGTCTCTCATCATTAAATTCCATTTCTCCTACCTGTTTTGTGTACATAATGCTTCCATTTAGATTTCTAAGCCTAATATCTTTTCTGAACTCCAGATTTCATTTTGTAAATTGCCAATGCACTTATGGTGTAATATAGAGCATTGCTGGTGTCTGCATTTTCTTCCTCTTCTTCTTCCTGCACTAAAAATTCTCTCACAGCAAGGACCATGGGTCATCATAGTTGTTGCTTGCTCTCTTTAGTTGTTCAGGACTCATAATGAATGTTGAACAGTACAAAGTGATGTACCTATTAGACTGGATGCAGGGCAACTCTACATAACTGCTCTAAAGCAGAATGGATTGCCTTAGGATACAGTGGACTCCCTTTCCTGGGATATCTTCAAGAACAATTTTCATGCCTGCTTGTCAGAGCAACTGTGGAGAGGACAGATGTAGGTTCAACTGTATTCCTTCTAAAAACAGTTTTTATCTGACACTCTGCTAAATTTCACTTAGAATATTGAATAGAACCCAATAGATATAGGTAATATTTATCATAAGTCCTTACATTGCTAACACTATTCTAAGTTTCCTATATCATTGTCACATATTTATGACAATTTTTATTTTCAATGGCCAATTAATTGTTAATTGATTAATGAAAATTATAATGGATGCTCCTTAGAGAGACCAATAAACTATTATCCATTTCATGGTTTTAAGTATAAAGAATGAGAGAAAGAAAATCAATTGATGATTTGACCAAATGTAGAAAATAATAACAATAAAATGTTCTCTAATTGAGTGCTAGGAACAGAAAAGGAGCGAAGATCCCATATATTCCACAGAAAAAGGTTTAATTTGACTATGAGAGGCAGATAGTCTAGATTGCCATGGGACAGTCTGGTTATAGCTACACTCTCCTTTCTCAGAAAATATCTGATGACAAAATAATAGAAACAGGCTAAGAAATACTGAGTTCATAAAATGCTTGTGTAAGCTAAATTGTATTTATTGGCAATCTGAACAAGCAGTGCTTATGCAGTGCCCCATTAATGGACAGTCTCTCAAAGGAACCACAATAGAGCAACTTTAAAAGTGGAACTTGAAGACAATAAGGAGATTGAGATTAATGAAAAGGATGGTGCCTTGATTCTCATTAGAGAGATAAGAAAGGAATTAAGATAGTTCCCAGTTGATGTTCCCAGTAGCCAAAGTCAATGGGAAACAGAATTTCTTGGCATACTCAGTCATCTTGAGTTTCCATGCACATAGTAAGTCACCATGAAAATAACTGGAATAAATTTGTCATAATTGGAATATATGTTTTGCCAAGAATAAAAAGTTAGGGGAATATTTTTTATGGAAGACACTCTAAGCTTAATCATTTGTACTTTCAAAGTTTTTATCATAATAGTGTATATAGAGGACTATGGCAAATACACAAGTAAAATAATGTATATGCACACATATTCACAAATATATTTAGATTATTAGTGCTTTAAAATGTAAAAAAAAATAATGTTCTAAAGGCTGAGGATTCAAGTAGAAAAGCAGGACAGTCCCTACTTTCAAGGAATTCAAAATCTAAGTCAGAGACTACATATAAAAAAAGTTTCAAATTCAAGTCAAATGAAAAATTCCACTTGTTATGGTGCAAAATCAAAGCACCCAACAATATTATTTCTTTTTTTTAAACCCTTAACTTCTTTGTATTGGCTTCTAGGTGGAAGAGCCGTAAGGTTGGGCAATGGGGGTCAAGCGAGTTGCCCAGGGTCACACAGCTGGGAAGTGTCTGAGGCCAGATTTGAACCTAGAACCTCGTGTCTCTAGGCCTGACTCTCAATCCACTGATCTACCCAGCTGCCCCAATGATATGACTTCTTAAATGTTGTTTCCACTGGTTAAAATTTTAACAGTTTCTTATGTTGAACCACTTGATAGTCAACCACTTGATAGTCACAAATTGTTTTGGGGTGAGCATTTTTTTTGACTCTTCAGTCAGTGATTATATAAGCTGCAGAAGCAGTGGATAAGCTTCATCTTTATAAGGATTACTTCTCAAGATGATGACTGTGGTTATTGGGCTGAAAGCATTGTTATTCCCAAGGATTTTGGGTTCTAGGATCAAAGATGTCTCTATCAGGATGTGAACAGAGATAATAATAAAAGTTTTACTGGTGATTTTACCTTCTTGTCACATGCCACATGCTTCCTCCTCCCTCTTCCTCAGGTTTTTCTGTCATAAGGTTGTGGGCATAATGAGTATGTGAATATATATATATATATATATATATATATATATGTATATACATACACACATATATACATACATATAAATATACATACATGCATATATTGTGCATATTTATATTTAGGTTTATATATGTGTGTGTATTCTCATGATGAAAAACACACTTTAGAAATGAGAGGCCAATGACTTCATATAACCATTCCCATTGATTTTCACATCATTTATCTCCTCCCTTCTCAGCTCATCTTGGGAAAGTTAATTTTACTACATGCCTCCACTTCTCCTATGATTCAATCCTAAACTCTCTTCAATCTGACTTCCAATGACATGATTTAATTGATACTGTTCTTTCCAAAGATGTCAAGGGATTCCTAATTTGTTAGTTTAATTTTACCTTTTTCAATCCTCATCTTTTTGTTGTTGTACAGTTTTTAACACCATTGATCAACATCTCTTCCTGGATACTTTCTTCTATTTAGACTATCATGGCATTGCTCACTCTGGATTTTTCTCCTACCGGTTGGACCACCCCTTCTCAGTCTCCAGTGCTTGATTTTTCTTCAGGTCAGTTTCAGTACTCTATCTCACTTGATGAATTCACTGGTTCCCATGGAATGAATTAGAAACTCTTGACATATAATGGTGTGCATGAATAAACACACATCTATGCATTTGTTACACATGCATACGTGTATGATACACTTTATTAATATACATGCATTTGTGCAAATGTACATGAACTTATCAAGATATATGACTCTAAACCAGTGATGGGCAAGCTACAGCCCACAGGCCAGATGTGGGTCCCCTGAAATGTTCTATCCGGATGCACGACATTATTCCTAATTTGACGACTACAATGAGTAGGATACAATACAATGAAACATCTGAAGAATTGCCTTAGAAACAGACTGACAGATGAGCATTTCCTTTCCTCTGGCCCCCTCTTTAAAAAGTTTGCCCATCGTGTGGCTTGATAAAACATTTCAGGGGGCTGTATCTGGCCTGTGGGCTGTAGTTTCCCCATCACTGCTTTAGAGGATAGATGGATAGGTGGCAAATGAAAGTTAATATACATTACAGGAATAAATAGAAACAGAGAGACAGGGAAATAGGAGATATAATAAAATTCCAATCTTAATTTTTCTTTCTTGAGTTCCAGTAGTTAACTGAGTTTGAAAACTAACTTGAAAAGAGGCCTTCTTCCCATTCCACTGCTAAGGTCATCCCTCAAAAGTTCTATGTTATTAATAATGTATATATCTGGGGGGCAACTGGATAGCTCAGTGGATGGAGAGCCAGGCCTAGAGATGGGAGGTCCTGGGTTCAAATCTGGCCTCAAACACTTCCCAGCTGGATGACCCTGGGCAAGTCACTTGACCCCAATTGCCTAGTCCTTACCACTCTTCTACTTTGTAACCAATACACAGAATTGATTCCAAGATGTAAGGTGAGGGTTTAAAAAAAAGAAAAGAAGAAAAAGAATGTATATATCTGGTAATTATGTAGTTCTGTTCATGGTTTTTTCTTTATTACAACGTGAGCATTAAGACCAGGAGCCATTTTTTTTGCCTCCCTTTGTATCTCAGATGCTCAATTCTGTTTCTTCCAAATTTGTTGTTTTTCATTCATTTCAGTCATGTCCAAATGTTCATGACCCAACTTGCCTTCTTGGTGAAAAGAAACCACAGTCACTTGCCATTTCCTTCTCCAGCTCACTTTGGATTTGAGAACCTGAGTCAAACAGGGTTAAGTAACTTGTTCTGAATTACTCAGTTATTAAGCATCTGAGGTCAGATTGGAACTCAGGAAAATGAGCCTTCCTTGCTTCAAGCTTTTTACTCTATGCGCTGCCACCTAGCTGTCCTTAGATCACATAGCAGGCATAAAGGTATTAATCTTTATTTCCTGCTGAATTCATAGATTCAAAGACAAAAAGTTATCAGGGATCTTAGATATATCTCATTCATTCATTTAATAGATATGGATACTGAAGCATACAAGTGCTACAGAATCAGCCCCAAGTTACTCAGAAATTGGGTAGTAGAGCTAGGACTCAAACCTACATCTTTTTAGTCTTTATCTCATTGTTGTTTCCTATGTATAACATTGTTAAAAGTCACCTTCCTGCTTAATGTAAATATTTAAGAATATATCTATATGTACATATATATTTTTAAATGAAGACCAAAAGAAATAGAATGAATAAGAAATACATGAATAGGATTCTATGAATGCATTAGCATATAATAGTGCCATAAGAAGTGACATGTATGATGGATTAACTTGACATTTGAGTAGGGATAACAACTGATACAGGGAGAAATGAACAGAACCAAAGGATTGCTATACATGGTAACCAATATAACAATAATAATACAACTTAAAAAGAAATCAAACAATAAAGAGTGGGGTTGATTTTTTCTCCTTAAATAATTGATGCATTAATGAGGAAAGAACTCTCAAAGGAAGGAATATGAAGAACTTAGTTCTTCAGATATCAGCAATTGACAGTGTTATCAAAAAGGATTTAAGTGACCAAAGATCTTGCCCTGCATACTTTGTTACTGATACTTCCTTTTTTCTGGAGATGTAATCGGTAATATGTTTTTTATAATTCTTACTTCATTTTAAGCAATTAACAAGCATTTAAGAGAAATAGAAGGCCCTTGAAGATCATTTTGTTTCTTCCTCTATTGTTTAAAAAATAATTTATATTAAAAGAAAAGTTATTATAATGCAAAATCACAATTGCTCAGATTCTATGGCCAGGAAAATTCTTCACATTTATACAGAGATTTGTCTTTCTACTTTAATTTAAATGTATATTGATTTTTACCTAACCCCTAGCCTCTTTGTGGTGAAAGCAAAATTCTAGTTACTGGACCTCTTAAAGATCACTTGGAGCCAGATTAGAAAACTCGTAATATCAGGTTGAGGAGTTCATGAATGGGGCTAATGTTAGATCGTTTTGTAAATGTAGGCCATATAAAAAATGTTGAAAGGCTTTTTAATGGATGGCAAAAAGAGGGTTTTGCATTTAATTCTGACGGAAAAACAAGATGCTGCAAATTCTGATGGAGGTGGGATATTCAGTTTGTGCTTTAGAAACAGGTTTTTTTCAGTGGTGAACAGAAAAGTTTATGAAGAGGAAACATAATAAAATTATTTTAATAGTGGAATTGGAAACTGATTTAAGTGTAAATTAGAATGGCATTCATTTTAAGGAAGAGGAGACAGTGGAGTGGAGAAGAATTAGAAATGACAAAGGAGAGGAAAAAGGAAAGAAAAGAAATGGAGATGAGAAGACTGGAGAGGAGTGGAGAAGAGAGGAGAGCAAAGAGGGAGAGAGAGGCAATGGGGAGCATAGAGGAGGTCTGGAAGAGAGAGGTAAAGGGAGAAAGGAATGTAAAAGAGGGAGAGGAGGAGAAGGGAGAGGAGAGAAGAGAGGTGAGTGGAGGAGTGGTGCCAGGAGGAAAAGAAAAGGAAAAGAAGGAAAGGAGATGGGGAAGAGGGGACCAGAGAAGGGTCCAATACATGTTTAGAGTACATGTTTAGCAGAAAAGAGAAATAAGACCAAGAAAAGCAGAATGAAATATGATGAATTAAGTAGGACAAGAAAAAGAAATCAAAACTATCAATAAGCACATGAGAAAGTGTTCTAGTGTTCTATATCTCTAATAATTAGAGAAATGCAAATCAAAATAACGCTGAGGTATCACCTCACCACATAGCAGATTGGCTAAAATGACAACAGGGGGAGAGTAATGAATGTTGGAGGTGATGTGGCAAAATTGGGAAATTAATGCATTGCTGGTGAAGTTGTGAATTGATCCAACCATTCTGGATGGCAATTTGGAACTAATGCTCAAAGGGCTATAAAAGATTGCCTGCCCTTTGGTCCAGCCATACCATTGCTGGATTTGTACCCCAAAGAGATCATAGATAAAAAGACTTGTACAAAAATATTTATAGCTGTGCTTTTTGTGGTGGCAAAAAAACTGGAAAATGAGGGTATGCTCTTCAATTGGGGAATGACTGAACAAATTGTAGAATATGCTGGTGATGGAATACTACTGTGCTCAAAGGAATAATAAACTGGAGGAATTCCATGTGAACTGGAAAGACCTCCATGAATTGATACAGAGTGAAAGGAACAGAGCCAGAAGAATATTGTACACAGAGACAGATACACTGTGGTAAAATCGAAAGTAATGGACTTCTGTACTAGCAGCAATGCAATGACCCAAGACAATTCTGAGGGCTTTATGGAAATCTTTTCTATCCACATTCAGAGGAAGAGCTATAGGAGAGGAAACACAGAAGAAAAACAACTGCTTGAACACATGGGTTGATTCAGACATGATTGAGGATATAGACTCGAAGCTACCACACCAATGCAACTATCAATAATATGGAAATAGGTCTTGATAGATGACACATGTTAAAACCAGTGGAAATGCTCTTCGGATATGGGGGAGGGGGATGAAGGAGGATTGAAGGGGAAAGTAAGAACATGAATCATGTAACCATGGAAAATTTTTCTAAAAAAGAAAAAAAGTCAAAAAAAAAGAAAAAAAGAAAAAGAAAAACTGGAGAATAATGTTATAGAAGCCAAAACAGGTGTTTTCTCCATCACTGACTCCCTTTACTCTGAAAGAAGAAAAAAAAGTTGTGTTTCCATTTCTTTCACAAATTTCAATTTATATAGCTGTTGGTGGCATATTATGTGCAAAATTTGTCCATTCTCTCTCTTCTCTGAGCAGTACAATTCTAGAATCCTCAGCATGTTGTTAGGCCTAAGAAATGTTCAATTTCTTATAATTCTTTAACTTCAGCCAGAGCCAGTTTTTGGAATTGAATGGGGGTGACCATAGTTCATTTCTAAATGGTCCATTACCATAATTAAACATGAGTTAACTTTATGTATACGTTTTCTTCTTTTTCCTCAATTACAAATTACAATTAAATATAAAATTTATTTTAATTTTGAATTTTAAAGACTTTCTTCCCACCCCATCCTGAGAAGGCAAAAAAAAATTAGTTATGTTTTTACATCTGTAGTCATGCAAAACATATATCAATATCATCCAAGTTCCAAAAGAAAATATAGACCAAAACAACAACAATAAAAACAAAAAAAGAAAATGAAGAAACATTTTTAAAAGGTGCTTTTATTTTCATTTAGGCTCCATCAGTTTTTTTTCTCTGGAGGTGAAACCATTTTTCATTATAAGTCTTTTGAAATTATCTTGGATCATAATGTTGCTGAGAATGCACAAGTAATTTACAATTAATCATTATAAAATGTTGTTCTTTTGTTATGCAATATTCTGATGGTTCTTTTTTGAAACCACCACCCCAATTTATTTCTTATAGCATAATAATATTCCATCATAATCATATACTATATCTTCTTCAGCCATTCCTCATTTGATGGCCATTCTCTAAATTTCCAATTTTTGCCATTTAAAAAAAAAAGAGTGGCTATAAGTACACATTAAATAAATATATTTACATATGTATATTTTCCTTTTTATTTGATCTTTTTTGAAATATAGAGCTAATAGTGATATTGCTGGGTCAAAATGTATGCCCATATTTATAACTTTGGGACATAGTTCAAAATGTCTCTCCAAAAAGATGGGATCAGTTCACAACTCCAGCATTGGTGCTTTAATGTTATTTTTTTCAGATCTCCTGTAACATTAGTAATTTTCATTTTGTGTCATATTAGCCTCTCACATATTGTGAAGTGGCACTGCAGAGTTATTTTAAATTGTATTTTTATAAACAATAATGATTTAGAGAATATTTTCTCAAGATATTTAGGTACTTTTGATTTCTTCTTAAAAATACTTTTTCATATCCTTTGACCACATATCAACTGAAGAATTACTTAGTCCTATAACTTTGATTCCATTCTCTAAATATTTGAGAATGGAAGACTTTATTAGATTCACTTGATATAAATAATTTTCCAATTTCCTTCTAATTTTGGCTGCATTGTTTTTGTTTATGCAAAAACATTTTAATTTAATGTAATCAGAATTATCCAATTAATTCTTGTAATGTTCTACCTTCTCTTGTTTGGTAATAATCCCCTTCCTTATTCATAGAGATTTCTACATTTTAGCAAATATATTGCCTAATTATTTAGACTGGACTTTATGGAAATTATTTTGTATTCTGTTCTTATAATTTCTGGCTTTGACTTGGGAAGTAGACTACCAAGTATTTTAAATTATCTGTAATTTTTATCAATAAATTATTTCTCTCTATTTCTTCCTGCTAAATATATTACAAAAATGATGATAATTTATGTGGGTTTATTTTATATCCTCCAACTTTGCTGAAATCAAAAATTATTTGAACTAGGCATTTTTATTTGATTCTCTAGGAATTTATAAGAATACCATCATATTGTTTCCAAATAGTGATAGTTTTGTTTCCTCATTGCCTATTTTAATTCCTTTATTTTTTTCTTCCTTTTACTATTACTCCTAGTATTTCTAATACAATTTTTTTGTTTTGTTTTTTAAACCCTTAACTTCTGTGTATTGGCTCCTTGGTGGAAGAGTAGTAAGGGTGGGCAATGGGGGTCAAGTGACTTGCCCAGGGTCACACAGCTGGGAAATGTCTGAGGCTGGATTTGAACCTAGGACCTCCCATCTCTAGGCCTGACTCTCAATCCACTGAGTTACCTAGCTGCCCCTCTAATACAATATTGAAAAATGATAATAGGCGTCCTTGCTTCACTCACGATCTTCTTGGGAAGGCTTCTATCTTATCTTCATTACAGGTAATACTTGCCAATGGTTTTAGGTAATTATTGCTTATAATGTTACCTAAAGTTCTATTTATTATTAGGAGGTAGGTATGTGTTTAAGTAACAATATCATTAGGCTCTGAGTCAGGAGACCTGTGATCAAATCTGGTCTCAGATACTTGCTAGCTATATGACTCTGAGAAAGTCACTTAATCTGAGTTTGACAATACACTGGAAAAATAATTGGCAAACCAGTATATTGTTTGTTTTTTTTTTGCTAAGAAAACCATAGTTAGTGTGGTCTGCAGGGTAATGAAGAATCAGACTTACAACAATCATTTGTTCTTATTATTTCTAGTGATTTAATAGGAATAAATATATTTTGCAACCAAAAAAAAAAACCTTTTTTCTAAGTCTTTTGAGAAAATCATGATTTTTAAATGATATGTTTAATTAGGTTGACAGTTTTTCTAATATTAACTCAACTCTATCTCTGGTATAAATTCTACCTGGTCATATAGTATAATCTTTTTGATATATAGTTAAAATTTCCTTGTTTGTATTTATTTACATTTTTAAATCAATATTCATTAGGGAGGCTGATCTATAGTTTTCTTTAAGTTTTTTTGTTCTTTTTATTTTAGGTATCAGCACCATGTTTATGCCATAAATAAAATTTGGTAGGATTCCTTCTTTTATGGCAAGTAAAATCAAGTTAAAGTGTACTGTGGCACATTTCCTCCAGGGCAAGATTACAATTTATCAACAATGATGTGAATAGCTTCTAAGTGGGTCACCCTGACTACCTCAGCAAAGGCAGGGCCCAGAAATTAGAGGGGGGAAAAGTACATTTTTATTAAGCCATAAGAAAGGAAGGATCAGGATAATTACGGAGCCTTAAGATTTGCTGCAGATCAGGAAAGTAGATTTGCCTTAAATTGCAACTTGTATGTTTTTAATGCTTCCAAGACTGTATGATATAAGGAGAAGTATGATCACTGTTGTCCTGACTTGTGCTGAGTTTTAATCAGGAAATTTTCTTGTTCAACTTTAGTTAAAGGCACTAACATTTCCCTTCACTTTTGAACTGTGATTAGGTCCCCATTTTCTCTTGTAACTAAAAGTGCAACTAAAAGTGCTCATTCTCCTCTTTTTCTTGGAATTGAGACCAGGGTCCCTAATACTTTGTGAGTGACTACACTTTTCTCTATCCTAGATTTCTCCTCAGAGTCTTTGCTTTCCTGTGGCCATGATCATTACATCTCCTTTTAGACATGGTACTATGACCTGTAAGGGTTAAAAAGAGGTTTTGATTGGGTAAATATCAAAAGGTTTGGTCACCAGGGAATTGAATATCAATGCCCAATTAAAGTATAACCTCAAGTCAAATTGACTTGTATGGAAGTTAATTTACAAATGAGAAGAGGAAGAAGATAGGATATGTAATCTAACACACTAAGTAATTTAACCCAGGCAGATCTAATTAGCCCTCAACCAAGAGAGGTTCAGCCTTGAGCCCAAGGTCAAGGGTTGGAAGGCCCTGGAATTCCAGGAAGATTTAGTCTTTACACTCACCACATGTAATTCTAAGAGAAAGATTTAAGAACAGTCTCACCAAGGTCTCAGGGTCCCAGGTCCAGAATAAGAAGAGTCCCCTTCAGATCCAAGACACAAACCAGAAGAGAAAAGCTGAACTCACTGAACTCTCTTGTAAAAGGGCTTCTTTGTTTCACTTCCTGTGCCTTCCTCCTAGTTTACATGTCCAATCACAACAAACGTTTTTCTTAAGACTTCCCAGGAGGCAGTTAGTAAATTCTGATTCAGCACTCATTCTAGCACACATGGGTCACAGACCTCCTAACTTGTGAGTTAAGTGGAGTTGTTTACACTTTTGGTGATTAGATTTGAGAATGGGCAAGGTATATTTAATCTCATTACCATAGAGCTGGGCCACTACTCTCTTTTGGCATCAAGCACAAATATACCTTTCTGCCTTTGAACTGAGATCAGAGTCCCTTTCTACTTGTTAGTAACCACAAGCACTCTAAAAATTCTTTGCTACCCAGGAACTGTTACCAAACCCCCAATTCCCTATAGCTCCTCTTTGTTTTGGAACTATGATTTGGAACTCCATTTGGGCAATGTAATAAGTTTCAGAACCCAGAGCATGCAAAGGGGCTCTCTTAATCTTTTTTACTCTCTGGGATGAATATGCAAAGACAATTAAAACAGATAGAATACAGTGATTCCTCACCTGTTGCAGGAGTTACATTCCAGAGACCTCCATGATATATGAAAATCCATGAAGTAGTGGCATTATATTCATTTCATTATTATATGTATTTTAAAGCTTTATGAACCCTTCCCCCTCTACTATAAATCTTTTCCACTCTTATTAACCTTTTCCACATTGTTATAAACACTGAGCCAATCAGTGCCCAGGATACAAAAGACAGTACTGTGGTTAGTCCTGAAATATAGTGAAAACTCTACAATACAGAATAATTAGATATATTTAAAAAAAAACACTCATGATATAATGAAGCTGGGATAAGTGAATCTACTTACTGAGGGATGACTGTACAGCTTTCTAGCTTCCTTCCTCAATGTCCTCTTCAAACACTAATTAATTCTCACAACTACCAGAGCAAGTAAGTGAATCAAATTAAGACCATTATTAAGATATCAAATTATTTGGGATTGATGTATATATATATATATACATATCATGACCCAGTACACAACAGTGACTTAGGATAATGAAGATGGAAATGAATATGAGGATTATGGAAGAAATAAAAAACAGCTAGGAACAGAGGACTATATCACCTCTCATCACCTTGACTGATCTAAGAATTATCCTAAAGATGCTTTAAATGAATTTTAAGAAGAACTTACATACCCCAACGTATTTTTAAATTTTTAAATTTTTTTTCTGGGTTATACAAATATTTTCACTCAAAACATATTTCCTTATTATTCCTTTTTGTAAGTGGATAATATTATAAAACCAAAACCCCAAATCACACACCCAAATAAACAAATGATAAATCATATATTTCCATGTGCTTTTCTACTGTAACAGTTCTTTCTCTGGGAATAGATAACATTCTTTTTCTTAAGTCCTTCAGAATTATCCTGGATAATTGTAATGCTATTAATAGCAAAGTCTAGCACATTTGATCCTTCCACATATTGCTCTTACTGTGTATAATGTTCTCTGGCTTTTACTTATTTTACTCTGCATCAGTTCATATAGGTCTTTCCAGTTCCTTCTGAAATTATACTGTACATAATTCCTTTGTAGTACAATAGTAATTTATCAACATCATATACCACAATTTGTACAGCCATTCCCCAATTGAGGGACATCCCTTTAGGTTCCAATTCTTTGTCACCACAAAAAAAAACAAAACAAAAAAAAACAGTTATAAATATTTTTGTACAAATGGGTCCTTTCCCATTTTTTTATCCTTTGAGATACAAATCTAGTAGTGGCGTTACTAGATCTAAAGGTATGCATTCTTATATAGCCCTTTGGGCATAATTCCAAATTGCCTTCCAGAATGGTTGGATCAATTCACAATGACTCCAGCAATGTATTAGTGTTCAATTTTGCCACATTCCCTCCAACATTTATTATTTTCCTTTACTGTCATATTGGCAAATCTGATAGGTGTGAGGTCATCTGTTAGAATGATTTTAATTTGCATTTCTCAAGTTAAGAGGGGTTTGAACATTTTTTAATATGGTTAACTTTGATTTCTTTATCTGAAAACTGTCTAGTCATATACTTTGAGCATTTACAAACTTGGAAATGTCTTGAATAATTATAAATTTGACTTAATTCTTTATATATTTGAGAAATGAGACTTTTATTGGGGAAATTTTTAATATATTTTTCCCAGTTTGTTTCTTCCCTCTATTCATGGCTGCATTGATTTTGTTTGTATAAACCCTTTTTAAGTTAATATAATCAAAATTATTTATTTTACATCTTTTAATTTTCTCTGTCTCTTGTTTGGTCGTAAATTCTTCCCTTCTCCATAGATCTGAAAAGTAAACTAGTCTATGTTTCCCTAATTTACTTATAATATCACATATCACTATGTTTAAATCATATACCTATTTTTGACCTTATCTTGGTATAGAGCGTGAGCTAAACTTAATTTTTACCATATTGTTTTCCAATTTTCCCAGCAGTTTTTGTCAAATAGTGAGTTCTTATCCCTAAACCTAGGATCTTTGAGTAGATTTGTGAGTTCATTTTTCTTTTTTCTTTTCTTTTTTTTAAATTCTTAACTTCTTTGTGTTGTCTCCTTGGTGGAAGAGTGGTATGGGTGGGCAATGGGGGTAAAGTGACTTGCCCAGGGTCACACAGCTGGGAAGTGTCTGAGGGCAGGTTTGAACCTATGACCTCCCAACTCTAGGTCTGACTCTCAATCCATTGAACTACCCAACTGCTGCCCGTGAGTTGATTTTTCCATAGTCTATTCCATTGATACAGATTGTTGGGATAATTACTGCTTTTTAGTACAATTTTAAGACCTGGTACTGCTAGGCTACCATCCTCCACATTATTTTTTTTTTCATTTGTTCCCTTGATATTCTTGACCAAATATTTGTTCTAAATAAATTTTGTTATTATTTTTTCTACTTCTATAAAATAGTTGCTTGGTAGCTTGATAGGTATGGCACTGAACAAGGGAAATAATTTAGGAAGGATTATCATTTTGAGCAATTAACGTTTTTCCAATTATTTAGATCTAATTTTATTTACGTGAAAAGTGTTTTGTAATTGTGTTCAGATAATTCCTGAGTTTGTTTTGGCAAATATATACTAAAATGTTTTATATTTCTAGAGTGATTTTAAAAGGAGTTTCCATTTCTTACTCCTGCTGCTGAGTTCTTTTGGAAGTATATAAGAATGTTGATGGTTTTCTGGCTTTATTTCATATCCTGCAACTTTGGTAAAGTTATATATTATTTCAACTAGTTTATTTTACTTGATTTTCTAGGATTCTCTAAGTATACTATCATATCATCCACAAAGAGTGATAGTTTAATTTCCCTATTGTCTACCTTAATTTCTTCAATTTATTTTTCTTCTCTAATTGCTAAAGCTAACATTTCTAGTACAATATTAAATAATGGTGATAATGGGCATCCTTGCTTCACGCATGATCTTATTGGGAAGACTTCTAACTTATCCTCATTACAGATGATACTTGCTAAAGGTTTCAAATAAATAATACTTATTAATTCAAGGAATGACCCTTTTATTCCTATGCTTCTTAGTCTTTTTTTAATATGAATGGGTGTTGTAGGCTGTCAAAGACTTTTACAGCATTTATTGAGATAATCATGTGATTTCTGTTAGTTTGATTATTTTTATTGTCAATAATGATGATGGTTTTCCTAATATTAATCCAAACCTACATTCCTGTTATAAATCTCACTTGGTCATAGCAAACAATCCTTATAAAGTATTGCTATAATGTCTTTGCTAGTATTTTAGTCAAGATTTTAGTATTCATTAAGGAAATTGGTCTATAATATTCCTTCTCTTTTTTTGGTATTCTTGGCTCAGGTATCAGCATTATATTAGTGTTATAAAAATTGTTAGAAATTCATGTTTGCATTTTTTACCAAATAGTTTGTATGATGTTGAGATTAATTATTCTTTAAATGTTTGATAGAATTCACTTGTGAATCTATCTGGCCCTGGGTATTTTTTCTTATGGACTTCATTGATGGCTTGTGTTGCATGATTTTTCTAAACACTCGTCTGCAATTTAGAGAAACTGAGTCAAAATCTCTAAGCCAAATAAAGATATAGGCTTAGTGAAAGAGAACAAGTCTCCCAACAAAACTGGACTTCTGGTATAGACAAGAAGAACCCAAACACTGTGATAGACCTTCTTTTTTTACCCCAAAGAATTAGACAACTTTTATACCAATACAAAAATAGTACAAAATAATTATATCCTTTTAATAACAGAGACACCCAGAAGCAATATTCATTGGTTAGGAAGTATTACATATTTGTCCATTGGTTAGGTCAACTAGAACACATCCCTTATTTGGTAAAATAAAACTTTTGACTTAAATCATTTAAGAGTCAGTTGATGGATATGTGAGGGCGGGGGTGAGATTAGAGTAGGTGGTGAGTATCTAATTCTGAACCCTGAGCCAGGCCTAGTGATGCATTCCTGAATCATGAGTTAGGGTGAATGATATATCAACATTAAAGAGTGTGTCTGATACTAAGGTCTATGCAAAAGCATTTTTCTACTTAATTCAAAACCTTAGTATTTATACTAGAATATTCACAAAAAGCCTACTAAAATAGTAGACTTATGCTAATTTTATTTAACTATCTTGACATTATAATTATGATTATCTCAAGACTACTGCTACCATTCAAATCTAATCCTCTTATAAGAGAATAGGAAATTTTTCTCACACTTCTTCAATTTCTTTTTCTGAGATCAGATTATTTTAGTATTCTGTTTCCTCTTTTGTTAACCATGAAATTTATATTTTTGTAAGTATTCATCCATTTCACCTAGATTATCATATTTATTGTAATATAATTGGGCTAAATAAATCCTAAAAAATGTTTTAATTTCCTGTTCATTAGAGGTGAAATTACACTTTTCATTTTTGATACTGGTAAATTGATTCTCTTCTTTTTTTTTTTAAATCAAATTAACCAATATTCTATTTTATTTGCTGTTGTTTTTTGTTTTTGTTTTTAATAGAACCAGCTCTTATTCTTATTTATTAGTTCAACAATTCCTTACTTTCAATTTTACTAATTTCACCTGTGATTTTTTAAAGATTTTCAATTTAGTCTTTTTCTGGGGATTTTTAATTTGCTATGTTTCTATTGCTTTTAGCAGCATGCCCAATTCATTGATCTCTTTTTCTCTTTATATTTTTCTTGATAAAAGAAATCAGGGATATAAATTTTTCACTGAGTATTGCTTTGTTCATATATCATACATTTTGATATGCTTTCTCCTCATTGCCATTTCCTTCAGTGGAATCAGTGATTGTTTCTATGATTTGTTCTTTGACACACCAAATTTTATCTGTAATATAGGTATGTTAGACTCAGGTATCATAGTAGACCAAGGAGTGAACCCAGACCCAGTTAGACTTGAATTCAAATCTTCTTTCACATACTTGTTAACTGTGGTTCTGGTCAAATCACTTCACTGCTATCTCCCTCAGTATCTCATCTGTAAAACTGGAATAATAATAGCACCTACCTTCTGGGGTATTGTGAAGAAAAATTAAACTACATATCTGTAAAGTGCTTAGTATGGTGCCTGACATGCTTAATATACATGCTTAATAAATGTTTGCTCTCTACTCCAACCTTTGCCACATGTTGTTATCCTCTATTATTTTATGATTTCTCCAGGTTCTTTCAGCTGAAAACATTGACATTCTCTTCCTCAGTGACTTCATGTTAAGATCATCTCTAGCATTAACCTTATAATCGTATTTTAATATCTCCCCCACATTCCAGTGTTTAAAATGGATTCTCTCAATCTCATTTTATCTATATATATTGAAGTCCTTTACTTCCTTCTAGGTCAAAGTTGGATGACACTAATTTCTTTGTCTCATCCAATCTCTTCCCAGGATCTCTCCAGTTGATAGGATCTCTTTCTCCTCACCTTCCCCAAAACTATTCTTTGGGTTTCTCTTTTGTCACATTTATCCTTATTTCCTAGGATACAAGGATCTATGTCTTCTCCACCAATATCTCCCCCACCTTTGTATTACTAGTTCTTTGAGAACAGTGTCTGTGTTAAATCTATCTTTTTACCCCACAGCTCCTTGTTGCAAAAATAAAATAAATCTCATTGTTATATGAATCATACAAATTAAATTGATTCATTTATGATTGAAAATAGAGTGAAATATTATAAATAACCCACATGTCTGTGTCAGGTAGATATGCACAAAATCCAGAGCTTTCAGGATTGTTACTTCATGGGATTTTTCATTATTACATTTAATGTGTTCTTTTTAAAGATTCTATTGATTTTTTATAATTTTAAGACTATTCTCCTTTCAGGACATATTTCTCTAGTGAGCTATATTGTGTTATATCAAATTTTTTTTTAAAAAAGAGAGAAAGAAAAAAATAAACCAAAAGGGAGAAAACAATTCAGCAAAAGTAACAAACGCATCAAACACATTGACTAATTCTGACATATATGCAATTTTCCACAATCATAGTTCTTCACTATATCTTTTCTAAAAATGTGTGCTTTATAATTATATTGCGAGGACAAAATTTAATCATAATTATGAATAATTCATGTTAATCTGCATTTTCAGTCACTCTATATCTATATCTCTATATTTATTTATAACTATATTTATAACTATATATCTATCTCTATATCTTTATCTATCTAGCTATCAATTTTATTTTCCTTATTCTGTTTATTTAATGCTACACTCTGGGATTAGAGATAGGAAGTTAGAAAGGATGATCAAATCCCACCTGGTCTTTTTACTAATGAGGAAGGTGAAGTCTAAAATAATTAAGATGCTTGAGCAGGGTCACATAACTAGTGAGTATTTAAGGCAGGATTCTAACCCAAATCTACCAAGTTGAAATATTAATTCTCTATTATATCTGTCTTAAACATTCATTTGTGATTTCTCAATTTTTCTTTAAATTCCTCGTTTCTTAGAGGAAACTATATTTCATTATATTCAAATATCACAAATTTTTGAGCCATCCCTTAATTTATGAGTGTCTATTTTGTTTCTAGGCTTTAGTTACTCCAAAATTGCTGCTGCGAATCTTTTGATATATGGAATACTATTTTTCCTATCTTTTACTGACGTGTATAAATAGCTCTTGATTTAAAAGAATATTGATATATTAATCATTTTCTTTACCTAATTACAAAACTTTTTTTTCTGAATATTTATCCCAACTCATAGTTTCAATGACAATACTTTAATTTTTCTATTTTCCAGCACAACATATAGCATTGACTATTTATACCTTTTTGGATTATTAGCAATTTTCTGTCTTTGAGGTGAAATTCTATAATTGTTCTGATTCACATTTCTGTTGTTATCAACGGTTTGGAGCAATTTATTCTATGACTTTTATGGTTGGTGATTCTTCTTTTGAGAAATTTTTCTTCATATCCTTATTATATATATATATATATATATGGGGTTGTAATTAAGAGAATTTCTCCTAAACTAAGACTCAAGAATAATGAATAAAATTATACTCAAATAGTCAACTTGTGATTTCATCAGTGTATGGAATCTAGTCAATTTGTACTAAACCAAGAAGTTCCTCTCTAACATCCCCAATGCCTAGCCATATAGGCATTGCTTAATAAAGACAAATGAGAACAGAGTTATTTTCAGTTGAACTTTGGAAGAGTTTTAATTATTATGAAAGATTTGTTGTTGCAACCCCTCCCCAACATCAGGATTAAACATGGCCCAAACTATTTATTTTGGTTACAGTTTTATCTTCTGTGACCAGAATACCTCCTCCAAATATCAACCCTTCTTCTTCCATAACTTATTTTTTCATCAGTGTAGATGTACCCATCCTGATACAAAAACATCATGACTAACAAAAGAATATTCCCCATGGTCATCATGGTTCAAGAAAAAATAATCATATGTCTAATAATAATAATCAATTCAGTCAATAAGCAAGCATTTATTAAGGATTTAATCTGTGTCAGGAACAATGTTTTGAATAGAAAATTTGAAGAAAAAGTAGTCCCTACCCTTAAAAGACTTAGCTAAATTTGTTCCTTTTTTTCCAAAAAAAAAATCTTTATTATATAATCAGGCACATATCATTCAACCAATTAACTAACATTTATTAAGCAGCTACTATGTAAAAAAAACATGAAATATAAATATAAGGAAATGAAGCAATTCCTACTTATATGGAACTCTCAAATCCTAACATGTATACATCATCTCAGAATCTCAGAATTGGAATTTCTTAGGCCATCAATTCCAATGTGCAGCTGACAAGGACTTCTTTCTTGAGGATCTTTCATGAGTGCTTATACAATCTTTATTTTGAGCCCTTTCATTATAAGTAGTCTACTACTTTCCTTGCCAGTCCATTTAACTATGAGATAGCCTTAACAGATATTTCCTACCCTTTCGTCAAGCTTAAATATAGTTCTTTGTAATCCCCATTCTTTGTTTCTGTTTTTGCCTCTGGACCTAAGTAGAAAAAGTCTAAACTTACTTGGTGGTTCCTGACTCCTAGCCTAGTGGTTTGTTCATTGTGCTAGCTAGCTGTTTCATGGTCCCTGAAGTCCTTTCTGGTTCCAGATTTAGAAACTTTTGATATGAAAAATCAGGAAACTGGATAAGATGGCCTCTGAGGATGTTTGGCTTTCCATCTATGATTCTATGAGCTATTTTCATTCCATAAATGTGGGGTAGGTCCTCTGTTTATGTCCTAGATCTACAATTATCTCTGTAGTATAGTGTAGATCATTATACTAAATATGATTATCACTATCATAGATTTAGAAAAAAATATTTTCATTTTCAGATCCCTTTTTGAAACTTTAGTTTTCTGTCCAGGGAAACATTAGTTAGTGTGTGGCACAACACTATCCTACCCACCCCCATCCACTACCACCACCACCATGTAATAAAACAAACAGTATTAGTAACTTCAGTTAAACCTTCCAAAAAGATAATTAACATTAATGGCTCCAGGCTGAAAATATACCCTGTTTCTATTTCTTCTTTAACATCCTTTTCAGATAGGGAAAATAGTTTATTAGCAATTTTAAAGTCCCAGTTAATAGTTAATGCCTAGTAATGAGAAAGAACACCAACAAAGGTTCTGTTCTTAGGACTGCTGGATAATCCCATAGTGGCATCATTTTCTGGCAGTGAGACCACATGCTCTGGGTTTCCGGCAGGACATAGCCATGGGGTTCCTGGCAGAGTACAACAGCATGCTTCTTTACAAACAGATCCATATCACTTTTGACAGGACTGACATATGGCTTTGAGTTTCTGGCCAAAGACTCCTTAATGGTTCCTATCAAGTGAGACCCCTATATGCTCTCTGGCAACACCACTGCTCCATGCACGAGGTTTAATTCCTGGAAGTATACGCAAATATGATTTGTTATAGAACAAATTTCAGAGTTGGTTTCCTGCCAAAATACATTTCTATAGGTCATGTCAAGTCCAACACAGCAGTTGGCTTTCAGAAAGAGGGTATAGACTTTATTTTATAATGACCCTCATATCCACAGTTCTGCCATTTTGAAAGAAGTCTCATGAGGAACATGATTTGATAGATAAGGATCAGCATTAGTCTAGGCTTAAGATAATAAATTATCTTGGATATACATTTGAATTTCCATTTATTCCCAGTGGATGGGCACAAACTCTGTAAATCTACTACATTTAGCTTTCAAATTATTTTTCACATCAAACCCAGATACACATCTAAAAACCAGAACCTAACTAGAGACGTTGCCATGCTTCTGGCTTATGTATTTATCCCATTCCACCCTACCCCTTTATACATTTTGCTTTAATATTAGTAACCATTTCAATATCACCATTAAAATTAAAAACTGACATGCCATTAGAATGTACTATGCCTCCATTCAAAGTCACAACAACTTGTAGACTAAAGTCTCTTTTTTATCCACTACTCCTCTAACTGAATTATGTGAAGATGGGATTAACTCTCCCCTGCCCATTTTTAGATTTAATCACCAGAAGCATATACACTTTACTTGCAATTGAGTGGGGGAGGTCTATAACCCACATGTGCGAAAGTGGGTGATGAATTAGAATCGACTGACTGCCCCCTGGGCAGTCCTAAGCAAACCTTTAGCTGTAACTGGTCCATGTAAAGTGGGAGGAAGGCACAGGAAGTGACAAAATAAGTGGTTTTTAAAAGTGGCCAGAACCTCCTGGGATGCCTCTTTTGCTTTGAAATGGACCCTGGAGGAGCTCTGACTGAAAACCTTGGACTGCTTTCTATTTTTCCTTAGTACTACCATGTGGGTGAGTGAAAAAGGCTAACTCCCTTCCTTGGTCTTTTCTGTAGGTACTAGCCTCTGAAGCGGCACCTCATCATTTGGAATTAATTAATTCCTGGCAACCATACTCTTAAATAATTTAGTTCAACCCTTTAATTTTTACCCTTTTCATTACTGCCCTCACCTTACATTTGTCTCACCATATTAGAAAGGAAGCTCCTTGAGAGAAGAGCTATCTCACTTTTATATTTATGTTTCTAACACCTAACATAGTGCCCAGCACAAAAAAGGTACTTAATTTTTTCATTTATTCATCCATTTATTTATTAATTCATGTAGTCATTGATTCACAGAGAAAGTATAAGCATTTTTAAAAGAAACATTAGGTTTTAAATCATTCATCAAACCATGATTCAAACTCAAAATATCTTACTTATTATCTATGTTCCTTAGAAAAGTCATTTCATTGCTTTGGACCAAAGATTGTCTTCAACTTTAATAGGAAGTGTTTGGAAATTGAACAACTCTAAAAAATTCCTCCTTGTAAATGTTATGAACCTGTGTTTGAGTGTGTTTGTTTGTGCATGCATGCAGAAGCTTTGCAAAGTGACCCCTAGCAGTTGGCCTATCTATTGCATTGACATATGATTGTTTCAAAGGCTTAGGTCACTTTGCATAAAAGTCAAGTCACTCCTGCCTTTAGCAAAGTGCAGTTAGAGAGAACAATGGCTTCCTGCTGCTTCCACTGGCAGATGAATTCTTTTCTGTTTCTTTCCTGGTCATGGAGCCATTCAGCTGTTAAAATGGCTGCTAATCTCTCACTCCAGGAGGCAGTAGTCCTTGACAGGTGAATAAAGTTCAAGATCTGACCAAGATATAACTGCCTGCTTCTGACCACAATGAAGGATTACTGTCACTTTGCACAGTAGAAAACAGATGCATGATCTTGACTCTGAAGAGGACAGGCCCTTTAAAGACTGGCAAAAACAGTAGGCAAAGACCATGAATCTGTAATGGGGATGTACTTCATTATCCCACTGGGCATTGCCCAGAGAAAGGGTAATTGGGTACTGAATGAGAAGGAGGATTTCTCAAGATAAGGAATTCTGAGTCATGCCTGCCATTATAGAATCACTGTGTCAGAGGGACACAACAACTGCATCTGGCAGAATAGATAATGGATTTCACCTGTGTAAACAAGGAAGGAATGTAGCTTGGATTTGAACCCAAGTTCTCAGAATAGGAATCGCATTCCTCTTTTGATTATACTACTATATAGCCTCCTTTCAAGCTACAAGATATTCATTTTTTTTTCTTTTTTTTCCCCTCAAAAACTCAAGAAGAAGTAAATAGTCAATGATCCTGTCAGGGGAGTAAAAGCCCAAAAATTCTTTAATTTGGCTATTATTTACACTTCTACAAAGGTACTTAAATATTTATTAACTGATGAACCATTGCTCAAAAGAGTGCTTTAAAATCAGGTAATCCATCATTACTCATTACCACCCATTTTAGAATAGAAATATATTTGAATTTTACTTTAGGAATTTCTATTTTTTCTTTTTTTTTGAATTTACAATATTTTTGCATGATTCATGATTCCGTACTTCTTCCATCCCTCCTCCCAGAGCAGATAAACAATTCCTCTGGGTTGTACGTGTATTATTGTTCAAAAACTATTTCCATGTTAGTCATATTTGCAGTAAAGGGATCTATTAACATTAAGACTCTAATCATATCTCCATAGAACCATGTGATTAATCATATGTTTTTCTTCTGCATTTCTGTTCTTGCAGTTCTTTCTCTGGCTGTGGATACCATTCTATCTCATAAGTCCCTCTGGATTACCCTGGGTCATTGCATTGCTGCTAGTAGAAAAGTCAATTACATTCAATTGTGCCATAACGTATTAGTCTCAGTGTGCAATGTTCTCCTATTTCTGCTCCTTTCACTCTGCATAAATTCCTGGAGGTCATTCCAGTTCACATGGAATTCCTCCAGTCAAGTATTCCTTTCAGCACAGTAGTATTCTATCACTATCAGATACCACAATTAATTTATCCATCTCCCAATTGATGGATCCATCCTCATTTTCCTTTTTTTTCTTTTTTTTGTCACCATAGGGAGTGTGACTATAAATGTTTTTCTACACTATTTTTCCTTATTATCTCTTTGGGGCACAAACCCAGTAGTGGTATGGCTGGATCAAAGGACAGGCATTCTTTTAAATACTTTTATGCAGAGTTGCAAATTGCCCTCACAATGGCTAGATCAATTCATAACTCCACCAGCAGTATATCAGTGTCACAATTTTGCCACATCCTGTTTATTATTTTGAGGAATGACCCTTCTATTCCTATACTTCCTAGTGATTTCAATACAAATGGGTGTTTTATTTTGTCAAAGGCTTTTTCCGCATCTATTGAGATAATCATGCAATTTCTGTTGGTTTGATTATTGTTATGGTCCATTATGTGGATAGTTTTCCTAATATTAAACCCTTCTAACATTCCTGGTATAAATCATACCTGGACTTACTGGAGAATCCTTGTGATAACTTGCTGTAGTCTTTTTGATAGTATATTATTTTAAATTTTTGCATCTATGCTCATTAAGGAGATTGGTCTGTAGCTTTCTTTCTCTGTTTTTGGTCTGCCTGGCTTTGGAATCAATACCATATTTTTTTCATGAAAAGAATTTGGCAAGACTCCTTATTTGATTATTTTATCAAATAATTTGTATAGTATTAGGATTAGTTTTTCTTTACACGTTTGATAAAATTCACTTGTGCATATATCTGATCTTGGGAATTTTTTCTTAGAAATTTCCTTGATGGCTTATTCAATTTATTTTTCTGAGATGGGACTATTTAAGTATTACATTTCCTCTTTTATTATTCTAGGCAATTTATATTTTTTTGTAAATATTGTCATCTTTATTGCCATGTAATTGGGCAAAATTGTTCTTAATAATTACCTTAATTTCCTTTTCATTAGATGTGAGATCATTCTTTTCATCTTTCATACCGTTAATTTGATTCTCTTCTTTCTTTGTTTGATTAGATAAACTAGTACTTTAACTATTTTATTTGTTTTTTCAAAGTACCAGCTCTTAGTCTTACTTATTAGTTCAATAGTTATTTTACTTTCAATTTGAATAATTTCTACTTTTGCTTTTTTAGAATTTTCAATTTAGTTTTATATGGCAATTTTTAATTTTTTCTTTTTCTATTTTTTTTAAGTTGCAACCTCAATTCATTTATCTCCTCCCTCTTGATTTTGGTGTTATAGGTGATATAAATTTTCCTCTGAGTATTGCTTTGGCTTTATCCCATAGGTTTTGCTGTGATGTCTCCTCATTGTCATTCACTTTAATAAAGTCCATATTTTTTTTTCTATGATTTCTTTTGACCCCCCAGTTTTGAGGAATCAGATTTTTTAGTTTACAATTACTTTTAAATTTGTCTTTCCCAGACCCTTATTAAGTATAATTTTATTGCATTATGATCTAGAAAATGTTGTACTTATTATTTCTGCTTTTTTGCATTTGTTTGCAATATTTCTATGTACTAGTATATCGTCAATCTTTGTATATGTACCATGTACTACTGAGAAGAAAGCCTATTCCTTTTATTACTATTGATTTGTCTCCACATATCTATGAACTCTAATTTTTTTCTAATATTTCATTCATTTCCCTTACTTCTTTCTTATTTATTTTTCATTTTAATTTATCTAGTTCTGAAAGGGGAAGTTTGAGATTCCCCCACTAATATGGTCTTACTATCTATTTCCTTCTTGAGCTCCTTTAATTTTTCCTTTCAAAATCTAGATGCTATGCCATTTGATGCATAAATGTTTAGTATTGATATTACTTCATTGTTTATAGTACCCTTTAACAGAATGTAATTGTCTTCCTTATATCTTTTAATCAAATCAATTTCTACTTTAGCTCCATCTAATATCATGATTGCTACTCCTTTTTTAACTTTAGATGATTCGTATTACATTCTCCTATAGTTCCTTACCTTAAATCTGTGTGTCACTGTGCCTCAAATGTGTTTCTTGTAATTAGCAGATAGTAGGATTCTGGTTTTTAAGCAACTCTGCTATCTGCTTCCATTTAATGAGTGAGTTCATCCTATTCACATTCAGTTTTAAGATTACTAACTGTGTATTGCTCTCCATCATAATACCCCATTTAAATCCTGCTCTATTCCCTTTCTCTCTGTCCCTCCTCACCCAGTGTTTTGCTTTGGCACCTCCCTCACACTTCCTCTTCATTCCAATTACCTCCCTCTTCCCTGGTCTTATTCCCCTTCTACTTCTCTGTGGGTTAAGACAGAATTCTATACCCCACTGAGTATACTTGTTTTATCCTCTCTGAGTCTTTTACAATGAGAGCAAAGTTTAAGCATTATCAGTCACCACCCTTATCTTCCCCTCTCTATAATGAATTTTCATGCCTCTTTATGTTATATATTTACACCATTCTATCTCTTCCTTCTCTTTTCTCTCAGTGTGACTCTCTCAGCCCTTGATTGATTTTTTTTGCATATCATTTATATGCATACACACCATATCATATGTTTATATCTTTCCATATCATCACATTTACATATAAATCATATCATCACAATCAGATTCCTTCTCTACCCTCTTTCTGAGTAAATTTCTTCTTTCTTCTCTACTACTAAGAGCAATTTTGAGAATTACAGAAATCTTTCCATGTAGACATATAAACATTTTGACCTTAATGACTCCCTTACATTTTCTCTTTCATATTTACCTTTTGGGTCTTCTCTTGTGTCTTAGGTCTGGCTTACTCCTCAGGAATGCTTGGAAATCTTCTATCTTATTGAATGTCCATTTTCCCCCCAAAAGAATATACTCAGTTTTGCTGGATAGGTGACTCTGGGTTGTAAATTCAAATTTTTTGCCTTCCTTAATATAATATTCTGTGCCTTTCGATCCTTTAATAGAGAAACCGCTAGGTCCTATGTGATCCTGATAGTAGCTTGTGAATGAAAGTATGTGAATGGTTTCTTTCTGTCTGCTTAAAGTATTTTTTCCTTGACATGGTGGTTCTTGAATTTACTTATTATATTCCTGGAAGTTGTCTTTTGAGCATTTTGTTCTTGAGGTGATCTGTGCATTCTTTCAATTTCAATTTTATTTTCTTGTTTGAGGATCTCTGGGCAGTTATCTTTGATGATTTCTTGTAATATGATATCCAAGGTTTTTTTTTTTTCTTGATCATGGCTTTAAGGTAGTCCAATAACTCTCAAATTTTCTCTCCTAGATATATTTTCTAGGTAAATTATTTTTTCAGTAAGATATTTCATGTTTTCCTCTATTTTTAATTCCGTTGATTTTGCTTTATTTTTTCTTGATTTCTCATGAAATCATTAGTTTCTAGATCAGTGATTCCCAAAGTGGGTGCTACCATCCCCTCGTGGATGCTAGAGCAATCCAGAGAGGTTGTGATGGCCACAGGTATATTTATATTTCCTATTAATTGCTATTAAATTTAAAAAAATATAATTTCCAGTGGGCTAAGTAATATTTTTTTTCTGGAAAGGGGTACAGTAGGCCAAAAAAGTTTGGGAACCACTGTTCTAGATGGTCAGTTCTGAATTTTGAGATCTAATTTTCCTTTCAGTTTTTGGTTCTCCTTTTTCAATTGGCCTATTTCTCCTTGTATTACTTTCATTTCTCCTTGCATCACTTTCTTTTCTCGGTCCCACTTTTTCTCTGCCTTTCTGCCAAAAACCTTAATTAGTTTTTGAAGTTCTTTTTGAATTCTTCCAGAATATGTGTGGTAATCCATATTTTTCTTTTGGACTTTGGGTGTGATTCCTTTGCTTTCACTGTCCTCTTCTGTGTCTGTACCTTGCTCTTTGTCTTTATAAAAATTCTTTAGAATAAGGTGCATTATTTGTTGTTTGCTTATTTTTGATATCTAATTATAGGTAGGCTTGGGGCAGGGAATGATGTGATGGTCTGAGGACTGAGAGCTCCAAGAGCCTTCTGCCCCTGCTGATTCAATTGGCCCTTGTGGTGCTGATAGCTTAAAGACTTGCCTCAGGCTTAGGTGTAAGCTTTTGATCCCATTCTGACCTTAATCACTCAGGGACTGATAAAATTCTAGCCTGGACTTAAGCTTATGTTTTTGGTTTCACTGTGTCCTTGATCCAATAAGGCATACCCTGAGCTTTAGGCAAAAAGATCAGTACTTAGTACTTGGTACTTACTACTTACTATTATCATCCATCCCAAGGTATGAATTAAGTGTTTGTACCAAGCCCACACTAGAAAACCCTAGCCTGGGGTTCTGGATTTCTCACAGGTTTGAAATTCCAAAGGGTATGGGTCTGTTTTTACCTCTATTTTCTCAGGCAGGGTCTTAGGGTAAGAATGTTGGCTCCAGCATAGGTTCCTGAACCTTGGACAACATATGCCCAGGATGGGTTGTGTTACTCGTTCTTTGCTTGCTCTTCTTACTAGGTCTGCTCTCCTCTTACTCCAGTGACCTAGATTTCTGTTACCTACCTTTTGGGTTTTTCTTTTCTTTTAAGTTTTCTTTTTTAACTCTATCTCTTTCTTGGTTCTTTTAGTCATATTCATTTTGTGGTGATATTTTAATTTTGGTTGGGGAGTATTCTCATGGTGGTACAGATCTGCTGGGGATTACTACACCATATTGGTTCTATTTACTTTAGGAATTTCCAAGAATTTATAAGTGCCATTTAATGGTTCCAGAGATAGCTTTTAAAATAGGAATATTGGGGTTTATTCTGTTTTTTTTTTACATTTTTAAACGCTTAACTTCTGTGCATTGGCTCCTAGGTGGAAGAGTGGTAAGGGTGGACAATAGGGGTCAAGTTACTTGCCCAGGGTCACATAGCTGGGAAGTGTCTGACGCCAGATTTGAACATAGGACCTCTTGTCTCTAGGCCTGACTCTCAATCCACTCCACTGAGCTACCCAGCTGCCCCTGGGGTTTAATTCTTGACTTTGCCATCTACTGGGTTTGTGACCTTTGGAAAATTACTTAATCTCTTGTCTCATATCATAATTATCGTCATCATTTCCTTTTTCTTCTCTTCATCATCAACATCAGTAATAATAGCATTTACAGAGTATATTAAGGTTTGAAAATCATTTTACATATGTTAAATTATAAAATTCTAAAAACAATTTTATGTGTCAATATTCTCATTTTACAGATGAGAAAAAGTATGCTGAAAAGAGGTTGTGATTTTCCCTCCATTTCACAAATAATAAATGTCTATGGTTGGATTTTAACTCTTGTTTTCCTGGTTCTAAACAGCCATTTAACCACTGTTCAATTAACTGCCTAGGCAATTCTTTAACATTCAAAATTGAATAGAATTCACTAACTTTCATTGATATTGGGAGTTTCTTCTTTTAATTGTTCTCTTAAGTCAATAGAATAATAAGAGTAGTCCATCCTTCTTTCCTTATTTCTCAATACTTCCTCATGTAGGATCTTAACATAGAATTCAAACTCATCTTGGTCTAATTTATGGTGACCCTTCCCAATTTTTTTTTGCTATTGCTCTCTACTCTCTCATCTTTTCCTTTTCTCTTCTGACAGATAATCTAATCCTTCACTAATATTTGCAATTGATCGATTTCACTTATTCCCAAATTTAAAGCTCCAGTCCTTACTTCTCTCTCTTTATCTCTGGATCAACATTTTCTTTCCCCCCATAAACTCTAGTCTTTACCCTGATTTCCTAATTTCCTATCAGTTTTAGCACCATGTTTGATTCCTGAGCTTGATTGACTATCATTCCTCACTGAGGAATTTTCATCCAATCACTGCTGAGTTTTATTGATTCCCAAAGACCCTCTCACATTCAAAGCTGGTTTTCTGATCCCCAACCAATGTCCTCTTCCAGACTTTCATCACTTCTTCCCTTTTCTTATAATAACTTCACCATTGCCTTCCCTAAATCATGCTTCTTGACTCATACATCCTTCACACCACCGCCATGTTTGCCTATACATTTCTCTTCCTCATTTTTCTTCTGCCTCTCTTATTTTATTTTTGATTCCTTGTTTATTTCTTGTATTATCTCAGACCATTTCCAATGTGTCTTACATTGTAGCTTGGAGCATCACTGTAGGCTTATATTACAAGATAAGAGTATGAGTGCTCTGCAGTTGGGTTAGGCATAGTCTTGGGGTCTTGAAGTTTGCTTGGGATCAGGTTCAGAAACTGCAGCAGTAGGTAGGCTATCGGCAGTTTATACTCCTTGTTTCTGCTTTGCTGCTGACTATTCTCCCCTCTCACTTCAGTGAAATAGACCCTCTCTACCTAATTTTCAAGTTTTTCTTTTTTTCTTTTTTCCACTACAGGAGAGTTGCTTCACTTTATCCGCTCATTAGTCTGTCACTCTAGTATTTATTTTGAGGCATTATTTTGGGATTGATTTCAGAGGATTCTTAGAGCTATTCCAGCCTTCTGTCTTCAACTCTACCATCTTGCCTCACTTCTACTCCTTTACTTTTATAGCCTATGATTTTATTACTTGCTGGCATGGAATTTACACTCCAGCCACCCTACATTGCTCACTATCTTTTTGGCCATTTTCCATTTTCCCAAATCTAAGCTCCCTTCTTCATCAATTATACTTTTCACTTACACTAAATCAGTTTAATTTATTTGAGCCAAAGATCGATTCTCCCTTGATGAGTTTTTGAGCTCATCCCAGAGGCTTCATTTATTTCTCTTATACTTCCTTTGTTGAAGATTTGAATGTTTTCCCTCTCTTTTAAGCTGTGTTATTTTGACATGTTATTCTACTAGCTCCTAGTTTAGCTGTTTTAAATATATATATGTAATATATATATATATATACACACATATGCAAATGTACACATATCACTTTGCACATATATGTGTAAATTATGTATTTAAAATTCATATGTGACTTGTATATGTACATATGTGTGTACATCTATATGCATATGGAAATTTTTGCATATGCAACTAGTGTCATCCTCCTTTGAGAGCGCATATTGATATTCTCTTCCTGACACTGACTAGTGTGAAAATGAAATGCATAATAATTACACTAACCATATGGACTTGCTCAATCTTCTTTCCCCATTGGTTTCTGATCCTATGGAAACTTGACATAACAATAATGCTTTGCTGCTGTAGCTAAGCTGGAGGAATGGCAAGTAGTAACCTAACCCCACCAGACTGCCAACTGAAGCTGCACTGGTATCAGCCTTAGGGACTTTTCCAGATAAAACAACTGTTATCATAAAACAACCTACTTGATCTGTTTCCCTGGGAGGCCCTAGGCCTACACCAAGAGTGGAATAATACACCCCTTCCCTCTTAGATATGGTGGTTTTTACCAATAAAAGCTAGTTAGCACCTCAAGCTGATGAACTCATTTCTTAGGAGAGGCATTTCACATGCATGCAGTTCTGCTAAGAAGAATAAAACATAATATATTTGCTTTTCCCTCTGGGTCTCAGTGTGTCTCTTACTCAGTCTGACTCCAGTCCTTGGGGCTAGACATTTGGTAAGGTTTGGATTGATACTAGAAAATTGAATATATGTAGATTATTTTTGCTATCTCTTCTGAATATGTCTGAATTATTCCAATCTTACGTCCCCTCAATTGATGGCTTAACCAAACGAGTTAATGTCATAGGATGGCACATTTCACAGGAGATGAAATAGCTTCTATCTTTATAACTCTGGGAGGCAATTTTTGAGAAGACAGAATATGACCAGAGTGCAGTTCTGAAGGAAGGCAAGGTCCTATCCTACCTGCAGATAAATGGGGTTTGTACATGAGGTTCCCTGATTGCCTTGGCCTTTTTTATGTTGATTTTAATGTAGACATTGTGATCACTGAAGGACTTATGAATGCTGATGACAAGAGCTGTGTTGACCAGATAGATTGTGGTTATATTAACAGTAACATTGGAGAGAAGCCACAAGAAATAAGATCCGATTTCGATCCCACTTGATTATTTGACTAGACAGTGGTAGTGCAGAGTTCAAAAATAAAAAAAAAATAATTAACATTCTTATAAACAAAGAATTCTAGTTGGGATTGAAAGTCTCATAACTGAGATGCAATGTAAGGGAATACATGTAATGTATAAAACAAACAAATAATTTTTAAAAAGAACCTATCTCAGAACCCAGTAGAAATGTCAAAGTTTTGGAAATGGAGAGGAAAGAGTGTGGTCATAGAGAGTCAAGCCCAAGAAAAGCATCTCCTTTAACAAATAAAAAGAGGAAAGGTTTTGCTCAGGACAATTAAACCTCCAAGTATGTCTAAGTAGAAGACTGTGGATGACATTATAAATCTGTGTCCCTCCTCAAGGATTAAGAGAATTTAAAAACAGAAAAATCTGTTCTTTCTCCAATTTCCCTTCCCAAAATATAATTTGCTGCATTGTTACCCAAACATTCATGGGAACCTGAATTTTAGCTCAATCATTGATCAGGGGTTAACTTGACATATGGATGGTTAAACTCAATGAAAGCTAAAATGGACCAAAATATTAGTAATCTTAATAACTGGAAACTCAGAAATGATGACTGTACTCAAAAAATTTCTTCTAAAATAAAATCCTCAAAAACTCAGAAGAAGGAATTATATAGACCTTAATGATAAATATATTGTTTCTTCTTAGAAGTAATCTAATTAAGTTAAAGAAATGTTCTAATCTTTACCCTTTTCTCCAGCAATATAAATTAGCAGTTTCATAGATATTTCATGCTTGATTCCACACACATACACACACATGCATATATATATATATATTTACTATCTCCTTTGTCCTTCTTCTCCAATGGAAAAACAAACAAACAAACAAACTCCAGACTTCCAACCCATTACCATTTCAATAATTAGCAATGCTATGTAGGACTATAGTTGGCCAGTGATAATTCTGCTTAGGGCTACAGGAGATGATGCTCTATGCCAATTCCTGTCATTTACCTGTTTAGGTCTGCCCGGCTTTATTTCAGGGACCTTGTCCTCTCATGTGGAGAAGGAAAATTCCCTCATAGGTATTGGCTCATGCTCCCACATGAGCTACTCTGATAAATATATCTTGGTTCTATTCTCAAGACTCTCTCAGAAAAAAAGGGAAAGGATTGGGAGGGAATAAAACAGTAGACAGAGAACAAAATGAAGAAATAAATATGGAAATAAATTTAACTCTATGTATATATGCAATATATATGCTTGCATATGCAAATTATCCACAAATGGCTAATGCAAATTGGTACTCAACTACATGCATATGCATCACATTATATATATATATATATATATATACACACACACACACACATATATATATTTGTATGTATAAACAATCATACACATATACTTCTATGTTTATGTGTATACTTAAATATACATTTAGATGTAGGTATGCATATATAATTAGTTTCACATGTATACAGATGATGATATATATGTTTTTATATGGTATGTGATAATTGTATAACAAAAAATTATAATGTATAACCTAGCTGTATATTATATCAAATAGATCATTACCTATGACAGTCTTTCAAATGGCATTATATAATATAGCGGAGCAGAGTATAATATAGTATAGTACCAAAATGTAATATTTTGTATAGTGTAATATTTTATTAATTAAATCTTAATGTATCATATTCCATCATACGGTGTCATAATCTATCATTACTGGCTGGAAGTCTAGAGTTTTTGTTTTTGTTTTTAATGGAGAAGAAGGGGATAGTAAAAAACAAACAAGCCATATTGCATCTTCTCTCACAGTACAGTGTATCCTAGCCTAGAATAGTATACTACTGTATTATATCATATCATATATACAAACACACACAGAGAATTTTTGCTGTCACTATCACAATGAGCTTCTACCACTACTGTCTCAAGTCCAAAGTTTTATTTCTTCATCACAGCCATTTCCGTAGTCTTGTGCTTCTGCAAACTTGAAGCGCATTTCAAATTCATCTTGAAGTTGATCTCTGGCCGTGGCCTTAAGCTTAATTTTCCCTTTAAACTTTATCTCGATATGATTGAAAATGTAAAGGACTCATTGAAGACAGAGCTTTTATCACCAGTGCAGAATTATTTTGAGTGACAAAGATTTCTGTATTTCCCAGTTTTTAAGGAGACATTTTTAAGTGTTTTGACAGATTTAAACATATGATGGGTTCCATTGTTTGTTTTTTTCCTAGAAAATATACTGGTTTGAGGGTTCTTATTTTAATGTGTGTGTGTGTGTGTGTGTGTGTGTGTGTGTGTGTGTGTGTGTGTGTGTGTGTGAGTATGCTTGGATCCTCTCTGGTAGTCTTTTTTTTTTTCTGGTAGTCTTTTGAAATCATTGGATTATGTATCAGAAAACATATGATTACAAAGAAAACATATTGATTTTTGCTTGTTTCCTATCCACATTCAGATATCCTGAAATCTATTAGTAGACTTTAAGGATCTCTGGACTCCAGATTGAGAACTGATATGCTAGTGTCATGCAATTTTCAAATAACCTAATTATCTTCATTTTAAAGTTGTAAACATAATCTTTAAATTATAGAAATAGTAGGTTTGGAAGCAGTATGCTTGAGTTCCAGTTTAAGCTCTTCTCTTGCTCTGTGTTGACCTCAATTTTGAACTGCATTAGTCTATTTTAATTTTGTATGTAAAATAAGGTATAGTAGAATTAGAGAACCTCAGAAGAGTTCTCAGAGGAATTCTATTCCTGTCAATACATGAGCAAGTTCCCACTATCTTTTGCCACTGAGAAATAATTTATTATTTTCCCTGAAGATTTCTTCTAAAAAAGTTATCCTTTACTATTAGAGGCAACCCAATGTTTCTCAGAACTCTTCAAGTTTTTGGAAGTTTCATCTTAGTTTAACACTAAATCTATACTTCAAAAATATCCATCATTCATAGTTTTTCTCTGGGAGAAAAAAAGAATAAGCATAATGTCACTTCTATAGAATAAACCTTCCCATATCTGATGGAAGAAATCATATCCTATAACATAATTAATAAGAGATGACTTCTAGCATTTCTCTTAACTATCTTTGCAGATGTTTGTTGATTAACTGCTTGACTAAAGAAGTATAATGACCTCATTTCTTTTTTTATTCAGATTGGGTCACCAACCACCACTTTTCTCCAATCACAGAGTTTTGGCTAAATTTTTGGAGCTTCCAAAAGAAATAGATATTTTTTTAAAAAAAGAAAACAACAATAAATAAAATGGAATGCCCTGGGAGTCTAACTGAATTGGTAACTGCTTTGGCAAAGAACCAATTTAGAAATTTGCAAGTTGAAATTAATTTTTAAACACGCTATAATTTTGTTAAATGCTAAGACAAAATATCAAAGCCCATGCTACTGAAGGAAGGAGAATTCATTTATCATGAAAGCTCCTCCCCTTGTTACATCTTCACTTTCACCCAATATACACCTACAAATACACAAATTTAGGATGGTACTTTTACACTCCCAAGGTTTGCTACTTAGTTGCTTGGATGTGGCAAGCTCTCTGTATCCACTTGAATTTGCTTTCAGCATTGCCAGAAGCCATGAATGGCTTCCTTCCTATTGAAGATAAGGGAAGAGATGCTAATTGCTTTAAAAGTCACTGAAGGTTTGCACTGAAAAAGTAGGCTTCCACCCACCTGCCCACTCCTATGAGGAAGTACTAGGCTGATTCAACTAGAGAAAAATTATAGGAACATTTAAGAAAATGGGTAAACATGCCCAATTGGAGTTTAGAGTTCTTTAAAAAGGACTCCACATTTTATCGATGCTTAAAATAAGTTCAGAATGCAGTGACTCCATTCTCTCTGATACATTAAATTTCTTTAATAAACACTAAATGACTAGATAATAGATTGAGAACCGAAGAGGCCTTCAGAGACCATTGGATCCAACCTCTTCATTTTTTGGATAATAAAATTTGACCCAGAAAAGTTAAGTGACTTACCTAAGGTCAAACAGAGAGTGTAGAAGGTTGGATTTAATATATTTCTGCTGCCTCCAGAGCCAGGACTCTTCCGGTCCTCCCCCACCATAGTGCTTCTTACATCAGAATTGCTAAGCTTTGTATCTTCCACTTAAAGAAATGAACTGTAATTTGTTCAAGTGTGGGTGATACCCATTCCTTGCTTTGATTAGAATAGTTGAGAAGCCAAAACCTTTCACTCCACCCCCAACACTTTTCCTATAGAATGGAGACCATCTGGGTAGGCAGACCCAATTAGCACATGCTGAAAGCTAACAACACCTTTTTTCCAAGATTTCAATGTCTTGGCAAGCTTTAAAAGTTACTGTGTCACATCATAACTCGTTTGGCACATTTCAGGGCCTTGCCATATGAGTTTATCATATATAATCACATTCCAAGTGCATTCAGAACACAGGGCTAAATTAGATTTGGAGAGATCCGTTGAAAGCACAAGCTTAAAAGCAATATTTCTATCATGTTTCTAAAATCATTACATTGTGGTAAGGAATCAGCTTTCTTCTTTTGCATTTAAGACACCAGGTACGCGATACCTGTGTTGTAAATTTTTACTCCTTTGCAAAGTCTAGACTGTACATATGGAAACAGTTTACAATCTCATTTTAGAATGACATGTTTAAAACTATTTCCCAGTTGCTAAGTGGTCAAAGGGAAAAATAAAAACAGTTTTCAAAAGACGTGGAGAGGGGCAGGTAGGTGGAGCAGTGGATACAACAATGGTCCTGGAGTCAGGAAGATTCATCTACTTGAATTCAAATCAAGCCTTAGACATATATTTCCTGTGTGACTCCACACAAGTTTTCCCAGAGTCTACCTCAGTTTGCTCATCTGTAAAATGAGGTAGGGAAGGAAATAGCAAACTACTCCAGTATCTTTGAGAAGAGAATCCCCAATGGGATCTCAAAGACTTGGAGATGATGGGAAATCATTGAACAACAAAATACCTGGAAACAATAAATGGCCATCTGAAATACAGATCCAAAATGATCTATGAATAAAATGTTAATAACTCGGGACCTCTGAATAAGATAAATAGTTTTTAAAAACTCTGACTGTATATCACACCCACACAGCAAATTATAAATGATAATAAATAATAGAGCTAGACAGTATTGAGCAAATGTTGAAGGACAAGTATATTAATGTACTATTGGCAAAACTGTGAATTGGGGCAACCACTGGGGAAACCAGTTTGGACTCGGTGCAAAGGAAGAGAACCAACTGCCCATTCCCTTTGACCCCAAAATTTACCACTCTGTATATGTTCCATGAAAGTCAGTAACTAAAAGTCTCAATCATACTTGTTTGAGAAATTTGTCTTACATAAATGTAATGGAATATTTCTGTGCTATGGATTGTGAGCTCCTGAAAGGCAGGGAGTATGTTTTGTGTTTCTTTCTATTCTGAGTGATTAGTACAGTGCCCAGAACATAATAAATACTAAATTAATGCTTATTGACTGATTAACTCTGCTACAAGAAATAGTGCATGTGACGAAGTCAAGGAAGCAAGGGAAGACATATAAAGTGATTCAGTATTCTTTACTGCAGAGATAAGCAGGATCAGGACTATAATAAACAGATGAGTTTCACCACTGTAAATAGAACAATAATAAAAATAATCAATACTGAATGTTGTGAAATTATAATCACAGGATTTATCTCTAAAGAAAAGATATGAGAAGGCATCTTCTCTCACCCTCATCTTTGTAGAGGTGGAAAAGAAATGCAGGAAAACAAGGAAACAAAGATATACCAAGTCCTTCCAAGTGGCAAGCACTAGGCTCCATGCTTTTACAAGTGGTACAAAAAGAAGCACAATCCATGATCTCAAAGAGTTTCCATTTTGAAGGGGGAAGAAAACATATAAAAAGGGAGCTATGAAGCTCATGTAGGAGAAGATAAGGGTACAGGTGTAGGTATAAAATTTGGGAGCACTGTTTTGAAGTCCAGAAAGTCTCTGTCAGGCTTAGAAGGATAATGTAGGTAGATTGGAAAGAATATTTGCATAAAATGGAGGTTCCTAGAAGAACAAAAATCGGTGGAAAAAGAGGGAGGTCCTTGTAGAGGAATATGCCTGAGTAGTCTGGACACAGAGATGGTAACCCAGTCCAGTGCACAAAAGCCCCAGGAGCTAAGGGAAGTTCTAGGTTGAGCCAATGATAATGAAGGTCAGATTTTGAAATCCAAAAAGTTATAGATGAGATTGAAAGAAGAATAAAGGTGGGGGCTATGGGTATAATGCATCTGATATCATATTTTTAAAAATACTTCAGGGGAAAGGTGGGTAACCCAGTGGATTCAGAGCCAGGTCCAGAGATGGGAGTTCTAGGTTCAAATCTAGTTTCAGACATTTCCTAGCTATGTGACCATGAGCAAGTCACTTAACGCCCATTGCCTAGCCCTTACCACTCTTTTGCCTTAGAACAAATATACAGTATTGATTCTAAGATGGAAGGTAAAGTTTTTTTTTTATAATTATTAATACTTCATAGATTTGCTAAACTGTTTGGCATAGAATTTTCCTCCCTGTCATATTTTATTATAATGGAAATAGGGAAGGGGAAATGTATTAAAAATGTAGGTAATGAAAAACAAAAGTTATCAAAGTATTTTAAAAATGTAAATAAAATTAAAAATATTATATCCTAAGTTCAACACCAACTGTTCCTTGGAGCTGCCAAAGGGAAGGAAAAGATGGAACATTTTAACACAAGAGCTAATAGAGAAGACACTATAAAATTGCTAATTAACAAATCAACAAACTAACAAACATTCTCATTGGTTGGATATATAGATATAGATATATAGATACACATATATGTGTATGTGTATAATAATACGTTCAAGTCCTCATAAAACTCGTCCCTTTATATTAAGAAAGACACTGGTAGGCTTTCACTCAATAGTTATCCTATGCTTCATGTACAATTATTTTCCTCTAGATTTCTTATTTCATCTATGTACAAAACTGCCAATGAGGACATGGAGTCAGGAAGACCTTAATTCAAATCCAGTCTCAGAGACCAAATAACTCTTTGACCCTTTAACATCTAGAATTAAAGCATGGATAAGGCAGATAGTGTCATTTATAAATTATATTAAGAAAACTAGTTTAGTTAGATTGCCATTGCTATTGAGTTCCAAATTTGTGCTTTAATGATTCATAAATATATATCATGTCTCTCACACTATTATTTAAATTCTTTCAGGCTCATATTTAATATTTTTATTCTGGATAGTGCCTTCCCCAGTAAATGACTGGTGATTGGTTGCTCCTGTCAGCATCTCTGACATTTATTGTGTGGCCTGGGCAAAATACTGGACCTTTGAATAGTTTTTATTTCCTCATGTGTTAAATGAGGTTACAAAAATGTACCTCTTCCAGCTGTTCTAATACTGTCGGAGCTAATATATGTAAAGTGTTTTGTCAAATTTACAGATATGTAGAAGTATAAGTTTTTGACTTTTGCCTCTAGGTTCAGAGTGAACCAGGATTTGTGAAGAGCTGAACAATATCATTCTTTCAAATCATTCCTTTTTCTCATCTCTTCCTACCCTGACTTGTTGGACCTATAAGTGAGGATCAGCTTTTCTTTAGCCATTCTTCATTACTCAAAGTTCAGGGTCACATGATTGAAAACTGCCCTGATGTAAGAAAATCACTATTCCACAGATGCATCCACCACAGCATCACTGATTTACTAGTGCTGAAAAGCCATTTCTGAAATTATCACCTTGTCAGGTATGATCAAAGGCCATGCTGGATGGAAAGAGCATATTACTCACCTATTTCTGTCTTCTCCCAAATTGCTGTTTTAAGCGTTTGGCATGTCCCAGGTGCTTTAATAGATAACATCTTTTCTGAAATCACAATGCAATAGGTTAATGACAAAATAAATGTAATAGCCATAATGGCATCATGTTGGAAGATGAAAATTTACACACTTATTTCAAAATCTAGTAAGGCTCTTGGAAGATTTAGTTTCTGGTGAAATAAACTAACAACAAAACTGCATTTTTCCCTAGAATATTAAATACTACTAGCGATCAAGATAGTAATTATTAGTAATGATGTGATGGGAGATGATTAAGTTCCAGTCTTTATCACATACTACATTTATGAAATTTTAATTGACATGCAATCAGTTATCCCATATTATAATTCTCAAGGAGTATGTTTTCCTCAATAAACAACTATCTTAAATTTTTTGGTAGAAATGGTGTGTTATTTGGATGAATTATCCCATAAATTAAGTTGAATTTAAAAGGCATATATAAAATTCCTCCTCTGACAAAACTATGCTAGGTACTCAGATCAAATCCTTAGATGAATGTATGCTCTCAATCCACATATTGTACCTTTTCTTGAAAATTCTTGACCTTGGAGTCAGATAAATTCATCCAAAGCCATACTCAAAGAATAAAAGAGAGACTTTCTTCTACTTCTTCTTGGACAATCAAGGTTCCAGTGAAACAAAGTAGTCATTTGCCTGTCATCCTTCTTCCTCACCATTTGAACAGCCAATTTTCCCTTCCTGTTGATAGTCTTTACTCAACTTCTTCTTTAGTGATTCTTATTGAGTTTATATTTCATTTTTTCCCATCCATCCAACATGTTCTTTTCTGTTGCCCTCTGCATGATACTCATTTTTGCTCCTCTGCATCTTATTGTGTTCTCTGTCTTTCCATAAAGTAGTAATAAAGTTACACTGCTGGTAATTAAAAGATAAGATTTTATTTCTAGGAAATGTTTGGGTTTATGAAAGAAAGTTTGAAACCTTCCAAAAGAAATCCTAAAATTATTTGTCCTATTCTTTCAACCTGGGTGCAAAATATTTTCCAAAAGCACAGGCACAGATAGAAAAGACTCAGCTCAAACACTGCTTTCTACTTGTAGTCATTCTTGCTATTCAAAATCCTTGTCCTCCTACAAATGACCTTATATTCATTTAGGAGTCTATGTGTCTATGTACATAAGCATACAATGGAGGAGAGAGAGAGAGAGAGAGAGAGAGAGAGAGAGAGAGAGAGAGAGAGAGAGAGAGAGAGAGAGAGAGAGAGAGAAAATAATCTTCATTATATGTGTAATATATGCACTCCTTGGAAAGAGTCACTTAGAAGTTTGAGAAAACTTCAGTTTCCATCTTTATCTCTTCATTCTTCTCTCTCTGTGCTTTGTCTCTGTGTGTGTTTCTCTTTTCAAAGAAATAAAAGATGATATCTTAAGTTTCAAAGGATCTGGAGGGCTTCAGACTTTTCAATTTTTCACTAACATCTTAGCATTCCCTCACTAGAGAAGCTGTCGTTGGTGGCAGAGTCCACAATGGCACAGACCTACTGAAGAAAAACCATTCTATAGAATCTAACAGGACATGTCTCTATCCCTGAGAGGAGGTCCTTAAGCATCTTATAGCCTAGAAAAGGATTTCCAACAACCATAAACAATAAGTTATTCTTTTCCTACGTGGGAATCCTAATATCTAGCTTATCTTGTCCTGCACTCTGAATGTACTGTTGGCAGAAAGTGTTTCATGAGACAGTGGGAGATGGTCATTCATCAGTACAAACTCTTGAAAGACTGAGTTCTAAAAGCTACTGAAGGCTGGTTGAATAAAAGACTCCCAAATGACACTCATGGTGGCAAGCACATCAGTAGGATCTCATGAAATATATTGTACTAGAAAAAAGCAATCCTGCAGGGCTATTCCATTGCACTGAGAGAGTGGAGTTGGCATGTTCTGGTAACCCAACTGAACAAAGAGAGCAAGAGTTAGGAGTGACTACAGAGCAAGTTGAAAATGCGTATATATGTATATGCTTGAATTCTCTCCCCCATGTAAGAATATAAATTAATATCCGAATATTCCAAGTATTATATTTAATATGATTGATTAATAATAACTAAAATAAAAAGCTAGAGTAAAAAGGGAGCTAACTCAACTGTGGTTGTAAGAGAAGAGAGCAAAAGGCGGGCTTACAATCAACTTATAAATATTACACAAAGACACAAACAAGGGGCTGAAAGGAAAGGGATGCTGGGAGATGAAGTCCAAGGGTACAAGATTTCTAATTATGCACCCATTAGAGTGCTTTATTAATGATAAATGATACTTATTGATTATTGGTGAAATACATGCTTGATAGAAGGAGAAGAGGACTGATCATGAAGTCAGTGGATTCACATGCATAAAGAATCCAATCAAGTTTCTTTGTGAACTTGGAGAACTCATTTATTTTCTCTGACTCAGTTTCCTTATCTATAAAATGAAAGAGTTGTAGCAAATGGTCTCTGAGTTTGACTACAATTTAAGTTTGTTATGATTTAATATAGCACTCCAGAGACATAAGTAAATACAAATTAAAGACCAAGTACAGCAGAGCAGTTTGAAAAGGGAGTAAATACAACTTGAACTCATACAGAGACAACACGTGAGATGTATTTTGAAGCAAGGGATTTGGATCCATTCTATCTAAAGTGCTAAACAGAAAATGCATGTAGAGAGAATTGCTCCTTTCAATTTTATGTGAATGCTTCTTTTTTTTTCCCCCACTCATCTTGACATAGTTACATAACACGGGGGCCTGTGCAAAAGGGTTGGTACTACAGGGAAAAGAAGAAAGTCATCAAATGTAAGTGGGCTCCCAAACTGAATGGAAATGTGTTATTTCCACCCACTTCTTTTAGGTGTCAAACAAGTCAGTCAGTTTCCTTGTTTCGCCTTTGGAGCAGATGGGTGGTAAGTTCTCTTGTGACATTTGGTAAGGAAATAATTTTTAAAACTCTAAAAATAATAATAAGGCAAATTCTAAATAAAGTGTCAATTCTGTCACACAATTCGAAAATCAGGAAGTGGCAACGGACTTTGTTAGGGGGAAAAAAGACGCTCGAGCACATATTAGAGAGATCTCTCATTGTTTATAGCACACACACCATCAGGTTTTACAGCAGGTCATAATGAAAAGAGAGCCCCACAGGATGTTCTGGAAATAGCTACAGAAGTTTGGAGACGATGAGTTTATGGCTTGCGAATTCACAGTTTGCCTCAGCTTAGGCTACACCACAATGGAGCAGCTGGTTGAGTGACTAGGGCTGGAATGACAACAACAGGTGTGGGGAAGGGGAAAATATCATATTGGAGATGTGTGGAAGTTGTCTGTGGGTCAATTGCTCTCCTGTCTCTTAGTCTTCTAGAAGGAATTTTTGAAACAGTCAGCCTGAAAGACACCTGAGCTGAGCTGCCAATCTATTGACATGCGATTGTAATTTCCTTTCCTGGAATCATTGTTCTTTTAAT
>NC_058131.1:13098874-13099963 GCF_016433145.1 Gracilinanus agilis | reverse complement strand
TAATTAACCCAATTTTTTTAAAGACAAGAGTTCCCCAACTCCAATTTAAGAGCCCCTGCCTTGGGTCAAAGCTAACACAATACAAGCCTAACTATTACCAGGGAGTTCAAGAGACTGTGAGAAAAGGCTCCCTAGCATGGTAGACCTTCTAAGGCATTCGAATATAGGGTGATTGGTAGTGGTGATGAGGGTGATGTCGATAGTGATTTGAGGTTTACAAAATGCTTGACCAACATGATCTCATTTGTTCTTCAACAATCCTTTGGGGAAAGAGCTATAGATATTTTCACTGCCATTTTACAGATGAAGAAACTGAGGCTCAGAGACATTTAGTGAGTTGCTAAAGGTCACCAAACTATCAAGAATCTGAGAGAGAATTCCAAATCCAATCCAGAAACTCTATCTAGAGTCCCACTGCCTGGACAAGAATTCAACAAATGTTTGCTGCCTTCTCACCTTGGAAAATCCCTGGACTGTGTGAGATCATCCCAGAATCTCCATTTTGAGGGTGACCAGGTGGGCCAGGCTGCCTTCTTCTTCTCTTCTTCTTCTACACTCTGCCCATCCTCTTCCTTTCCACTCTGGCCCCACAATGTATTTACTCTCTATCCCCATAGCCATTTATCTACGAACTTTCTCTATTAGAATGCAAGTTCCTTGGGGGCAGCTGGGTAGCTCAATGGATTGAGAGCCAGACTGAGAGACAGGAGGTCCTGGATTCAAATCTGGCCTCAGACACTGTCTAGGTGTGTGACCCTGGGTAAGTCACTTGACCCCCATTGCCTACCCTTACCACTCTTCCACCTAGGAGCCAATGCACAGAAGTTATGGGTTTAAAAAAAAAAGAGAGAAGGGAGAAGGCAAGAAGGACAGATGAAGTAGTCAAGGAAGGCTTCATGGAGAAGATCTCTTCCCTGAGCTACTTTCCCCTTCAAAGTCCCCATTAAGGTATATATCTTGTTTTCCTGGGAATGAATTATTTATTTTCTGTAGGAGAGAGAGAGAGAGAGAGAGAGAAAGAGAGAGAGAGAGAGAGAGAGAGAGAGAGAGAGAGAGAGAGAGAGAGAGACAGAGAGAGAGACAGAGAGA
>NC_058131.1:13080467-13098809 GCF_016433145.1 Gracilinanus agilis | reverse complement strand
AGAGAGAGAGAGAGAGAGAGAGAGAGAGAGAGAGAGAGAGAGCTTACTAAGAAGAGTAACTCTTAAAGATAAAGAGACAAGGAGGAAAGGATAGATAAGAGGCAACATCTTTTGAGAAGGACTGAGGGGAAGAAGGAGTCTGCCACAAGTTCAGATTTCTTAAGAATTCATTTCAATATACATAGAAAGAGTTTCTCTAACAACTAAAAGGAACATTGCTGCATCACTGACCAATCATAAGCTCTTAAGCATCATTCTTAGGGGTGTAACTTTCTCATAGAAAATTGTTTATGAAAATAATTTAACCAAAACACTTCTAAGGCATTTCTACAAATCCAGGCAATTAAGAAATATTGGCAATAACTTGAAGGTACACAGGGATTAGGTGAAAAGAGAGTCTGGGTTATTTGGTCAAGACATTACAGAAGCTTCTTTGGTCATCAAAATAATGAACAGTTCAAGGATATTATGAAGGAAGTTTTTCAAGAAATGTCTACATCTTGGTGATAGTTAGACAATTTAGTTAGACTTTCTGAGCTTCTATTTTGAGATTCTGGTCTTGCCAATGACCACAGGCAAACTCATTAGTATGTCTTTATGAATGTTTTTCCTCAGTGGGCCCAATTTATGTTTAGGCTTATTCCCATATCTTCACACCCCCTCTCCACTGTGGCTGCTGATTTTTTTTAATATCACCCACCCCTCTACCTAGCACTTTCTCTTTCCCTTGTGTAGGGTTAGGTGGTGGCAAAGGGGTGGGCCTGTTGTCCTAAAGGGGAAAGTAGGCAGGGCTCAGCACTTGATTGGAGGTTGGGTGGGGCATGGCACATGATCTCTAAAAGGCACAATGGTCTGACATCAAAGACACCAAGGTCATTCACTGAATCCCAAGTCTTCACCAGTCCTCCAGACTTTTGTCTTGACAGGGCACTTTTATGACTTTTGAAGAGAGAGTTAGGCTGATGAGTTCATGCAATTTTGCTTTACTTGAATCCAATTCACATAAAATCAAGACATTACCTCCCATTTTGTCTATCATTGGTGCTCTTCAAAAGAGGACAAATAACAAAAGAGAGCAACAAGATCCTTCCATTTCCTCAGGCTCACAATGTAGGTGTCTTCCTGGATTCTTCATTACTTCTCACCTTCCATATCCAATCTGTTTCCAAGGTCTGATGAATTCATCTTTGCAACATCTCTCAGATATGCTTCCTTTTATTCTCCAACAACATTGTTACCATTCTTATTTATATCCCCATCAACTCATTCCTTGATTATTACCACAGATTCTTTATGGATGTGCTTGCCTTAAGTTTCTCCCCTATTCAAGCAATCCTTTATTCAGCTAGTAATTAATTTTCTAAAAGTTCAGATCTGATCACAACACTCCAATATTAAAAGAAACAAACAAACAAACAAATAAACATCAAAGGATTTTTTGTGCCTCCAGAAGCAAATATAAAATGCTCAGTTTGGAAGTCAAAGGCCTCCATAACCAAACTCTCCTACTTTTTTCTGTCTTGCTTCCTTCCTCTCTGCCACATAATCTTCAATTCTTTCACATTGGTATCCTGGCTTTTCCACAAACAAGACATTCTATCTCTTAACTCTGGACACTCTGTATGGATATCCCCCATACCTAGAAAATTCTCCTTGCTATAATATGCCTACAATCTTTTAAAATCTCAGCTGAAATCCCACCTTCTAGAGGAAGCTTTTCCCAGTATCTCTTAATTCTAGTTCCTTTTCTCTGTTAATTATTTCCTATTTATCATTTATATAGCTCCATTTAAGTTCCCCATTGGGATCCAACCCAATCTACTCCCTGGGGTAGTAACTACCTTGGTTGTCCTCCAAATAAATCAGTTTTCTGCTCCCTTTTTGTCTATTGTTCTACCCTTCATTAGATCATGAGCTCCTTGAGGGCAGAGACAATCTTTCTTTATATTAAATGTATCAACAGTGCTTAGTACAATGCCTAGGCACTTGATAAATATTTACTGAACTGGAATTAGTGGAAAGTTAACTTTAGAATGACATAAAAGTTTTCACTTTCCCTTCTCTGTTTTTTGTTCAATGACTGACACAGGTTTTGATATACAGAAGGGATATGGCAAAATTTTGTTTACTTGATTATTTCTTCAATGCAGGTCTTGTGAGCATTGAAAAGACAACATTACACCATACTGTCTATAGTTTGCTGCCTTGGAACTGTGAAGGTTAAATTTTTGGGAATTTGAACAAAAGCCAGTGCACAGTTTATTAAATGCAAAACACTTAGTTTATTATTAGGAAATATGGTTAGGAAAAGGAAGAAGGAAAATGAAAGCAATCTTACAATAGTTTGTAACTATACCCGTGGTCCCAATCCTAACTACATTTTTTTAGAAAACTCTAGATCTGCCTCAGAAGGCAGTATCTTCTGCTAGGCCAAAGCCCTTGCCTACTCTCCTAATCTCTTTATCTAAACATATAACCACTATCTATCTACCTTTTCTACACAAATTATTAATAATCAATAAGGCTATTAAGGCCTTACTTCCAATTCTCTCTCTCCAACCAGAGAGAGTGCTAGCAGCACAACCTTACCCCAGGAGGCTCAGAGACAAAAAAATCCCTCTCCAGCTGCCTGCAACTAACTAACCACACTCAACCATATCCTTCTAACTGTCACCAACTGCCAACCTACACAGCAAGGGGTCTCTTACTAAGAAATCATATTACCCTTTTGCCTCTTAAATAGAAAAAAAAAAGAGAAATTAATAAAAAAAAACTCTCTCAACAGAACAAAATCCTAGTTAACCAGACTAGTTCTGGTTTTGTGATCTGATCATGTAGAGAAAATGAAGCATTTTAGATGAACATGTATTTCCTGCATTTTGTAAGGGGTGAAAAAAGGATTTTATGGGTTCAATATATTAAAAGGTGGTTGCCAGTGGAAATTTCCCCAAATAAGGAATAATCTCAAGTCAAAATTGACTTTTATGTTGATTTATTTACAATTAGGAAGGTTGAAGGTAGGGAAATTGAGAGAGAGAAACTCTGGCACGGACCAGAGGCCTGGAACAGGTAAGGATTTAGAGGCCTAGCAGTTGGGGCCCAAAGGTTAATTAAACAAGGTTTCTAGTCACAAGGCCTTTTACAATTAGAGAGGCAAGAGAGGCCTCCCTGAGGGTAAATCCTCCAGAAACAACAAGAGAAGAGGAGAGTCAGCTTAACTTAACCACATGGAACAGTCTAGGTCATGAACCAGCGAAGCTCCCTCAGGTCCCCTTCACAGCACCAGTCACAGTCTCATTCACTCACATGATCCAGAAGAGGTCCTCACCAGATGTTGTCTTCCACCAAAGACCTTTGCTGACTGAGGACCTTTTCCTTTTAAAGGGGTCCCTTACACATCACTTCCTGTTCCTCCCTCCTAATTTGCATGTCCAATCACAATAGACAATTCTCATAGTACTGCCTAGGGGGCAGTCAGTTGACTTTAACACACTTTGGTTATGGACTTCCCAGAATTAGAGGTGTTCTCACATTTGGTGATTAAATCTAAAGATGGGCAGTGTAGACTTAATCTAATTATCACAATTTACATTCACAAAAATAAAAACAAAAACAAAAAACTGAGTACCTGGGACCATCCTGCATACCAGATTCATGGAAACATGAGAACAACAATGACAGCATGAAAATATATGGAATATGACTTGTACTCTAAGAAGGAGTAAGGCAGTGATCACACCATAAATCTATTAAAATGATTAATGGAGATGACTATACTAGGTAATCTCTTGAATGTTTTTCTTTCTACAAGATATGTTGAGAATCTTTGTTGAAGCTTTTGCTGTTGTTTTTTTGTTTTTTTGTTCTCCCCACACACACACACTTTCTGTGAGAGACAGGGTTCCTACTAATAAGCATGCTTCTGGCATTCTCTGCAGCATTCTGAATAGTTGCAGAGAGCACACATAGATGAAATGGCATCAGTGAGCTTGAACATTAATGTTTACTGTCATATCAGACCTGGATTTCCAATTACATGATTTTCTCCTTCTTATGCATTTTATATAGCTTAATGTCCTATAGGTAATGTATTGACCTTTCTTTAGATAAATACATGTTCACAATTAGGACAGAATGACAAAGCTGGGGCTGAGTGCCACTACCTCTTTTGTGCATAGTTTATTGAAAAAAATAACCCTTACCTTCATCCTTAGTATCAAATCTAAGACAGAAGATAGGCAAAGGATAGGCAACCAGAGTTACTTGCCCAGGAAGTGTCTAAGGTCAAATTTGAACCCAAGTCCTCTTGATTCCAGGCCTGGTGCTCTATTCACTGTGCTACCTAGAAGCCCCTTGAGTCTTGTTTAGAGAAGAAGCTGTTCTTTAAGCTATCCTTGAACTTTCTTGAGTGCTTGTGGACTGTATCCATCCTAGACCATCCTTCTTGACGATCAGCTTGAAATGAATGAAAAGGCATGGAATGAATGGCAATTCATGCTAGGAGAACCTAAGGCTCACTTACGATGACCCATAGTTGGATGATTACTCTATTTCTATCTCTCTCAATGTGAGTTCAGATGACCATAGGAACATTCTCCCACTAGGGAACCTAGTTTGGAGTGTAAGCGACTTGAGGGTTTCATGTGTAATGTCTCCTGAGGTTCAAGAGAGCTGAGGCTCTAAATCAGAAGATTAAATATTCAGAAGAATATAAGAAAAAATATGAAAAGGCAAATGATTTGTATTGCTTGTGTAATAGGAAATAGACTTTAAAAGTAGGAAAGCAGACTTAGCTGACAGACTAAGGGAAAAATCCTTGGCTGTCAGCCAGGGACATTCTAAATAGAATGAAGGGGAAAATTGTTTGCCCTTGAGGACTCTGGTCAAGATGGGAAAGGGAGAGGGTATGGATGCCTTCACCTGCCCAGTGAGGAACTCAAGGAGTGTGGAGTTACCACTGAGAAAGAAGACTTGCCAGGGAAGAGCAAGTGAGCAAGAAGATCTAGCTGGGGTGGTGGACATCCCTAGTCTGAGACAAGCTCCTCGATTAGCATTTCCTGGATTTACCTTTCAGTGGACCCATTTCCTGTGCCATCAAGAGCAGCTGAAGTGTACATGGCTTTGTGAGAGACCATTTTCCCTTCTAGTCTGTAATAGTCTGATAGTGCAGTGTAGGCTTTAACCCATTCTCCTAGCCCCTGTGTGGTCCCTAGTGATTAGATTCATCATGACCTTTCCCCACTTTCCTTGACCCCCAATTATTATTAAAACCATGTATTTATAATTCTTTTGTCCTTGTACAACCCTGTCACTTGTTGGTTTCACAGACTCCATGGCTAGGAGGATAAGTTTGGCAGTTAAGGCCCAACAGTCACTCCTTTCAACTGCCATTTCCCAAACTGCCAAACCAAATTTCCCCAGCTTGTTAAGTCCCCACCTATTGTCCGTTGCTGAATCCTACTCACCCTTCTGAACCCAGATAAAAATTTAATTTAACCCCAGTTTTTCCCTCATAAGACTTGCCAGAAAGTAGTACTGTGATGGTGTGGGACCAAATGTAGAAGGGACTAGAAAAACTTAACAAGGGGTCATAAGTAGTGAGAAGATTTTTAACCCCTTACCTTCCATCTTAGAATCAATACTGTGTATTGGTTCTAAGGCAGAAGAATGGTAAGGGGTAGGCAATGGGGGTCAAGTGACTTGCCCAGGGTAATAGAGCTAGAAAGTGTCTGAGGCTATGTTTGAACCCATGACCTCCTATTTCTGGGCCTTCCTCTCAATCCACTGATCCACCCAGCTTTTGTCATACAGGGCAATCTCTGGGAAAGCAAGGAGGCATGAGATGGTAAATCTTATACCAGGAACCAGATTACCTATTTTCCTTTCTCCTAGGTGTCTTAGAGGAAAGTGAAAGGAATTTTGAGTTCTTTAATAAAACATTTCTCATCTTTGCACCTATCTCCCTGCCCTCTCTTCCTCTCCCCACTTTCCTACATGGAGTCTTCCCAAACCTGGGAAGTGGAATTCCTTCTCTGGTGCCTTATTTTCCTAAAGAGTTTTATTGGAGACATGTTAAAAGTGAGGGGGTTAGCTCTTCTTCCACCATTCCCTTATGCTCCAGCACTAACGCAATAGTCTCTGCTACCTACCTCTCCAATGCCTTGGACTTTGTCAGAGAAAATACACCTTGACTCAGTCCCCAGTAATGGACTTTCTGGCCCAATCTGATTAGAAGTGTGTAAATCCGAAGAAGAATAATAACTAGATGAGTAGTTATAATAATGGGTATTTAATCAGGATGAGGGAGATTATAATCAACAACACCAAATACAATCACTGCTCTGGGAGGACTATAGTCTTGTGGGGAATGGACAACAGACTGGATATCTGACTTTATGACACCTGGGAAGGAGGAGCTAGCCAGATTCTAGGATAGCTAGTGTAATATGGAAAATGGCAGGGTGGAATGCAGGAATTCTACCCTGCCATTTTCCATGTTACAGTATTCCTGTACCCCAAAATTCCATATTACACTAGGAACAGCTTAGAAATAATAAGAAATACTAAAGTGGCTAAAGAAGTACCTAAGGTTTGATTGTCTTTAGATACTCCAGTCTTTGGTGATTGAGAGGTATTTGAAAGGTTGATTCTCTTCTTCAAATTTATTCCTCCATGTCAGAGGGTTATCTTCTGGGAGCCTGGTGAAACTGATTCAAAGGTAATTCAGGCATTTCAGTCTTTGGAGATCTCTCTTGAAGAGTTAGTAATGGGATTAACAAAGGCAATGTTGTCATTAGAAAATCCTTTACCCATGGGACTGAAGAAAATTAATGAGGTCAAGTGATATGCCTAGGGTCACACAAATAGTCAATATGTCTGGCGAAATTTCATTCCAGATCTTCCTGACTCCAGGCTTAGAGTTCTATCTACTGTACCACCTAAATATTCTCCCCATTTTTACCTTGTTCTGAGATTGATTTAACTTACTTTATTTCTATATCATTCTGTAAACTTGGACAGTGGCTACTTTCCTGGTTACCAGGGGACTGTGGGGAAATGGTACATGGACCAGCACATCCACACATAGAAAAGAAGTAATGTGACAAATTAAATATGAAAGAACTCAAGCTTGTATCCTACAAGAGTGAATCCCTCAAATAATCTCATTCAAGGGAAGAAAATTGCTTTTGTTCTATAAAGAAGGATACTAGAACCTTGAGCTCGGCTCATCTCACAATTTTACCCCTGTTGTCATTGTTATCAAGTTTGGCTGACCTTGAAAGTGCTCCATGCTGCTAGAAAGGATTAGCCTGCTGCCGCTATCTTCTGCACAGAAGAGTTAGCTAGCTGCTTCAAGAGAGAAGTATTCATAAAAAAAAGGAAGATACGAACACAAAGAATTGGTCCCCTTGGCCAGACATTTTAACGGTAATTTACATGGTCTTGCCCACACAAGCCCAAGAGATTATTCTCGTGCTTTTTCTTTTATGTTTGGTTTGGGGGATTTATTTTGCACTATGGATGGGATTTACTTGAACCAGAAAACTCCTGGTGGACACATGGGGAGTATACAAAGTCTGTCGCATAGTAACAATGGCAATTTGCATGTTAGAAACAACATAATAGAGGATGCCACAAAGATTAAAAAGATTGGTGAGTCAAAGCAAGAACAAGGGATGATCGATGAGCAGATGTCACAGTCGATACACACATACACACACATTATATTTATGGATTTGTATCTCTATTAAGGTGACAAAAGGAAATCCTCAAGCCCTCTGTGCAGACCCCCCTAGGGTGTCCTTCATAGAAGAAATAAGAAAAGAAATCCCCAGACTTAGAAGGTACCCATACACTGGGACCATCTTTGGAGGGTTGGCCCCTTTTCCATCCTGCTATCTCTCCTCTGGATGCTCAAGACATGTCCTCAATGCTCTTTCTAAATTATAGTGACCAAATGTGACCTCCATGTCACCATAAACCCTCTTCTATACATGATATAAAATGGATGTTTTTCATCTTCAATTTGTTAGTTTTTCATTGCATAAAGAATTCAATTTTTTATAATATGGAAGACATAGAGTCAAAAAAATGTGTGACAATTCTCCAAAAACATAGACAAATTAGTTAACTTCATATGACTACCCACTTTAGCAATTAGTTACTAACAAAGCAATATCAGTTTTAAGTTTGTTTCCCAAGGTGGTCAGGAACAAAGGAAAACTTATATTTTCTCAAGTATTTATAAAAACTATTTGTGCTGGCAAAAATTGGAAATTGTTTGGGAAAAGTTAAACAAATTGTGAATATGATTGTGATGAAATACTACTTCATTTTTTAAAGCACCTTTCCATGGTTACATGATTCATGGTATTTCCTTCCCCTCTTCCCTCCCACTCCCCAGAGCCAACAAGCAATTCTACTGGGTTATACATGTAGTTTCACCCAATACCTATTTCCATATTATTCATTTTTCAATAGATTAATCTTTTAAAAACCAAAAACCCAACATCCTATACTCATATAAACAAGTGATAAATCAAATGTTTTCCTTCTGTGTTTCTACTCCCATGATTCTTTCTCTCAGTGGGGATAGCATTCTTTCTCATAAGTCCCTCGGGATTTTCCTGGATCATTGCATTGCTTTTACATACTACGGCATGTTAAGAAGTGACGATCAAGTTAATTAAAAAAAAACCAAAAAAACAAGACAAAACAGAGAAAGACCTACCTACATGAAATTGTGAAGAGGAAAATGAGCAGAACCAAATGAACATTAAACACAATATCAGAAATGTTGTTTGGAAAATAACCGTGAATTTCCCTTTCCAGAGAAAGAGCTGATAAATAGAATCACGATTGACATAATTTTAGATCCACACATGTATGTGTATATGTAAATGTATATGTATATGTATATATGTGAAAAAATGTGATGACTATACGACTATAAGTACCTGAAAGTAGGAAAAAACAGATTATTAATATTTTTTTTTAAATCACATACTAAACTGTAGATGTTTTGGAACCTGTTTTGCTGGAGGGAGTTTCCAAATTAAGAAACTTCTTGTCTGTCCTTGATGCAATTCTTTGGTTATCCACTTTCTTTTAAGAGAGATCAGTCTAGACATGATGAAGTAAGAGATGGAGATCAAGAAATAAGTGTGATGCAAAATAGAAAAGCCAGAAATAAAATAGATTAAAAACATAAGGATTTTTAAAAGATTGTCTTTTGCTGTTTATTAGTTTTTCATTTATTTCTGACACTTCCTTTGGGGTTTTCTTTGCAAAGACAGTAGAATACACTTCCAGAGAAAGAAGTGTTAGAATTATATGGATGCTGATCAAAGAATACTATCTTTCAAATCAGTTTATTTATAGTTTTATCTTGGAGTTTTGCTTTTGTATGAGTATGCTCTTATCATAATGATGATAATGATCTTCTATGGAAGGATGTTTTGCATGATAATAAAAATAAAATTATATACATAAAACAAAAGTGTTGGAATGTTTGTCCATTTTCTTTTCCAATTCTTTTGTAGATGAGGAAACTGAGGCAAAAAAGGATTAAGTGACTTGCTCAGGTTTACATAGTCTGTAAGTGTCTGAGGCCAGATCTGAATTTAGGAAGATGGAGTCTTCCAATCTCCAGGCCTGGTGCAATACCCTCCATGCTACCTAGTTGCCCAGATAATCTTTATTTATTATTTATGAAATATTTAACATTTTGAAAGACACATTGTTTTTATCTAAGTACTCCCAGTTATATATACTAATATCCTTAATCTCTTCATCTTCTTATGGTCTTTCAAATGTAGTAAAATATATACACTTATTTCCTTCTTGTTGGTGTTTAAAGCCATATACTATAATTATCCTTAGCAACACTAATTCTGATAGTAAAAAACTGGAAGAAAAAGTAGGATATCATTAACTGGGGAAAGTACAAATAAAGGGTAGGATATAAATGTCAGACTCTCTTTCACTGTAAGAAATGATGACTATGAAGAATTCTATGAATTTTGGGACTTCTTGAAATAATTAGTGCAGAATATCTTCTTTCCCTCCTCCTTTCCCCTCTTCTCCTTTCCTCTTCCCTATCTTTCCTGTCCCTTCTCCCTATTCTCCTTCCCTTCCCTACACTCTCCTCTCCTCCTCTATTCCTCTCCTGCCCTCTATAATCAGTGTTAGGATGTCTCACCAGATAGGTGATAGGTGTGGACCAGGGAAATATTCACAAGTAATAGGAAAAATTAATAATAAAATAGTGAAATGAATGGATGAATAAAGAATATTTTACACTTACTATGTATAACGTATTGTTTTGATTGCTTGATGACACAAATAGAATAGTAAGACAGGACCTGCTCTGAAAGAACTCATGATCCGATGGAAGAGAACAATTGTATAAGTGTCAACTCCAAATTATATTGAAGGGGTTCTAACTTCAAGAAATGGCTGGCAGAAGTCTCTACCTGGTGGGTGATGTGTCTGGAAGTCAGGACTTGGGACCAAGGCTGTACAATCAGAGGGGCCCAGTAGGAGTGATGACAGTGGCCTTATAATGAGAGGGGGCCGAAAAGTAGCATGATATCTCCAGCAATGAACTCTTCCTGAACACTAGCTCGAGTTTGAGTTTTCTCCCTTCTTTGGAGTGCTTAAAGCTCCACTTGAACCTCAGCTAGGAACAGGATCCAGGGAAGCATGGAAACATTTTTTTCTTTTTTTTAGTTAGAATGACCTGGTAATTTTTTCTTTCTTTCTCTCACCAACTTTTACTAATAAATAATTATAATTTCACATACAATCTCCAAAAAAATTTAATCATAACAAAGTATAATATTAATGACATTTCTTTATTTTTATTCCAATGATAAAAGTATATTACATTTGACATGGAAATATTTGATAGTGTAAGGATATTGGAAGCTGGAACTTTAATTTCCTCATTTCAGTAGCTGGTGCAGCAGGAAGAGTTAACTAGACACATGTCAAGATCTGTCCTGTTTCTCTCATCAATATGTTGTCTTCTTTCAGTTTAATTCATTTTTTAAAATAACTTGCCTCAACAATTATGGGGATGATGTCTACTCAATCTTATTTTTCTCTTTTTTGTTAAAAATGAGGTAAAAGTTTTATAATCATCAGTAATTTTCAACAAAATATGATGAATGACTCTGTTCTCTGTACCACATGGTGTCATCCATGGATGATATGTCTTTCTCTTTCAAAAGGACTTGCAGTATTGACTGACTCTTTCTCTATCTTTGTCTCTGTTTCACTATATCCCTCTCTCCACGTGTGTGTGTTGTGTGTGTATATATATATATATATATGTTTATATATATATACACTTGTGTATATGTATATATGTATGTATAAATACATGTGCATATGTGGTATATATGTGCATGTGTATATGTATATCTATTTACCTATCTCTAATCTATCCATCCATCCATCCATCTATCTGTCCAACAATCTATCTATCTATCATTATATCTATCTATATGTCTGTCTATCTGTCTGTCTGTCTGTCTGTCTGTCTCTCTCTCTCTCTCTCTCTCTGAGTGTCTTTCTGTCTAATTATCTATCTATCTATCTATCTATCTATCTATCTATCTATCTATCTATCTATCCAACTATCTGTCTATCTGTCTATCTATATCTATCTATCTATCTATCTATCTATCTATCTATCTATCTATCTATCTATCTATCTATCTATCATTATCCTCTGTCTATAAAGTTTATTGGATCCTGCAGCCTGTTTAAACACATCAAGTGGTTCCTTCACAATCTATGTACCCTAATTAATTTTGCATTACTCTCTTGTGTGTGGCCTCTGGCCTGTTCCTAAAAATTGAGATACCACCTCCTTTCTCTGTTACTTTTCACAGCCTGTGCCTCATACCTGGTATGTACCCTTTGCTTATTTCTCCCTCTGAAGTGACTAGCATCTCAAGGTTCAACTTCAGCACCATCTCCACTATAATGTCTTTATGGATCCACTTGAATTTTCAGGTTTACTCTGGCTCCGACTCTCTGTATCTCCCCTTTAGAATCAACTTCTAGTTTTTAATCTCTATGAATACTGCATCCCCTTCACTAAAGAATGTAACTTCCTGGAGGACAGACTCATTTTACTTTTTTTTTTTTCTTTTCCCCATCTCCAGGGCTTGGTATAGTAAATGTATGGGTAGTACACAAAGATAGAGACCATGTTGGGAATTTCATTGGCATATAGAAATTGTCAGGGTGGAAGCTCCCTCTACCAGTACATGGTGGTAATTCTCTGCAAATTATTATTTTTTTTTAAATTGACTCAGAGAATAAGATGTAAAATGCCAGGGGTCACAGAGCTAGTATGTGCAAGAACCAGGCCCTGCACTCAGGTATTAACATACTTAGGAATTTATAGAGACCACTGAAATCTGTGAGATTGATAGCTTTATCCATCTCCTATGCCTGAGATCAAAAATGAAGTGCTGATATTTCCTCTATATGGATTGCACTTTGAGGCCAAAATAAAAAGCACAGAATAAGTTCCTTTTGCATTCTAATTTTAGACACAAATTATAAAAGAAATGGTTCCAGCTAGTGTTGCTCTTTACAATGATTCACATGCTAAAGGCTAGAAACTGTGTAGTAGATTCTCAAAATTCTTAAATAAATAAAACCTTAGAACTATTGAAACACTTGCTTTTATTTATTTATTTATTTGTTTGTTTGTTTGTTTATTTATCTATCTATTTATTTATTTGTTTGTTTGTTTGTTTATTTATTTATGCCTCTTAAATTGTTTCTGAATCTACCAAAAGACACTATTTCACCTTAGGGATTCAGCTTTGCTGATATTTTGTCAGAAGCAAGGGAAGTTTTTGTTTGATGAAAGGAGGGGGAAAAGCATCAGAGATAAGTGGACATTTCTTTTCTTGTGTAACATAGAAAAAAATTCTTGGCACATTAAGAAAAGGTACATTACAATTCAGGGAATGAAAACCCCGGTTTTCAGCATCAGGAATCTTGGTGCAAAAATATGTGTATGCTCACTTGAATTGTCATGCTTGAAAACATTTTTAAAGCAAATAACAGGAAAAGAAAGCATGTATCACCTTGAATGTATCTTTCCAGGTGTTATTTGATTTTTTTTTCGGTAGTTGATGAACTTTAAAAAAAATAAACTGAATTTAAAATGTGGCTAATATGCTGATGATGTGGATAGGGAACAGGTGCTGAAGATTTGCAGAGGAAAACTGTTTTTTCCAACCTATCATATCAGGATGGAAAGATTCCCAATCTAACAAATTATATCCTAAATTTGTTATTTCTTATATATCCACACATATGCAAGTCCTGTCTAGCTTCTGCTGCATTTATCTTTAGGTACATTTGCTTTAATATTATTGAAATATAATTGGAATTGCATGATATATCTCTTATCCCCACCCCAGCACCAATTCCCTAGATTGTCATTAATTGGTACTGACACAGTGCAACTGCTTCTCACATAACCCTTGCATCTAGTTTTCTTCATTTGCCTCTCAAATTTTAAAGTTGTCATATTCATATTTGAATATTTTTTTCATTCTGTGAATCTTTGTTTTGTTGATGTCAGAAATTCCTGGTGGAGAAACTCTATTCCACTTTAAAGCAATAATAATTTTGTGACTTGCATTCTTTAAGTTATGCTACATATGTCTAATAATACACATTGTTTTTTGTTTTTTCTTCCATAGGGCTTTAGCGTCATAAAAAGGCAAACAGGTATAGGAAGGAAGGAAGAAATAGAAGGAGGAAGGGAAATATAAATGGAGGGAATGAAGGGAGAAAGGAAGAATGGAAGAAAGGAAGGAGGGAGGGAAAAAAGGAAGGAAAGAGGGAAGGTAGAAAGGAAGGAAGGAGGGCAGTAAGGAAGGAGGGGAAGAAGAAAGGAAGGAAGGAATGAAGGAGGAAAAAGAGGGAAAGAAGGAAAACATATTTAATGTATCTTTAACTTGTAAAGAGATTGAAGGCTGTGCATCTAACAGGTTTAGTGGGCTGAGAGCAAGAACTAGAAAATGGAGGTCTTGAGTTCAAATGTGACCTAAGTAACTTCCTAGATATGCAGCCTTGGGTAAGTCACTTAACCCCACATTGATTAGGCATTATCACTCTTTTGCCTAGGAACTGTGTGGGGTAAATATTTAGGGGACAACTAACTCAGGCCATCTCAGAAAGATTCAACATAGGATTCACAGAGTCATGTGTCTGACATCCTGTCATCAGCATTCCAAACATTCTGTCAGGCATATTGGCATGTCACCACCAAGGTAGATAGATGCATGACGTTCGAGAGCCATTGGCCAAAATATGATCTGGAGCTGAGAGGGAGGAGCTTGGGTTTGAAAAGTCAGCAAGTGAAGCAGAGGAGATCTCTTTTTGTTCCCATCTCTCTGGCTGAGCTGAATGTTTAACCATCCTGGCAGCCCTTACTTCATGTGGACATGTTTGACAAGCCAGGGCTCAAATTGTTTGCTGCAATAGGGAACTGGATTTTTACCTTCAATTAGAAAGACCAAAAACCCTTTTTTCTATCTTTCTCTAATAATAAATGCTTACAAATCTAGTAATAAGCCTCTCAGATTAACTTTTATTTATAACAGAACCAATACAATATGGATTCTAACATAAAATGTATTTTTTTAAAGAGAAATGGATTGGGGTCTAAAATTCATCTAGCATACCTCCAAATTTTACATATGAGGAGACTGAGACACAGAAATATTAAATAAGGTACCACTGTAAATAGCAGAGACAAGAACACTGAAACTAGCTTAATAATATGTTCAATTATATATGACCAATTTATTCAAATATTCATTAAATGAAATAGTTGTGTGTGTATATAAATATTTGAATCATCATGTGTAAAGTATTATGCTAAATTTATAGTAAGAATACCGAGCAAAAGCATAAATAGTCTTGTCATCAGGGAGTTTATGTTCTAATGAGGAAGACAGTACCCTCATAAAATTATACACATACAAAATAGAATAAAAATTGGAAGAACTTTATTTTCCTTATTTATTGCTACTAGTTATAATTTTAAAATTGAATCCCAGATTCCCTTACTTCTTATTTCCCTCTTATACTTCCTCCATCTATTAAGGAGGTAAGAAATATATCAGTCATTCATGTGGAGTTATACAAAAATAGCCATACTAACTCTTTTGCTCTTTGTGTATGTGTGTGCTCACACATATACATATGAATCCATATATATGTATAAAACATACTTATATGTATTCATGTTATATTATTTGAACAAATGACAGTGACCTTGAGATTCAGAAATGTCCCTGTTTGTGTGCCTCTTTTGTGAGGTAATTTTCTTGATTTTTACTCCCATTCTCCCAGTAAATTCCTCTTTCACAGTTATACATTGTTTCATTGATCTTCCTAATATAATTGGCTCACATCCTTGCTTTCTATATATGTAGATTCAATCTAACTGCCTTAATAATGCTCAAGTTATTAGGAGTTGCATGTTCTCTGAATCCTTTTTAAAGTTATCTTTTATATTTACATTCTTATCATTCTTATGTTTTTCTTCAATCTTGAATTCAAAAGTCAAAAATTTTATTCATCTTTGTTATTTTCATCAGGAATAATTGAAATTCTCCTATTTTGTTATATGTGTAATTTTGCTGTGTAGATTATTTTTGGTTGTAATCCTAGCTCCTTTGCTTTTCAGTATATCATATTACAAGTCCTCTGATTTTTTTTAATACCAAACCTGTTAAACCTTGTGTGATCCTGAATATGCCTCCATTGTATATGAATTGTTTCTTTCTGGCTGATTGAAATATTTTCTTGTGACTTGAGAGTGATAGAATTTGGCTCTAATATTCCTGGGAAAGTTTATTTTGCTATCTCTTCAAGAGGTAATTGGTGAATTGCTTTAATTAATTTTACCCTCTGGATCTATGAATTTCACTCAATTTTTCTTTAAATTTTCTCATAATAGAATGTCTAAGCTCATTTAAAAATAATAGCTTTAATTTAGTCTAATAAATATTTAATTATGTTTCCTTGATCTATTTACCAAGTTAGTTCTTCTAAAGTAATATTTCTTATTTTCTTCTATGTTTCATAGTTTAGACTATTTCATTGCTTCTTGCTGTGTCTTGGAGTCCTTAACTTCTACTTAATGCAATTCTAATTCTTAAGGAATTATTTTATTGAGTGACCTTTTATACTTCTGTTTCAACTTTTCCAGTTATGCTACATTTTTCCAGATTGCGTGTCAATAAAATTTTTAATCTGACATTTTGAAAACTATGTTCTCTCCCCACTTCCAATCCTTCCCTATCCACAAGACAGCAGATAATATGATATAGGACAAGTTGTACACATGTTATTATACAATACATATTTCTATATTTTTATGTTATAAAAAAAGAGGCCTATCTATTACCCTAGACAAAATAATGAAAAAAATAAAGTGAAAAAACTATGCTTTGTTCAGCTTTTAAACTTTTATTTCCTCTGGGTATGCATAATGTCAATTATGATTCCTAAGGGGTTATTTTATTTAGCAATTTTTTGTGCCTCTTTTATCATTTGATTAATTGTATTGTTGAGGTGTTGTTTTCATTGTTATTCTTTTACTTTATTACCCCACTGTTAATTCTTCATTTTTTTTCATAATTTTTTGAATCACTTTCATTACTTTAATTTTTATCATTTTTTTTCTTAATTCTTCCAATTATTCTTATTTAGTTTCTGCCCAATTTTCATTTTTCTTTGAGGATTTCTTTGTACCTCTTTTATGCTGTTTTCTTCTGAGTTCATGTCTTCGTTTTCTCTGTCGTCTTATTAGCATTTTGTGGTTAATTTCCTTTTATTAGTTTTTTGTGGGTTTTTTTTTTTTTGCTCTTTTCCAGCTTCTTTTTTATTTTCAAGTTTGTGTTAAATTTGGGCAATATTCCTTTGGGAATTGTTTTTGGGAGGCACCTTTCCAAGCTTCACATGTTTTTGTGTTAGTCTTTTCTGAGTGAGTTCTGGATAGCTGTAACTCTTTGGTGCTTTCAACATGGTATGCACTATTATTCCTCAGGGCTTCTTCTCTCTTCTGTCCAGAAATACTCTTCTCTGTCATCTGGTACTAGCATAATGAGCCTTCTACTCTCTTTCTGACCAGTTGTTTGATATCCTTACTATCACTGGGCTGAGAGCTCCTGAAACTACTGTATCTGCTTTCCCCTTCACCAGTATCATATATGGTATAGCTACCACATGGATTCTGGGCTAACCCCCACCTCAATGTTATTGACTTCTACTTCTGATCTCCTAAGTTTTTAGGTTTGAAAATTGTGTCTAACCTATTATTTTCTCTATCAATCCATTATATGATTTGAGGCATATTTCAAAGTTATTTGGTAGAGAATGTTGGGAGAGCTCAGCTTCTCTGCTTTTTCTACTTCACCATCTTTGAAGCATTCTTTTCCAATAAATCTAAATTGAACTAAAATATCTGGGAAATCTTCCATTAAATATAACCATTTACTTAATAATAAGGCAAATTAAATAGGAAAGAGTTGTTCAGTCTTTTCAGTCATGTCTAATTATTCATGACTCCATTTTGTATCTCTTGACAGAGATCCTAGAGTGATTTTCCATTTTTTTCTGCAGTTCATTTTGCATATGAAGAAACTGAGGCAAATAGCATAGTTTAAATTGCCAAAGTTACATAGATAGGAAGTATTTGAGGCCATATTTGAACTCAGGTCTTACTAACTCCAGGCCTGGAACTCTATCTACTGCACCAATCTTGTTACCCTATAATGGATTAGATTTTAATTTTCTCAAGAAATGCATAAATAAAATAATGCATCACAATGCACATGCAAAGCCATCTTTCCCACCAATCTCCCTTTCCCATGCTATGTATAGAAAAGACACACACTTAAAGGAAGTTTGCAGAAAATACATGAGGAAAGGAATCCATGTGCTTGGGGCAACTAAACTGTTCCATTAAGAAACATTTTCCATCACAGAAAACTACTTCTCTGCCCACTCCTTGACTATTGCTCTTTGTCAGTCATTAACTAAAGGATCTTTTTTCTACACACACACACACACACACACACACACACACACACACACACACACATATATATATGTATATATATATATACATATATATATATATGCCTTATAAACTCTTTCAATTAACTATCACCCTCAAAATCCTAATTAGAAAATGTTACCCTTTAATGTGAATTGTTCTCTTTAATCCAGAGAACTACTAAGCTCATTCAACTGGCTGTGTCTGGGGTAAACAAACCAGATCCACAA
>NC_058131.1:13020993-13035780 GCF_016433145.1 Gracilinanus agilis | reverse complement strand
ATAATAATAATAATAATAATAATAATAATAATAATAATAATAATAATAATAATAATAATAATAACAATCTAATAATGGGTTCATAAGCCATGCTTACCCATATCAGCTCTGGCTGTCAAAAAATTAATGTTTCATCCTTGATGTCTGACTTATACCTAAGCTAGGAGACTACAAGGGTACCCCATTTGGGTCAGGGAGAAGCCAGGTTCTTTGAATTCTTGTCAGAATTAGGGAAGATTACACTGGCAGAAAAAAGAGAAGAATCTATCAATCACACTTTAATAAGCCACAGAGTGGACATAGGCCAATGATTCAGGGAGAGCAGACTGAATAGAGTGGAAGAGGAAGACAGATAGCATATGAAAGAGACAGGGGAGGAAGAAGGGCACACACAAGTCACTTTTATGATTGCAAACTGTATTTGGGAGATCTTGGAATCTGGATAGGGCATTTGGAGCAATGCTTAAAGGGCAGAGTTTTGGGGTCCCTTTCTTATAGGTATGGATAGCCTAAGTCTTATCTGTACCACATAATGGTTTGCTCATTAGCATATTGATGTCATTTTAAAGTTATCACTACCACTTTGGGGAGGCTTTATTAGTATACTATTTCTCTGGTTTTAATGCATGTCTATTGTTTACCTGGAGCTTTCAAATGGGGGGGTATTTATTAGGGTATCCTTGACTTTTGGTAATATATTACATGGTTTTTGGATGTGGACTTAATTACTTTTGTCATTTGTTCTCTTTGAAAGCAAAAGGTCTACAACCTTACACTAGTCATGTATATAGTCAGTATAATCACTAGGATGTGACTATGGGACCACTAGAAGAAATATTTTCAACACAAGAAGTGAGGGAGAGGAGCAGTGTCTCCTTCCAATCCTGATCTCATGGTCCCTGAGAGCATAAGACAACTAAAATCTTTTATCTTCCATTGGAGAGAAAGAGAGTGGATTTGAGAGACCTGGCTATGGCTTTTACTTTGAATTTCTACTTTGAGCAAAGGTAAATGAGTTTTGATGATGTTAGAATTTATTCTTAATATGTAGTAATCCCTATATATTAGACACAATTAGTGTGCATTTACATTTTGGGGAACTGTGTCAGAGAGACCATCTAGACTGCTACTTTTTGCATTTTCTTTATTTTGGGAAGTTCTAAGGAATGTCTTCCTATTTTTACAGCATTTGGTTAATAAATGGAGAAGAAGGTTTTTAACAGCATATGTGCAAAACTTCACTTGTCAGTTTGGGGAAGGGCTGAGGATATGATGGATCACCTCTTAATTAGCTACCACCAATTAAATATGTCTTGGAGAACTTCTAGGTTAAGATGGCTACAGAGTAGAAGCAGGGTGCTTTACTCTCCTCACTAGCAACCACCAGCATACCTACAAAAGACAAAAAAACATCCAGAGGAAAGAAGGGACTCCACAATAGGGTGCAGTATCGAAGTTATGTGGGATTTCAGGGAACTTCCATGCTGTAAGAGGGGGCAATATCTCCCATCAAAATGCAAGGTGATCAACCCTCCCACATCCTACCCATAGTACCGGAGTCAGAGGCTGCGTACCAGAGTTAGAGTGAGCAGAGGTGCGAAATCTATCTCCTTGGCAGCTAACTGGGATCACAAGGAGCTTTCCTATGAAAGGAGCAAGACTTGAGACCCCAGGAGGCTGGAGAGCACAGACTTTGGGCGTAGGAGAGAGGCAGTAGACAGCAGAGGCCTAGCAGACAGTGGAAGCCAGGAGACTCACAAAGTAGCCTCAGGCAAAAAACTGCTCCTTAGCACCATACAGAGTCTACCTGCCTTACTCAGATATCTAGCTGAGAAAGCATAATGTTGCCAAGCAAGGCCTAAGAAATAACCACCAAAAAGACCAAGAAAAAGCTCTAACACTTGATAACTTCTGAACAGAAAAAAAAAAATTAGAAAACAGAGGAGGACAAACAATTGAATACATCCAAACCTTCCCAAAAAATTGAAAATTGTTCACAAGCTCTTGAAGAGTTCAATTCTGAGATCATGAGAAAGATGGAAGAGATATGGCATGAAAATAACAGTTTAAAAGGCAGAATTTCACAATTGGAAATTGAGGTTCAGAAAACAAATGAAATGATAAGCAAATTGAAGATCAGAAATGACCAGCTGGAAGCCATGAGGAGCCAGAGAGACCAGATTGAAAAGGAAAACCAAAAGCTTATAGCCCAAAACCAGTCTTTAAAGGCTAGAATTGGGCAAGTAGAAACCAATGATCTCATGAGATAGCAAGAATTAATAAAGCAAAGTCAAAAGACTCATAAAAAAGAAGGAAACATGAAATATCTCAATGAGAAGATAATAGATCAAGAAAAAAATGTCTAGAAGAGACAACTTGAAAATTATTGGTCTTCCAGAAAAATCAGACAAATAGAAATCTAGATATCATAGTACAAGAAATTAACCAAAAGCACTGCCCCAATGTCCTTGAACAAGAGCGAAAAATAGACATTGAAAGAGCCCATAGAACACCCTCCACAATAAATCCTCAGAAGACAACCCCCAGGAATATAATAGCCAAATTCAAAAGCTTCCAAGTTAAGGAGAAAATATTACAAGAAGCCAGAAAGAGACAATTTAGATATCAAGGAACACCAATCAGGATTAAACAGGAACTGGCAGCCTCCACACTATAAGACTGCAAGGCTTGGAACATGATATTCAGAAAGGCAAGAGAATTGGGTCTATAACCAAGGATCACCTACCCATCAAAACTGACTATATACTTCCAGGGGAAAGTATGGGCATTCAACAAGATAGAAGATTTCCAAGTATTTGCACAGAAAAGACCAGGACTAAATGGAAAGTTTCATATCCATCCACGAAAACCAATAGAAACATGAAAGGGTAAATAAGAAACAGAGGGGAAAGAAAGAAAACTCTTATCTTTAAATTGCCTTCTTCAAGGCCATCAATAAGATCAAATTATTTGTATTTCTATATGGAGAAATATTGTACTCAGTATTAGAGTAATTAGAAGAATTAGTCATAAGGAGTGGAATTAATTCTGAGAAGGAAGATTAGCAAGATCCATTAGGATATCAAATTCTATCTAACCCTATGGATAAAGTCAGAAGGGAAAATCCAAGTGGGGCAGTGGGGTGGGGAATTCATAAAGGGAGGGGAAGAGAAGGGGGAGGGAATTCATTAGGCCTTAAAAAAGAATAAAAGGGGGTTGAAAGGGAAGTAAACCAAGGGAGGGGACAAAGGAGAGGACAAGGGAGACTGATTTAAAACAAACCACTGGTTCAAAAGGAAATAGTATAAGAAGAAGGGGTAGAATTAGAAGAGGATACCAAAATGTTAGGGAATACAGAGCTGATAATTATAACCCTGAATGTGAATGGGATGAACTTGCTCATAAAACAGAAGCAAATAGCAGAGTGGATTAGAAACCAAAATCCTACCATATGTTGGGTACAAGAAACACACATGAGGCACGTGGATATACACAGGGTTAATACCCCAAAGAGATAATAAGGGAAAAGACTTGTACAAAAATATTTATAGCCAGACTGTTTGTGGTGGCAAAAAATTGGAAAATGAGAGAATGTCCTTCAATTGGGGGATTGCTGAACAAATTGTGGTATCTGTTGGTGATGGAATACTATTGTGCTCAAAGGAATAAAGAACTAGAGGAATTTCATGTGAAATGGAATTACCTCCAGGAATTGATGCAGAGTGAAAGGAGCAGATAGATCTAGGACAACATTGTACACAGAAACTTATACATTGTGGTACAATCAAACATAACGGACTTCTCTACTAGCAGCAATTCACGATTCCAGAGCAAGGCTGAGGGACATACGAGAAAGAAAACCAGCCACATTCAGTGGAAGAACTGTGGGAGGAGAAACACAGAAGAAAAACAACTACTCAAACACATTGGCTGATGGGGATATTATTGGGGAAGTAGACACTAAACGATCACTCTAGTCCAACTATCATTAATATAGAATTAGGTCTTAATCAATGATACATGTAAAACCTAGTGGAATTGTGCATCGGCTAAGGTGGGTTTGGGGGATATGGGGGAGAGAGAAAGAACATGAAACATGTAACTATGGGAAAATGTTCAAAATGAAAATTAAAGAAACTTGGGGGAAAAAAAGATTTTAACATATAAACTTCAAATTATTTTGACCATGACTTCAGGCTAAGTGTGTAAATTGAGATAGAGGGGAAAAGATGAAACTGTTCTCCCTTCTTTTTAGGTAAGTCCCCGCAACCCCAATTAGAATACATTGGAAACCTACATGTAAATATGGTGGAAGAGGGAAGGACCTCAAGAAAAAACAAACAAACATGGAAGGAATGGGAGAGAGAGAGAAACATAAGAAAAGATCCGGAGTAATACAGTATATTTGGAATGTAGATAGAATTTATGTGGAGGAAGGCTTGAGATGAGACTGAAATATAATTGACACCACATGTGGAGAATATTTCATGCCAGACACATAATACACAATAAAATGATCAAATAAGCAAAATAGATGAATAAATAAACAAATGTATAAATAAAATGCATAAATAATTACATAATTAATTAAAATAAATGAGCAACCAACCAAAAGCAGTCAAGTAGAGATATTCTATCAGGGCATTCTAATTGCCATGTATAAACAAATAAAAATGCCCCTGAATCATTTTTTCATTACCACAAACAAGCACAACAAACACTCTGTGAATCTCTTGAGAACATTCTCTGATCAATCAATAGGATCTCTGGAATTTGCACATAAGGGATAATATTATGTTGGCCAGAACAATGAATTTAACACAGAGAACATCTTGTAACTTGGGAATCATCACAGCAGGCCATGAGATCCTAATCAAAAACAAAGAAAATGGAAGGAGTACTTGACATTTGAGATTATGACCTGTGAAAGTATAGAAGAAAACCAGAGAAACAGGTAGGAAAAATGAATCTAGATAATGGGCAATTGGAAGGCACAGAAAGCAATCAGCTTCTTACCCACTTGATATGAGGCTGGAGTAGGAAAAAAGTGGCAGATTTAATTCAGAAATTTTGACAACCACTGATATATCTATCATCATTAGAAAGAAGTTCTCTTACAAAATCTCTGAAAGGGAATGGAAGGTATCAGAAGATAATGGAAGTATTATTTTTTCCCATTTGGCAGAAAGGAAACAAAGAACAAAACCATGAACTTCAGAGAAAGCTGGCAAATTAACCAAGGTGATTAGCATATTGGTGAGGGCTAGGAAGTTATGACTTTAGGAAACTAGTACAATATCTTAGGTGCACTCCTATGAGATAGTTATAAACTTTATATTGCCTGATGTTTTCATTTGATTCTATATCAATGCCATATTATAATGAGAGGACTTCAACATGGAGCCATTTAGGCTGTCATTCTAATATCCATAGAAGCATTTGAACAAAACACCCAATTTGGACTTCTCCTGTTTATTCTGTGTTGGGCTAACAGTTCCTTCACTGCACAAGATCTAAAGACATTCTCCTTCTGCTATCTTAGTTAACATTAGCCAAGCAGTTTATAGTTCTCATAGGGAAGTCCCTTTAGTCAAAGATTCACTTAAGCCTGCTACTGATAGGGTGCCTTGGGGGACTTTTCCTCCAAATATAAGTCTGAAAAGAAATATCTTCTCCTACATGTTCTCAAAGTCTGAATCTCAAATTTCAGTGTATAACCTTCCTAATATGTCTTCCTCATCCACAGGCTTCCATGTTTCTTTCATGAAGGGCAAGCCTTCTCTGTTTATTTTGCCAGAGAGTGTGACTATTTGTTTTGTCTTCTTATTGCATCAAATAAAAATAAGTTCCATGATCACATCATTTCCTGAGTACCAGTTTCCTAGGAATGTCAAGCTTAGGTATTTGCTTATACCTGAGATGGTGAGGGGCAAAATAAAACATCCTATAACCATAGGTAGTAGACAAAGTACTGAATTTGGAGCCAGGATATTTGATATTCAAATCCATCCCTTATTATCACCATCATCATCATTATCTTCATTCCATCTATGCAGGACTTTTAAATTTACCTTTGTTATCTCTTTCTATTCTCACAGCAACCTTGTAGGTAGGTGCTATTAGTCCCTTAAAAAAAGAAGAAAATGAGGCTAAGATTAAGTGATTTACCCAGAGTCATGCAAAAATTTAGAGTGAGTCAAGACTTGAACTCAAGTTTTCCTAATTCTAAATCTAGTTTCCTATCCCAACTAGCAGCCATGCTTCCTGTAATGATTACTAGTTCTATGACAATTGGCAAGTGTTTTTTTTTAAACCCTTGTACTTCGGTGTATTGTCTCATAGATGGAAGATTGGTAAGGGTGGGCAATGGGGGTCAAGTGACTTGCCCAGGGTCACACAGCTGGGAAGTGGCTGAGGCCAGGTTTGAACCTAGGACCTCCTGTCTCTAGGCCTGACTCTCACTCCACTGAGCTACCCAGCTGCCCCCCAATTGGCAAGTGTTTTAACTAAATGTTCCCCCATTGGGCATTTATTTATTTTTTTAAACCCTTAACTTCTGTGTATTGGCTCCTAGGTGGAAGAGTTGTAATGGTGGGCAATGGCGGTCAAGTGACTTGCCCAGAGTCAGACAGCTAGGAAGTGTTTGAGGCCAGATTTGAACCTAGGATCTCCTGTCTCTAGGCCTGACTCTCAATCCACTGAGCTACCCAGCTGCCCCTATTTATTTTTTTTTAAACCCTTAACTTCTATGTATTGACTCCTTGGTTGAAGAGTGATAAGGGTGGGCAATGGGGGTCAAGTGACTTGCCCAGGGTCACACAGCTGGGAAGTGACTGAGGCCTGGTTTGAACCTAGGACCTCCTGTCTCTAGGCCTGACTCTCAATCCACTGAGCTACCCAGCTGCCCCCCCATTGGGAATTTATTAAAAGAAATTGATACTAAGTCTTGCTACTTGTAGACATAGCATACTATTATAAGCAGAAGACTGACTCTGGAGTTGACCTGAGTTCAAGTCCTGCCTTTGACACATGCCTGTTTCATACCTTGGCCAAGTTGTTTAATCTCTCAGTACAATCAGCAGTTCTCAAAGACTATAAATTGCAGCAGAGTGTGGAGTGATCCCACTCATTGATAAAAATCACAGGCCCATAGATAGCAAATAACTCCCTCCCAGTTTTTTCATTAGGCTAAAATAGGCTAAAATGGATAAGATTATTTGCCAAACATTAAGTGTTATGCTCTCAGCAGTAATCATTAATACTATTATTTTGATTTAATATTATCTCACATTCTATACTAAGCAGGGTACCATGCCTAAGTGCAAAAATGCATTATTGGTAATCACAAGGTTCAAATAGTGGTTTCTCCACATAATAACTATTAGACTCCTAGGAAATGATTTCCTTTCTAAATAGCTTAGTTTCTTCATCTCCTTCTATGTTCCTTTCCTCCTTCACGTATACACACATGTACATGCATACAAACCCATAAAGATAAACACGTATGTGTGTGCTTTAAAGAAACAATGTAGAACCATGGATAGCGGTAAATCAATTAAACATATATGAATCAGTTATGGGTCAGTCACTATGCTAAATAGTGGCTATACTAAAAAAAAAATAGAGCCCTTGCTCAAATTTTAATGGAAGATAAAATATATGTTAACAACTAGATTTATGTCAGTCATATAGAAAATAAATGGGAAATCATCTCAGAGGAAAGGACTGACAAGCTGAGGAGGCCCAGAAAGTTCTCCTGCAGAAGGTATAGAACAACAACAACAACAACAACAACAACAACAACAACAACAACAACAAAAATGTGGCACCTGCTATGTACCAGGAAATGTGCTAAATGCTTTAAGTAAGAGGACTATCCTAGTTGATTCTCACAACCACTCTGGAAAGTAGGTGTACTATCATCACCATCTTCTTACAGATGATGAAAATGAGGCAAATTGATTTTAAATGACTTGCCCAGGTCTCATAGATGAAGAGTGTCTGAGGCTATATTTTAACTCAGTTATTCATGACTCTCACCTTGGAACTCTCTTCATTTCATGGGAACTAAGGAAGAGAAGGGAGAAAGGAGAGCATTCCAGGTATAGGAGACAGGACAGGAGAGGTCTGTGCCAAAGGAAGAGTTAGGCTTATGGTAAGGAAAATATGAATACAGGTCCTACAGTGGACTAAGCTTAACAGTGGGTAGAACATTGGGCTTGGAATCAGGAAGACTCATTTTGTATCTTGTGTCCTCTAGGGCATTTGACATAATCCTATTTATCTCAGTTTCCTCATATGTAAAATCAATTGGAGTCGGAAATGGAAAACCACTTCATATTTCTGAAATTCCCAGATTGTATTATCTATAGTAAGATGCAACTGAAATAATTGAATCCTGTGAATCCTGGGAAAATTAGGTTCAATGAGCCACACAACTTTCGAAGAGAGTTTGCCATAAAGTGCCAAAGTGCAATGACATCAACCAAGCCTGTCCTGATGTCTATCTATTCCATAGTAAGAGGTGCCATTTCTTTATCTCTGAGAACATACTAGAGCCATATACCAAGATATGAGGCTATTGAGAGTAACTTCTCTTGGTGAGAAAGGCAGCCAGAGCCATGAAAAGATGTTTGGAGTAGCAACTAAGTCTTATTGCTATGGTTGATGGGAGCTTTCTATACTGACATTCTCTTAAGCTGCATCCATCTTATGTCCATATTTTAAGAATACGAGCTATTTAAAGGTACATTAGCAGTAGGAGTTTCATTTATAGGCAGCCTGACTGATTAAAAGACCTTGTTGGTTTCGGGCCTGTTAATTTTATGTTTAATGTTTGTTTGTTGTTGTTTCTTCATTTTGATTCCAGGCTCTCTTCTGTGTGTGTGTGTGTGTGTGTGTGTGTGTGTGTGTGTGTGTTTGTGCACGCATATGTGCATGTGTATGTGTTGTGCGCATTTTGGATCTCTTTGGCAGGTTGATTAGTCTTCCAGAAATGTTTATCAGGTATTTTCAAATTCATAAAATAAATTCCAAAGGATTACAACAGATACCAGGAACTTTGGACTCTGGATTCTTTTCTGAAATATCCTCCTAAACCCTAAATTCATTCTGTCTTTAGGTGTCTCACAAGGAACTGCAATGCTCCTAACTGACCCCTTTTTCTCCTTGACTGGCTCTTCCTTGAACCTCATTTTTAAAGAAGGAACCTACAAGAGCTATTACTTCATTCCTCTCCAGTCTCTAACTGGTTCCATCTTCTCTGCCATGCCACTAGATGGATAACTTCTCCTTTCCTCATCCTGCCTTCAAGCTTCTTCTACAAACTACCTTCTTCCATTAAGATACCAGTTCCCAGCTGTGTGACCCTGGGCAAGTCACTTGACCCCCATTGCCCACCCTTACCAATCTTCCACCTATGAGACAATACACCGAAGTACAAGGGTTTAAAAAAAAAAAGATACAAGTTCCCTGAGGACAGGAGTTGTCTTTCTTTTGATATTTTTGTCCCTAATGTTTATTGCTCAGCTTAGCACTCATTTAATAAATGCTTGTTGACATGATTTATATAAAATATAGTAAATTAATATTATTATCATTTTTTAAAGTTCATGAGCTCAACGTTAAGAAACCCTGTTCCAGTTTAAGCATGAAGCCTTGGTGTCACCTCTTGAATGACATATCCTGGTTGTATAATTCTGGGACAATCACAGATTCTTGGTACTCTAGGCCAGTGATAGTCAAACTATGGCCTGCAGACCACATGGGGCCTCCTGAAATGTTCTATCTGGCCCCCTGACATTATTCCTAATCTGAGGAATACAACGAGTAGGATACAATACAATGAAACTTTGAAAGAGTTACCTTAGAAACAGACTGACGGATGAGCATTTCCTTTCCTTTGGCCCCCTCTTTAAAAGGTTGCCCATCACGGCTCTAGGCAATTCCTACATTGCCAAAAAGGTACCCACATGCATTGGCAGAAGAAAATCATCCCCTGAATCTTCCCTACACCAATATAATCACAAATCTAATTATTTTCCCCAATCGATTCTTAGACTATATGTCAAAACCATAAAATAGTCTATCTTTTCCAATGGCACCATGATTTAAGGAAAATAACTTTGGACTAGAAGTCAGAAAACAGGGCTGTTGGCATTGCTGATTTCATGCCAGATTTGTGAGCTGGACAAGGTACTTAACTTCAGTTTGATTAAACATACATTGGTAAGGACTTACTATATGCAAATATCTAAGGACAGCAGGGTGAAGTCCCTTGGAACAGAGGTTCAAGGAGGTTAATGGAGAGAAGGAAGAGTTGAAATGAAAAGCAAAGCAAATATTTCTTAAATACAAACTATTTACCAGGTATTGTGCCAGGTATTTACAGATTATATATCTATTTATTCCTATGCTTAGGGTCTATCAATCCTGTATATTGTCTTCATTTTACAGTAGCAGAAACTAAGAGAGAAACAAGTTTAGTAACATACCCAGTCATGCAGCTAATGAATGTGTGAGGCTAGAATTGAACTAAGGTCATTTTAGGACCAATGCTCTATCCATTATCCCCTCTACTTGCCTATAGATGCTACATGTAAATGGACAGGAAGTTATGTGCAATCACGGGAGGGAAATATTACTCACCATTTGGGAGATGAGGAATTGTCCTCTATAGAAGTTAGGAGGTAGCAGCTGGGCTGAGTCTTGAATACAACTTGAGTTGTTGTTCAGCCCTTTTGGTCTTGTCCAACATGTCATGACGCCATTTTGAATTTTCTTGTCAAAGATAATGGGGCTGTTTGCCATTTCCTTCTCTAGCTCAAACAGATGGAGAAACTGAGACAAATAAGATCAACTGACTTACTCAAGATCACACAGCTAAGGTGTGAGGTCAGATTTGAATTCAGAAAAATGAGTCTTTCTGACTCTAGGCTTGGCTCTCTATCTACTGTGTAACCCAAGTAGGAATTTTTAAAACTAGAGGTGAAAAGTCAGTGTACTTCAGGGTTCCTTTTCCATATTTGTAAAATGATGCCTGCAGTACTAGAGCTCTTTGCTTCATGGAACTGCTGTGCTTACTATTTTACAAATTTTCAAAGGCAATGAAAATGAGATACTCTAATTCTATGCCTGTTATGAAGGCAAAATGCCAATAAAAGAACTAGAATTTAAAAGTAATTCTAAGTACCAAATTGTACCAAGTGACAAAAGGCATTTAAAAAAAAATCTATAAGGCAAAAGAAATAGAAGTCATGGGATGAAATGTTCTATTGCAATAGAAAGTTATAATATTTTTTTTTGCAGCATTTGAGATGACTGATGATTATCCTGTTACTATGATACCCTATTTCTGTTACTATTGGACAACTATTATGAAGCACACTGCTTCCCAAAGACTTTTTTTGTCCATGTTGGTTCTGATCCTTTAGTGACCACATCATAGGAAATTGGGAAATGTCAAGGTGAAATTCTATACCCAGATTGGGAAATAGGATATCCAAATCTGACAGGAAGGGTTGTATATGATTTGCCCTTCTCCTCCTTGTATATGGTATGTCACTTCTAGTCCAACTTATCATCCCAGCCATTGAATGTATTTGACAGGACATATATCTGGCTGCTGGGATGATGGACGTCTCTAAGTATGGAGACCTGGATTTTTTGATGGGGAAAGATTATGAATGTATAGCACAGAAGGGCAGTTTCCCAGCAGTGGAGACTGAGATGTTACCTGATGTTGAACCAAGGTTCCGGGATGTTTGCCCCATTACAAGAGCTGACAGTTTACATGAGTTTTACTGTGGCAATCTGTCAACTCATTCGTGATGGGTAATTGCCAGAAGGCACCTAATTTTTTCACGTCAGTTGTCATACATGCCTCCCATAATCCTATTCACCACTAACTAGATTGACGATGTTATTTCAAACGGCAACAGGACCAGGAAGCTTGATGCCTACAAAGACAGATTTCTCCTTTATCACAGAAATGGGACAAGAGACCCAAGTATTTCTTTTCCAAGAGTTAACTTTTGGAGGGCCAAGCTGAAATTATCCATTGCCCCACATCACACATGAGGATTTTCTATGCGTTTAAATGCCAAGAATATATTATGCATTTCCCACTACAGAAGAAACCAGCTTGACTCAAGAAACAGAATCTGCTTATCCAAAAGTCAAAACAGAAATAGGGAAAATTAATTTGCCCAAAGTATTTAGCCTAAAATATATCTTAAAACCAAAGGAAAGCTTTTTTCTCTGAATGAGCATCCATTAAACTGAAATTTAAGGGAGTAAAGCTCAGACATTTTTATTGTAATATTTTTTCTTTAAAAGATTATTTTTTCTCAAACCCTCACCTTCCATCTTGGAGTCAATACTATGTATTGGCTCCAAGGCAGAAGAGTGGTAAGTGTAGACAATGGGGGTCAAGTGACTTGCCCAGGGTCGCTCAGCTGAGAAGTGTCTGAGGTCAGATTTGAACCTAGGACCTCCTGTCTCTAGGCCTGGCTCTCCATCCACTGAGCTACCCAGCTGCTCCCTAAAAGATTTTTTAACAGATAAATCCTTATATGAATCACATAATCAAAGACATTCAGGAGAGGAAAGGACCTCAGAAGGCATTTATTCTAACATATAAATGGAGTAAATTGTCTTACACATGGACTCCTAGAATTATTGTCCAACATTCCTCATAGTCTTTCAGTCATCACCCATTCAGAACCAAATCTTTTATGGCCCTGTCAGTGAATTTGCAGCAGCAGGAAAGGGCAAATGTGTAGAGAATATACATGAAAATAAAAGGCAGAAGGGGTATTGGTATAGGCAATACATTGGGAAGGGTATTTATGAAAGACTTGCATGTGGAACATATATGGCCAAGACACACTCATGGCTAGGTAAACCACTACTCTCACAGCATGTCAAAATTGCTATATGCTGCTGTAGAAAGAATTGATGGATTCTGAATGCAGATTGAAGCATTCTTTATTTCCTTCATGAATTTTCTCTAGTGTAAGTGATGTCTTTCATGACATTATGAACACAGAAATATGTATTGTATGTAAACACATGTAAAATCTATATCATCTTTACTATCATCTTAGGGAGGGGAAGGATGGGATTGAGGGAGAGAACATGGATCACAAAATGTCAGAAAATTATTATTAATAATTATATCAACATATAATCTGGAAAAAATTGACTTTGTCTCCTGGGTCTCTTTCATCATATTTTCCTCTTGTACTCTCTGCTTGGTGTCTTTTCTATGTTCTCCAAATAACATTTTGTCTCTCCTGCATTTTCCTGGTCTCCTGATCCAAATCTTTTTTCTCCATCACCTACCAAATTTCATTTTATAAAATCAAGAGACTGGCCAATTTGACTATTTTCTTCCAAAGTGAAATGAATAGGAAGAAATCTTCTGTTAAGGACAGCCTGATAGCCTCTCATTCTTTTGTAGGTGAGAATGAGTAAGTGACTCAGGCTAAGATTAATTTTGTTTCTATACGTCTTGAGGGTCTAGAAATGAATCAAAGTCTCTAGTTCCAAACAATCATTTGCTTTAGTTAGAGATTCCTGATGATGACTATTTAATCCATTATGTAGGTCCTTGTGACTTCATTTTAGGGGGCTCCTCAAGGATATTTCACAAGATGCACATGGAAGTGAGAACTGGGCTGAGATGCATGTTATTCTTATGCATTTTTTAAAGGTCAGCATACATGTCTATCTGAGTTAGCCCTAAAGCTAAGAGAAAATGTTTTTTTTTTCTTATTCTCCTTAGAACATTTTGAGACTCTTATGGTTGCCTGTATTAAACAGTATTACTTCCTGAAAGAGTGTGTCTTAGAACAAGAAAAAATGCTGCAGTCTTTTCTTTTCTCCCTCTATCCTAACTTCACTCAATGAGCCCATCAGTTCCATTGATTTAATTGTTGTTTCTGTGCTGATAATTTTCAGATCTACCTATCTCAGCCCAAACTCTCTGTTCACCTCCAGTTCTGACCCTAGTTGATTTTCAAGTCTTCCCAACTCAATATTCAGCAAACATCTTAATCTCTATTATTTCAAAAATTGAATTCATTCCTCCCCCCATTCCCAAATCCTCTCTCCCTCCTAACTTTCCTATTACTGTTAAGGATCTTACCATATCCTGCATTGCTCAGGTTCACAACCTAGAGTAATGATGGACCCCTCACTACCTCTCACCTTCTGTATACAGTCTATTGTTCAGCTTTGTTGATTTCATCTTTGAAATATCTCTGGATTATGCCCTCTCGTCTCTTCTGAAACTTCCCCAACTCTAGTCCAGATGCTCATCTCCTCACAGCTGCACTGATAAATAGTCTGCTCATAGGTCTACCTGCCTCAAGTCTCTGCCCATTCCAATACACCTTCTATATGCCTACCACTGAGATTTTCCTAAAGAAAGAAAAAAACGGCCTCAGCTACTTCCCAGCTATGTGACCCTGGGCAAGTCACTTGACCCCCATTGCCCACCCTTACCAATCTTCCACCTATGAGACAATACACCGAAGTACAAGGGTTAAAAAAAATAAAGAAAGATAAAAAGAAAGAGGGTAGATAGGTATCTCAGTGAATTGAAAGCCAGGTCCAGAGATGAGAGGTCTTGGGTTCAAATTTGTTCTCAGATGCTTCCTAGCTATGGGACCCTAGGTGAGTCCCTTGACCCATATTGCCTAGCCCTTGTCATTATCTGGCTTGGAACCAATACACAGTATTGATTGTAAGACAGAAGTCAAGGTCTTGAAGAAAGAAAGAAAG
>NC_058131.1:13008129-13020704 GCF_016433145.1 Gracilinanus agilis | reverse complement strand
AAAGAACACCTCTCCCAACCAAAAATCTCCTGTGACTCCCTATAAAGTACTGGATCAAATACAAAATCCCCTACTGGTCATTCAAAGCCACTGAAAACCTCCCTACCTTTCCAGTCTTCTTATACCTTACTCTATGCTACATACTCTTTGATCCAGTGTCATTGGCCACTTTACTTTTTTGTCAAGACACTCCTCTTGGTTGTGAGCATTTTCTCCACATCAGCCATGCCTGCAATGTTCTGAGTTCTTGTTTCTTTCTATTACTTAACCTGGCTTCCTTAAAGCCATTACAATTCCATTTTCTATAGGAAATATTTCCCATTCCATCTTAATTCTATTCCCTTCTCACCCTTTCCCCCCCTTTTCTATTGGTTGTAGCTCATTTGTATCTAACTGGTTGTTTGTTGTCTCCCTCATTAGATCATGAGCTCTTTTAGGGAAAGAACTATCTTTTGCTTCTTTCTCTGTATCCCCAGTGCTTACCACAGTGCCTGGCACCTAAGATATGCTTAAATAAATAATTATTTGACTTTCATGATATACATTTTTTATTTTTATTTTTAAAACGCTTACCTTACTGTGTATTGGTTCTAAGGCAGAAGAGTGGTAAGGGCTAGGCAGTGGGGGTTAAGTGGCTTACCTAGGGTCACACAGCTAGAAAATGTCTCAGGCCATTTTTGGACCTAGGAACTCCCATCTCTAGGCCTCAATCCACTGACCTGTCCAGTTACCCCCTCATTTTATACTTAAGGTGATGGCAAAGTTCAATCTTCTAATCAGGAAGAAATAGTACCCAAACTCACTACTTTCAGCTCTACTTAGAAGCTGGAGGTAAAGAGAAATTTTATAACCAAGAAGCCCATTGAGTGGAACCTTGTTGTAGCCAGCATTATGCAGAGAATAAAATGGAGGAATATCTGAGAGTGAGCACTTGTCCACCAAAGACTAGAACTCATAGAGATTATGGGGAAATTCTGTACAATACAGAAACCAGCGAGGAGCAGTCCCAGTTGCTTGATTTGACCCTAACAACACTGTGGCATTGCAGATGTCAGTTGTCCTACTCAGCGTGTATCTGGGTCACATTATAAGCTCTATGTGTGTTTGACCCTTTTTACATGCCCTCATTTTGTTGAATCCTTTAAGTGTTCATGCACATAATAATATCACTGTATGCTTCAGGTGATTGGGAAAGATTTTTATTGCTACTGATCTTACTGGCCAGTCAAGGAACATTTATCAAGGATCTACTATGTATCAGGACTTGTGCTATGTGTTGATTATACGAAAAGAGGCAAAAGATGGTTCTTTTCCTCAAGAATTCACAATCTCAATCATGAGAAAACAAATTAATGTCTACAAACAAGCTATATGCATGGTATTTAGGAAACAATGGGGATAAGGCAATGGAATTAAAAGGAATTGGGTTTGTTGTGACATGCAATTTCATTAAAAGCTTTTATTAAAAATAATGGTAATGGATATTCTTTTAGGGTCACGAGGTTTGGAATTGACTTTACATATTTTATTTTATTTGTCCCTCATAAAAAACCCTTTGAGACAGGTATTATTTTTATATCCATTATACCGATGAAGAAATTGAAACTTGGAAAGATTAAATGACTCTTCTCAAGGTTGCACTGATAGTAAATATCTAGAGGGGACTTAGAACCCAGGCCCTTCCTAACTCCCATAGGCCACACTGTCCCCTATGAAACCATGAATCATAATATATACTCTGGATTTCTGGTAGTGACACATATATAAGTAGGGATCATGCTCTTTAGTTCAGAATAGGTAGTTATGGCCAACACCTACTAAAGGAATGAGAACAAGAAGAGAAGTAAAAAAAATATTTCTATAGTATCAACTATGTCCCAGATACTATGTTAACCATTATTACAAATAGTATCTCAGTCGATCCTCACAAGAAGCCTGCAAGGTAGATACTGTTATTATCCCCATTTTATACTTAGGGAAATTGAGACAATCATATGTTAAGTAACTTCCTCAGCAACTCAGAGATATTAAATATCTGAGGTGAGATATAAACTCAGTTCTTCCTGACTCCAGGTTCAGTGTTCTATCCACTATTCTACCAGCTGCCTCTCATTCCCAGAGTACATTGTGTCTGGATTGTGATTGTCTGGTAGCCCACTTCTGTGAGCTAAAAGTGGCTGACCAGTTACTACAAAAAGACCATATATCATAAGGTCCTGATGTCAGGAAGCACTTTAGAGATCACCTAAGCTGACCTCCTCTTTTTTCAAAAGAATGAAATTGATGCTTAGAGAAGTTAAATAAATGGACTAAGCTTCATAAGCAAGAATGTAGAAGAGTTAATAATTGTTTTTCCTGGAATGAGAGTATAGGATCAGATGGGTGGCAATAAAGGTAGTTAACATTTATATGGCTCTTTATGTCTGGAAAACTGATGTATGATAATTTCCTTATTTGATCTTTACAAAGACCTCATGCAGAAAAATGGAGTAGTAGAGAATGGTCGAGCTTCGATGTCAGGAAGATGTAGATCCAAGACTTATATCATATATACATACTGATCTTATGACCCTAGACTAATGATGGTGAACTTTTTAGAGATGGAGTGCTGGGCCCTGCCCTCAATCCTCCCCCAGAATGCTACGCACACTTTGCCCCACCTTTACACCACATAGGGGAGGGAGAAAGTGCTCCCATTGGGCTACTGGGCAGGGAGGTGGGTGAAATAAAGAATGTCCTCAGAAAGTATAGATTGCATAAGGGGAGTGGCCTGAGAGCTCTGCTCCCTTCCAACTCTGCTACCTGTGGTTGTCCATCTTACCCCCACCATGCAATCCCATTGGATTGCTAAGGAAGAGGGCTGGGTGATGTGAAAAAATATGTCATCAGCCTAGGTAGAGAGGGGGAAGGAAGCAGCTCCACTTCAGTCTCTTTGCCTTTCTAGTAATGAACTTGGATTTGAGGGGAGAGCACAAGAAGGAGAGCAGCCAAGTGCCTTTGTGTGTCATCTTTGGCACCCATGCCATAGGTTTGTCATCACTGCCCTAGACAAATAGCATAATCTCTATATATCTTAGATAACAACTCTAAAACTACATTCTGCAGATTAAATGAAGCTCAATGCTAGGAACAGAGTAGCAGGAGTTATTTATACTGATGAAATGAGAAGTGCATTCCCATGCCATTTACAGATGAGGACATTTGAGGATAGACTCAAGCCTTCTCTATAATCACACAGTTAGAGATGGGGTGTGAATCCTGGGGTCTTCTGACTCCAGATCTAATATTCTTGCCCAAATCATCCAGTGACTTTCAAAAAATGAAATATATGCCTGAATTTAAAGGCAAGAAGACATAATTGCTTCTCCCTGGTTTCTTTGATTTCAGCACCATATCATCTTTCCCAATACCTTAAGAACCAGCTGGGGAAATTGTTGGATATTTCCCAGGTCCTTTAAGCCCCCTGGATCTGTTTTCTAGGTCAATCAGGAGCTAATGAAGTTCCACAATAAAAATCCCTGTTATTCCTCCAGATTCCTAAGTGTAGCAGTCAGACTTTAAGAAGAAAATGAGGAACATGGATTTCTGAATGCTCTTCCAGGAAAAGTACTTCATCTTCCCTCCCTGCCTGTGGCCGCCTGGGCTAACAAGTCACTTGTAAATCATCCTCCAATTACTCTCAGGAATCTGGATACTAATTAATATCAGTGTAACTGATGCACTGTAAATATTTTACAAGGGATTTCTATGTTCCCCCATCATCATTTTATGTTGAGTTACATTATAAATCATTTTAAAAGGTTAGTACGCCCGGTGAATAGTTTATAAATATTTGTGAGCAATTTATCTCATATAATACCCTGTAAATAATTTGTGATTTATTCTTTATCATATACTTACTATCTTGTGCTGTTCATAAATACTTGAATTCCAAGAAATGCACTTAAAGCAACAGAGAACACAAAAGGAGTCATTCTTGTGGCATGGAGTCAATAATTTGGTAAATGAGTACATGCATGTGCAAACTATCAAGGAGAGAGAGTCAGCTTGCCTAGAGACAGAACTGGAATTTAAGTCAGAGGACCTGAGTTCAAATCTCAGTCATACCACTTACTATATCTGCATTCTACTTACTTATGTATTTATATGGAGAGGCAATGTGTTCCCAGGCAAGACAATTAAATAGCCAGTGCTTTATACAATTTTCTTGGTCTAGAATGTTTAGACATGGAATCTATTTGCATCAATAAGAGGAACTTTCCTCATTAGGGAGTTCTCGATGCCAGTACCCATATCTTGTCCTTAGCCATATAAGAAGACATTCATGACTATATATGTCCATAGATATAAATATTCCTAAAATTATGACAGTGATTTCATGATTTCAGAGTATGGAGAAGTTATGTGACAACCATTGTGATCCTATCACTAACAAATACAAGGAATGTCCTTTTGTATGCTTTATGTATCCAAGCAATATTCAAGAAGGATCAAGTGATAAGAAAAAGGAAAAAAAATGGTGGTTAAAAATGCCAGAGTCAGAAACTCCCTTGAGATTGGAGAGGAGTCTCTCTGGTTCATCTGTTCCTATGCTAATGAACTGTAAGCAACAGACAATTTGTAACTTGAGTTTTCCCCAACAGGAATTTTTTTTCAGATTATTGCTTGTTCTGTGGAAGAAATGCTCTACTTATTGGTCTTATGAAAAATGTTTCAGTTTGTGGTCTTATCATGAAAGTGTGGCACCATGAATCACCCAAAGTATATCTGATAATTCTTTCATATAGTCAGTCAAGAATCATTTATTAAGATTAGGCTATGTTCCAGGAATTGTTCTAAATTCCATGGATATAAAGAAAAAGAGAAAAAGCAAGCAAAAACCCAATATCTGCTCTTTAGGAGCTCACAGTCTAAACATAGAGACAACATCCAAAATAACTATATAGAAAGAACACATATAGGAAAAAAATTGGATGTAGCCTCACAGGGAAGTAACTAAAATTAAAAAAAAAAGAACACTGGTAACATCTGTCCACTTCTCTACCAAAAGTAAAATTTTAGCTAAAACTTGATGGATGAAATTGGGATTAGGAATGTGATAAAAGGCCAATTTCATGTGTAAGAGAAAGGGAGAATTCCCTGAATTCAGAGATAGAATATTCTGCATAAGGAACGGCAAAGTGGGCAGCATCATTGAATTATAAAGTATTTGGAGGAGAGTAAGGTATAAAAAATGGGAAAATAAGGAAATTTATGGCTAATTAAGGCCTTTGAAAGTCAAACATGAGATTTTACTTTCATTCCTGAAGGTAATAGGGAGCCAAGGTAATAAGTATGGGGAATGATATGGTTAGATCTATATTTTTTGGCAGACCAATTTGACAGCTAAGTGGAGAAAAAGAAGAATAATCAGCAAATTATTTATTGCTAAGTCTTAGGTGTGAAGTGATAAGGGTCTGTACCGGTAATGACCATAAGGTCTAGGTAAAGAGGTCTTTTCTATCTGGATAACTTTCACATGGAACCCTCAGGGACTTCAAACATAGGTGGATGCTATCTGTTGGAGGAGGCCTTTAATGAATGAATTCTCATAATTACCACAAGGATGGCATAGATTCAGTAACCTTAGGAGATGAGTGATTTTGAATTTGATAGCAAAATACTACAAGTACTCATGATTATCTTGAGAATTACCTCAGAGGGAAGAAAGTAAAAAGGACAACCCAATTCTTTTTCAACTTAAAAGGGCAAAGTACAAATATTTTAACTATATTGGAAACATCTACCAAGTGTCTACTACATTAATTCTTGAACTTTAGAAAGACTAAATCCAAAAACCGGTGCTATTTGACACTGTCCTTGAATTGTGTGCACTATAATGAATCTACTTAAAACAAGCTTAATTCAGGGAGAAAATAATGACCTTTTGCAAAAGGAAGTATGCATGGTGTAAGTGTCTTTTAAATAGGAAATGTGACATTTGTTCATGAGATATAATAGAGAGGTACTCATTTTTTGTAGGGAAGTTTAAAAAATCTATCATCTCCAACTTTTTTGACAGACTCATAAAGGTGTTACCATCATTTTTTCTACTTTAATAGGTTAATATCATATTTAAAACTACATTTCATGTCCTCAAATTAGCTTTACATTCTGAGATCATTCCATCCTTTCACCTCTTATAATTATGGCTCTTTAGGCTCTTAAGTATACACTATTTTGTGGAGTAGAATCTAAGAAAGATATAGGGGTGATAGAAGAAGGAAGGAAGGAAGGAAGGAAAAAAGGAAGGAAGGAAGGAAGGAAGGAAAGAAGGAAGGAAAAAAGGAAGGAAGGAAGGAAGGAAGGAAAGAATAAATGGAAACAAGAGAAAGAAGCAATTTGATCATCCTTTATCTTTCCAGCTCTACCTGTTTATCTAAACCTATTTTTATTTCACTCCAAAACCTATGGGCTCTATCTGTCTATCTATCTCTCTATTTATCTATCTATTTCACTGCCATTCCCTCACTCTGGCTCTACTCTCTGTCTTGTCTCTATATGTCATATTGCTGAAAAAGTTAAATGCTATCATATATACAAACATATCTCTATATAATATTTTATTATTCATTATTTCACAAATATAGTGTATATATATTCTGGATCACTTCCACTAACTTTGCTATTTAAAAATTACTTTATTCTGTCTTCCCTATCTCATCACATATTGCTCTTCCCTATAGTCCAGCCAAATTCTTATCTTTTATTTTCTAGCACACATCCTGTTCTCCATTAGTGAAATTCTAAAATGTTTTCTCTGTCTCTCTCTCTCAGATTGCCTATTTCCCTAAAATATCTAGTTAAAACATCCTTTTTGTAGAAAGTTTTGCTTTGTTTACCTCCTTCTAGAATAATCACCTGCATATTTGCCTAATATCTGCTTCAGATCAATAGATAAAACACAGATCAGGAGGTACATAGCTAGATAGATTATAGGTAGACAGACAGATTAACGGACTAACAGATAGATTGAGAGAGATGTAGATGGATAGGGTTATTAGATGTTAGATATTAGACCTATATCTTTACATATTGCATAGTCACTTATGAGTTATATGTTATATGTTATCTCCCTCACTAAAATAAAGGTTGTTTGATGACATGGATTTTTTCCACTTCATATTCCCATTACTTAGCATGTTGTACTTGTTGTTCAGTCATTTCAGTCATGTCTAATGCTTCATGATCGAATTTGTTGTTTCCTTGACAAATGTAAAATAGAATATTTTGTCATTTTCTTTAGCTTATTTTACAAATTAGGAAACTAAGACAGAATTAAATAAATTACTCAAAATCAAACATATAGTAAATATCTGAGACCAAATTTGAATTTAGGTCTTTCCTGACTCCAGACTGGATTCTCTGTTCATCATACTATTTAGCTGCTCTAAGCTTAGTTTAGTGAAAGTACATATTAATTATTGATCTAGAAATATATTGAGACTATCTTTAGCAAACAGTATTTACACAGTCTTATGTAACTGAATTAAGTTTTTGTAGTATCCAAAACAGTATTTATTTAATTATAACTGAATATCAAAGAAGCAGTATTTTACTTAAACCCTTAAATGTATGCTTCAACATCATATCTTTTCTTTGCATAAAGATCATACATGATTTTGAAATAAAGATAAACAATATTCATCATATTATCAAAAGCAAATAAAATATGAAACAGAGAAATATGTTCATTAAATTTGGGTTCCTTTTTCATGGAAAAGGATCAAATCTTTCTCATGTCCATGTTAGTGAATAACATTATGTTGAAATCAATAATCCCCAGGATGGGGGAGAAGAACTTTACTCAGTGAAAACTATTAAAAATGAATATTGCTCAATGAAATACATTCAAATAGGCATCCCATGGAGTTAAACTTTTAAACATATATCTTGGTTATAGATAGTAGATGGACACTGAGTCTGGCTGAGAGTTAAATAATAAGAGCTAAGACTAAATTCCTTTCCTACATCTATACTGAATATTAATTGCTACTGAACTCTTCTCTGTCCTTTAAACCAATCTTTACAGCATAAATATGCTTCCAGTGTTATATTTGAATTATGGAATGTACCAGAAGATTTACAAGTTTTGTTATTCTCAGAAAACCATGGACAGAGAGAGAGAGAGACAGACAGACAGACAGAGACAGACAGACAGAGAGGGGGGTGGAGTAATGTAGATAGAGTACCATGTCTGACATCTTCCCTAGTGCCTATGACTGGAGAAAGTCCCGAGTAGGTCATGCACTGCAAGGAACCAAAGGGCAAGTAGAGAGAAGAAACCAAATGAAGAAACAGAGTCTTAAGTGGAAGTATAAGAAATTATGAGAGGCATAAGAAGGCCTTAAATAAAAGAGGTGGATCTTCTATGAAGAGTTTCCTAGGGATAAAGTCATATGGTTGTAGCTACTGTGGTCATGATAATAATTTACAAAAGTTTCTTTTTTTTTAATGTAAAAAGTTAATGAAACAATGTCTGTAATACACACAGAGATGTTGACTGTTTGTGTGTGTGTGTTTGTATGTTTTAAGGACAGAGAGAAATTTATAATCACTAAATAGAACAGAGATTGAAAGACAATCTACTCTAATATTCTTGGTTATTTAACTCTAAGCCTAACTCACTGTTCAACTAATGTTTCTGACTAAGCTATATCTTTGATAGGCTAACTCCATGGTAGGTCTATTTGAATATATTTCACTGATACTTATGTGTATATAGGTTCACATATTCATATATGTATAGATGTGTACATGTTTGTATATATGATGAGTACCATATATAGAGCCATATATATGCATGTATATATGTACAAATATACTAAGATCTATATGTGTGTATGAAAGTTATGTTTATGCTATACTATAGTCTACTAAGTGTGAAATAGTATTATGTTTAACAGTATACTTACCTTAATTAAAATACGTTATTGCTAAGAAATTCTAATCATCATATAAGAGTTTAGCAATTCCTGATCTGTTTGCTAATAGAGGTTCTTATCTTGATGTCAATGGCTACTGAGTGATCAGAGTGGTAGTTGCTAGAAGCTGTGGAGGCTGTAACTCTTTCTTAATATAAGACAAGAAATTTGCTGCCTTGATTGGCTTTTGTTTTAATGATAATATTTTCTGTAACACGTGATGTTGTTTGATAGCTTTAGAACTTATTTCAAAATAGTAGAAATTTGAAATTGGAGTCATCCTCTCAAATTCTGCTGTAAGAATGGGATTTGTTCAAGGTGGATGGGACAGGAGGAGCCAGAGAAGGAGTGGCTGACAGTTGGTGACAGTTGGTGACAGTTAAGACCAGAGGGGATTCTGTGAGAATGGTCCAGAGGAAGAGGGAGAGAGAGGAGGGACTTCTGGCAGAGGACTGAGAGAGGGCAAAGGAGAACATCTCAGCTCAAATCCAGTCCTGTTGACTTCTTGAGGATCTTTGTTTTGACATTGAAATCCTGATTCCCTGGTCAAAGGAAAATTTTTTTTAAAATGCAATATTTGAAAAGCATAATTAAGTGAAATGAAATAAGAGAGATATGTTTCTCTTATATGTATATATTATATGCATATACATGTAGGCATATGTATTGTATATGTCTGTGTATATAATACCAATTTATGATTTGTATGTTTATATATTTTAAAAAATACACATATGGGCGAAGCTGGGTGGCTCAGAGGATTGAGAGCTAGGCCCAGAGATGGGAAGTCCTGGGTTCAAATCTGACCTCAGACACTTCTTAGCTGTGTGACCCTGGGCAAGTCACTTAACCCCCATTGCCTAGTCCTTACCACTCTTCTGCCTTAGAACCAATATATAGTATTGATTTTAAGACATAAAGTACAGTTTAAAAAAAAACAACACATATATAAACATAATATTCACAAATGCTCTTTTTCTGTGTCTGTTTCTGTCTTTTGCCTGTCTATGTGTCTGACTGTCTCTCTTCCAGAACCAGGGGTCAGTGTTCATTTCATTGTAGCCTTAATACTTTCAGCATAGGTATAGATAACCATGTATAAGCAAGATATTGAGAATATGGGGTCAAATATAAAGTCTAAATCATCTTTTGACCCACAAACTGAGATACAGTCACAAATTCACCTATAAACTGAGAAGAAGTAATATTTTTTTATCCCTCAGGCAAACAACTTTGAACTGATAGGCAGAGTTCCATACACATTTTTTGATGTTTTAAAACAAGGAAATATGACTTTCAAAAAGTATTACTCTGGAAAACACACACCCTTAACAGTACACAAATACATTTAAGTTTGACTAATGGTTACAACAGACTCAAATGTAGTCATGCTTATAAGTTGAAGAGGAGAGGCCCTTAGGGCAATGCTTAGGGTAGTGGAGGGTTAGGAGTGTAAGGAAATAGCACATGTAGGAAGTGTTGCTTAAGATGAGGCAGAAGTGAAAAAGAAATGTGTTCTAGGCCTGTACAATAATCTCTAGAATTTTTATCCAACCTTAATGTTTTAAGTCTTTTTAAAAAAATTTAAATGATTAAAAAAAACTATTAAACCACTCATCTAGAAATGGCCACAGAATTCTCATTTGTCTAATGTCTATAATCGTGGCTTATGTTTGTGTCACTTGTGACCAAATGTGGAGAAAGTGATTATCATTTAGTCATAGGAACCATATAAAGAAAGGAAGAGGGAGTCCTGTGAAGTCATTTAACCAGAAAGATTTCATTTTCTACCTAATATATGAATCTATTCACCAATATTCCTGGCCAATTTTGAGCAAGTTTTCAATGAATAATTCCAGTAGCAGGTAAATTGTGGAGCACATAGTGTGCTGGACCTAGATTCATGAAAACATTGGTACAAATCCAGTTTCAGAAATTTACAAGTTTGTAGCACGGGGCAAGACACCTAACACTTTTTGCCTCAGTTTCCTCATCTGCAAAATGAACTGGACAAGGAAATGGCAAACCACTTTAGTAAATTTGCCAAAGAATCCCAACATTGGGTCATGAAGAGTCAGATACTACTGAAAAATGACTAAACAAATAGCATGTAGTTTACCATTCCACTAGTTAACTGCATATCTCTTTAGATAGCTTTGATTGTTTAATTACCCTTCGAAATCCTGAATGACAAGGACTGCCTTTGCCTTTCTTCTCATGCCCTATGCTAAGTACAGTGAGTGGCACATGGTAAAGCATCAATAAATGTTCTGTCTGTTTGTCCCAGGCTCTACTCTAAGCAGAGAGATTGATACATAGTAAAACATTAATTAATGTTCTTTCTAAGTGTCTTTGTCTATCTGCCACTGTCTCTTCATTTCTGATTCCCAGAATCCTCTCTGGTCTCAACTGCCAGTAACTGTCACCAACTGTCAGCCACTCTTTCTCTGGCTTCTTTTGTCCCCTCCCCCTTGCACAAATCCCATCCTTACATGTGTCTGTACCAAGCGTAGTTACTAACAAATCGTAAATCATTCATAAATGCTCTGACTCCATCTTGATTTCTCTCCTTTTTCTCTGTGATAAGCAGTTATGGCCACATAGCAAAGCATTAATAGATGATCTCTCTGTTTCTCTCTCTGCAGTTATGTCTCTCTAACAACTTCTCTCTAACTCATTCTCTTTGTGCCAAAAACAATAATTGACATGGTAAAAAATTAACAACTTCATATCTAGTGAGGGTGTCATTTTAACAATTCCATTTTCTGTGTAATTTAAAGTAGTGGACGACAGAGTTGAGATAATGAAGGGTCTTAGTAGGTGAACAATAGACTGAATCGAATAAGATGAAATTAAACTTGAATACTTGCAGGTTCTTATACTTAGGCTAAGCAAAATAATTCTTAAAGTAAAATCTGATGACTATGTGTTTATGCATTGATGTGTCTAAAAACTGTGGATGTTCTTACTCAACATGAGTGTGATCAGACAGCCAGAGATGCAGATTATGTGACCTTCACCTTCTTCCTTGAACCACACAAATATGGGGAAGGCAAGAGAAAAGGTGAAAAATTCACAACAGTTAATTTCTAGTTTTTGTAAAGATTTAGCAAAAAGTGGAGTTTTATAACAATGACAAAATTAATTCTGAGGGTATTCTATGAATTACAATTAACTACCATCTTTGATGTTTAAAAATATGTCACTCATGCTTATAACACAGAAATTGAGAACAAATTAATCTTAGATATCAGTGTTCACGTATGTAGGATGATTAAGCAAGAAAAGAAAAATTATTACATAGCATCTACTAAATGCCAGTCAGCATATGTGTAATGTTTTTTTAAATATGATCTTATTTGATATTCATGACAACTCTATGAGTTACATAAATTATCTCCATTTTACAATTGAAGAAACTGAGGCTTAAATAACTTGCCAAGGCCAAGTAGTTAGTATCTGAGGCCAGATTTTATGTCAGATCTTCCTAACTTAAGGTCTGGTCATCTACATGCTGTGGCACTTCCTAGAAGCCTCAGAAATCCCTCTTGATTTTGCTCTTTATATATATATATATATATATATATATATATATATATATATATATCCAAC
>NC_058131.1:12977328-13003175 GCF_016433145.1 Gracilinanus agilis | reverse complement strand
TGCTTGCTTTCTTTCTTTCTTTCTTTCTTTCTTTCTTTCTTTCTTTCTTTCTTTCTTCCTTCCTTCCTTCTTCCTTCCTTCCTTCCTTCCTTCCTTCTTCCTTCCTTCCTTCCTTCTTTCCTTCTTTCCTTCCTTCCTTCCCATTTACCTCCTAAACATATGTGTAATCCAGTAATTTATACTGTACATTTTCTCTATGATCTCTAGTTGATTGTATTATTTCCCATTGGTTAAAATATCATCTCTTAGGATAGATTCTTAGGAAAGAGTAGCCTAATCTGGAAGAGTAAATTTAGAAAGAAGGGTAGTTTTGGTGCTAAAGATGATGGGTTTGAACTTGGAAATGGTGAATTATCAGTTCCTACAATATATTCTAAAGGAAATGTACAATAAATAGGAAGTTGATAATTCAGGACTAGAGATGAGGGCCTTCTACCCACTTAATTGATATCATTAAGAATGACAGAATATAAATAATAGGAGCATTAACCATCATCTTGTCAATATAACTCCATCTACTGGACATTATATTCCAGCTATTTGACTTTCTTGCGCTTCCATTCATAGGCTACATCAACTCTTTCTGTTGTATCTTTCCACAGGCTGTCTACACCCCCATCCAAGCTCTGAATGCTCCCTATTCTCAATTGTAACTCTTGGAATCTCTAACTCCTTTCAAGTCTAAGCTCAGGATTCATATCCTATATGAGCTTTCTCCCTATTTGTCCACCCCACCATTTCTCTGCATTTATTTTATGTATACCCTGGATTTATTTAATTGGTCACATGTTCACATTATATTATATATGTAGTTTAATTTTTTTCAGTGCTTATCCAAACACATTGCAGACAATAAGTATTTATTCAACATTTTTGAATTAAAATAACTGGAAAGGAACAAAATTGAAAGAGTTTAATTTGAAAAAAAAACCACAATGAAATCAATAAAGCATCATTAGTGATCATGTATTCTAGACATTCCTGATCAGAGCTTTGTGAACAAGATATTTTTTCAGGATTTGTTTTCACAAATTGATTACATTTAAATATGATCAATTTCCTTCAAAATTCTAGGTGTTTAATTTTATGTAAATATATTCTGATGAGGAATCCATAGGCTTAATCAGATTGCTCATGAGGGCCATAGCACATAAAATCCTTAACTTAAAGGATTAATCTGGGAACTTAAAGAGGTGAAATAATCATTATCATAATGAGGGACAAAGAAATTTGAACTTGGGTTTCTTTATTCCTAAATCATTAAGAGGAATTAATATTGGATTTATTTCCATTTTTTTCTAAAGGCAATGCCCACTTCTTCCCTTTTATCAACTAAGTACATTATCAGACTGTTAAATGATAAAGCAAAGACATAATAAATTACACATGATATATTAAGTGGGCCTGGAAACAGAGTAATTTCCTATTTTTTAGCATAATTTTTCTGGGTCTATTTGGAAATGATTTAAGATATGTATAAAAGTAACTTAACTAGCTAATTTTTTTGCTGGAACCAAGAATATACATTTCCATATACATAAATATATAGATATAGAGATGGATATATATATATGTGCACATATATATATATATATATCCTTCATCTTGATAGCATGACAAACTTCTATTAGTAGACATCTTTTTATATAGTTCTCCATGTCCCCTCAACTTTACATGTAAGATTAATACCAAAATATTTTTATACCAGTTTAGATTCATAATATCTTTGTATCTTTGAAGATTAGACACTTTGGTAAAAATCCTGAATGGTCTTTATAAAGGTAGTAGTTTATTTATTTTCCTGTTTTTGACTCTAACCCTAACCCAAATTTCTGTTCTAACCCTAATTCCAACTAACGCTAATTGTCTATTTCAAAATGAAGAATAATTTTTTTTAATTTAACAAACCAATAACTTTGACACAAAGAAATTCATCTTGTTTATTTAAATTATTTAGTGGAGAAGTGATTGATGGAATGGGATTATTGGTGGCTGGCCTCAGGACTCCTGTTATGATAAAGAAAGGGAAGATATGTTATCTCTGGGGCTATGCATTAACATAGGAAATCTGGACTTTAGGATGAAATGACTGTTGTCCTAAAGTGGGGCCCACAGGCCAAATATAGCTGATTTCAGATTGGTGTTAACTTGTTAAACTAAAGTTATATTGAATTTAAAGCATAAGAAGCATTCTTATCTTAAGGAGACAAAAGAAAACTATTGCGATGTGTTCCTCTGAATAAGCTTGCTAGCCTCTTCATTAGAGAGTTAATGCCATGTACTAGAAGGAATAATGAATGTGGATGATGACCTGGGGTCAAATATGACTTCTCACAAGTTTACTAATAATATTTGACAATGAGTAATTTAACTTTTTCTGAACCTCATTTCTAGACATTACTCAGTAAAAAGAGCTATGATAGAACAGAGAAAGTTTTCAGGTGAACTCTACCAACATCACTCTCCATACAACTGTATAATAACATCCCAAATTGAATTCTGGAGTCATAGAACCAATAAAAGATCAGAGTGGGTCATTTTTTCTAGCCTAAAGCAATATAGGAGATCAGAAAGAGAAATCTGTGACTTGGAAGAGGAAGCTAATCAAGAATTTAGTGGTTGAAACATTAGTGGTGGGACTAAGCAATGATGACAGAAGCAGCAGCAGCTTCAGAAATTCATACCACCTCAGAATCACCACAAACACCTAAACCCCATAACTACCTCTGAAAATAGCAGTGCAAAAATCCTTAGTCTTGACTGTTATGAGTAAGATTAGATTAGCTAGTTATTAGGTATTGATTATATATTGATTAGGAAGTACCTAGCAGGAAGGAGCTGGAGCTGGGAATTCCAGGTTGGAATGAAGGAGGAGGAAGTCTATCTGTGTTCTCTATGTGGACTCCATTAGTGGTAGGCAAAAACTGTTGCCAACCTGGGAGACCTCAGAGCAAAGGACAGCTTGCAACCTGTTTTCCCCTGGGATCGTGTGTGGTGTGGCATTTAAGGAAAGAAGAAGATCTACAGAGCCAAGAAAAGAGGACAGTGCTTCAAGCAAACCCCTTACTACTTGGTTCCTGAGACAACTGTAGCTCCTGGCATTCAGACATCATCAGTGGATTGCAGTGAGAAATCCCAAAGCCACAAAAGCCCCAGCTGTACTCAAGCCTGGCAGGTTCCAGGTTTGAGGCAGAAACCCAGAGACTCCAGTATAGCTCCTTGGGCCCTGTTAGATAGCTTAAATTAGTGTAGTTGAATAAGTCCTTCCCTGTCCCTTTGGGTTTTGTTATTAGGTGTTAAGATTTTAGAGTAGTCATTCCTATCCCTCCTTTTAGTTGTTTCTAATTAAAACCCAATTTCACTTTGTTACCTTGTCAGTTAATTCAAGGCCTCTGGCCAGAGTGACAGTTGGCTGTTATTTTCCAGTTGGGAGTGGTGTAGCTGTACAAGACTTCAGTGTTCAGTTATAGTCTCTCTTACATCCCAGAGAGTGTTCCCACAAACCCCATAGTTAATTTTAATATCCCTGGTGACCCCATTACTTATATTTTCCTCATGACCCAGGACCCCTGTCCCTCTATCCCAACTGGGAACAGGGTTCAACATTAACATCCATCCACAGAAAGTTACTAATGTGACAGGGAAGATAAAAATACAAACACAGAAGGAGACAATGAAATCAAAATAGATATCAAAATGTGAATTGGACGCAAACCCAAAAAGAATTCCAGGAAAACTTAAGAAAAAATATTTAAGTAAAGGAAAAAATAGGTAAAAAATAAAAGCAATGAAAGAAAATTAAAAAAAATATGATTAACAACTTGTTTAAATACACACAAAAGAAAATAACAAAAAAAAGCAAAATTTAAAATGACAAAAATTTAAAACAGCATTCATCAAATGAAAATAAAATCTAGTTTTATTTGTTTGGAAAGTGTTTATAGTTGTTTTTGTATAATTGCTGTGTTTGTTTTGGTAGGTAGATTCCTAAGTATTTTATATTGTCTAGGGTGATTTTAAATGGTGTTTCTCTTTCTACCTCTTGCTGCTGTGATGTGTTGGAAATCTATAGAAATGCTGATGATTTATGTGCATTTATTTTGCATCCTGCAATTTTGCTAAAGTTGTTGATTATTTCTACAAGCTTCTTAGATGATTCTCTAGGATTTTTTATGTAGACCATCATATCGTCTGCAAAGAGTGATAGCTTAGTCTCCTCCTTGCCTATTTTGATACGTTGAATTTCTTTTTCTTCTCTAATTGCTACTGATAGTGTTTCTAGTACTATGTTGAATAATATAAGTGATAATGGGCATCCTTGTTTCACTCCTGATCTTATTGGGAAGGCTACTAATTTATCCCCATTGCATATGATGCATGTTGATGGTTTTAGGTATATACTGTTTATTATTTTTAGGTAAGGTCCTTCTATTCCTATACTTTCCAGGGTTTTCAATAGGAATGGATGCTGTATTTTGTCAAAGGCTTTTTCAGCATCTATTGAAATAATCATGTGATTTTTGTTTGTTAGATTGTTGATATGGTCAATTATGTACATGGTTTTTCTAATGTTGAACCATCCTTGCATTCCTGGTATAAATCCCACCTTATCATAGTGGATGATCCTCTTGATCACTTGCTGGAGTCTCTTTGCTAGTATTCTATTTAAGATTTTTGCATCTATGTTCATTAGGGAGATTGGTCTCTAGTTTTCTTTCTCTGTTTTTGATCAACCTGGCTTTGGAATCATTACCATATTTGTGTCATAAAAGGAATTTGGTAGGACTCCTTCTTTGCTTATTATGTCAAATAATTTGTATAGTATTGGGATTAGTTGCTCTTTGAATGTCTGATAGAATTCACATGTGAATTCCTCAGGCCCTGGCGATTTTTTCTTAGGGAGTTCTTTGATGGCTTGTTCAATTTATTTTTCTGAGATGGGATTATTTAGGTATTCTATTTCTTACGCTGTTAATCTAGGCAATTTGTATTTTTGTAAATATTCATCCATATCTCCTAGATTGCTATATTTATTGCCATATAATTGGGCAAAAAAGTTTTTAATGATTGCCTTAATTTCCCCTTCATTAGAGGTGAGGTCTCCCTTTTCATCTTTGATACTGTCAATTTGCTTTTCTTCTTTCCTTTTTTATTAGATTGACCAATACTTTGTCTATTTTATCTGTTTTTTCAAACAAATTGTGGTATATGTTGGTGATGGAATACTATTGTTCTCAAAGGAATAATAAGCTGAAGGTATTCCATGTTAACTGGAAAGACCTCCAGTAATTGATGCAGAGCAAAAGGAGCAGAGCCAGAAGAACATTGTACACAGAGACCAATACACTGTGGTAAAATAAAATGTAATGGACTTCTCTATTAGCTGCAATGCAATGATCCAGGACAATTCTGAGGGACTTATGGAAAAGAATGCTACCCACATTCAAAGGAAGAACTGCAGGAGTAGAAACACAGAAGAAAAGCAGCTGCTTGAACATATGGGTTGAGGCAGACATGATTGGGGATTTTGAATCTAAAGTACCACACCAATGCAATGATCATCAATTTGGAAATAGGTCTTGATCTATGACACCTGTTAAAACCAGAGGAAATGCGCATTGGCCAGGGGTGGGGGGAGGGTGAGGGGTGAAGGGGAAATTAGGAGCATGAATCATGTAACTAAATTAACTTTACTAAAAAATGAATATTAATAAATGTTTAAAAAATGAAAATAAAAAAGAAATACAGAAATTCACTGATAAAATAACTTATTAAGGGACAGCTATGTGGCTAAGTGGATTGAGAAGCAGACCTAGAGACAGGTCCTAGGTTCAAATCTGACCTCAGACACTTCCCAGCTGTGTGACCCTGCACAAATCACTTGACCCCCATTGCTTAGCCCTTAAAGCTCTTCTGCCTTGGAACCAATATATAGCATTGATTCCAAGATGGAAGGTAAGGTTTAAAAAACATATTAAAAGAGATATTGCTCAAATAGAAAAGGAGGTATACAATCTCACTAGAGAAAATAATTCCTTTAAATCAGGAGTTAGATAAATGGGAACTTAGGTCCCAATTAGACATAGAAAAACAAAAGACCAGAGCTAAATTAAAAAGAAAAAAAGACATTGAAATATAGAACTCAAGAGAAGCATCAAAAGGAAAACACAAACAAGAAATCATATAGGGTTCAATAAGATAAAACTGTTCACCTTTCTATTTGAAAAGATGAGATATGTGTCTTCTAACTTTACCACATATGCATCTTCTAACTTTACCATTATTAAGACAGTCAGAAGGATTTGCCATAGAAAGACAGGGCAAGAATTAGTTGGTTATTTTGGGATAATGTAAAAAATTCTATAGGGGAGAAAGAAGGATACTCTGGGAGAAGGAGAAAGAAGAGGAAAAATGGGGGAAATTATCTTACTTTAAAAAAGGTGTGCTGGGAAGACAAGGATAAAAAACAAAACAAAACAAAACTTTCTTGCCCTTCAAGGAAGTTGAAGGAGAAAATGAGACAAGAGAAGAACCAGGAGTTAAAAAGAGAGCAGAAAAAAGAAGGCAGTAGCCAAAAGAGCAACAATAACAAAACAGACTTCTGGTGAGGTACAGGATGAAAAGAAAGAAAAAGAAAGGAAAAAGAAAAAACAGAAAAAAAAAAGGATGGAAGGAAATGCAGAGTTAGTAATAGGAACGTGATATAAGTATACTGAACTCACCACAAAGCACATTAACTTCATTAGCACAATGGATTAGAAACCAGAAGTGATTTATAAGAAACATTCTTGAAACAAAGACACACTACCAAGTTAAAATAAGGAGCTGGAGTAGCGGAATCTACCATGCTTCATTTCAAGAAAAAAGAAAGAGAAACAAGGTAAGGGTAGAAATCTTGATCTCACAGAAAAAAACAAAAATGGATCTAATCAAAAAGGACTAGCTGGGAATCTATAGCTAGCTAAATGGAATCATATTATCAATGTTAAACATGCATGCACCAAATGGCAAAGGAGATATTTTCTTAAAGGAAATGTTAAATTTATATACACACTTAAACCATACTAGTGATGAGGATGGATGGGATGTTCAAGGGAGATTAGTAACTCTGAGGTGAGGACTGACTAAACACTTTTCAGGAGTGTTTTCTTTCTTTTAAGTCCTCCCGCCACCCAGCTCTCACCTGTGGCTTGAAGAAACTTTACCATGCATGGTGGCCACACCCAGTAAATACCATTTTAGGAGATGGAATAAACCAGGTTGCCAGCAATATACAGTCCTCAAACTCATTGGTGAATTAGGGGAGGTGTCTATCCCAGGCATGTGAAGACTTCACCCATCAGACTGAGTGGATGAGAACAATTTGTTCCACCAGCCACAAAGGCAGTTAAAAGAAGGTTCAGTGAAGTTCTTAGAGATGGGTTTGGTATTGAAGAAGCTAAGGTCATCCTTTGCATCCCAAGCCATCACCAGTTGACATGACTTTTAGCTTGCCACTGGACTTTGATGACTGGAAAAGAGAGTGAGCCAATAACTATGCCATTTTGCCTCACAAATCGAATCCATACACAAATCAAGGCATCAATCCCATGATACCACTAGTACTCACTGAAAATGAAGAATAAATAGTGTGAGACCTCCAATTTCTCCTATCATAGCTATATATATGATTGTAAAATAAATAATAGAGGAGATCAATAAAATCTTGGAAAAGTTAAATATGATAGAGCTCTAAGGAAAATTGAATGGGAATAGATAGGAGTATGCTTTCTCTCAGTTGTATATTGAGAAATTGGCTATGTATTACATCATGAAAACCTCACAAGCAAATTCAGAAATGAAGAAATATTAAAAGCAAACTTTTCATACCACAATAGGATAAAAATTCCCTTTAATAAAGGGCCATGGAAGCATAGATTTAAAGTTCATTGGAAACTAAAAAATCTAATCATAAAGTATGAATAGTTCAAAGAACAAATCATAGAAACAATCAATAATTTCATTAAAGAGAATGGCAAGAATAAGACAACATTTAAAAAATATAAGATGCAGACAAAGAATTACTCAGAACAAAATTTATATCTCTAAAAAATTACATCAATAAAAGAGAGAAAAAGCAGTACTTTGAATTTGGGCATGCAACTCAAAAGATACTAGAAAAAGAACAAATTAAAATTCCAAAATTTAACAGCAAAATGGATAACTCAAAAATCAAAGGAGAAATTAATGAAATTTATGGATATATAATAAAAGTAGGAGCTAGTTTCATGAAAAAATAGATAAGCCATTAGTTAATAGGATTTCAAATAAGACAAATACTAAATTATCAGTATCAAAAATGAAAAGGTTTAATTCATCATCAATGAAGTTGAAATTAAAACAATTATTAATATTTATTTTGAACAACTATAGGCCACTAAAGCTGACAACATAAGGGAAATGAATGGATGTTCAGAAATATATATGTCTAAAAATATGATTAATGAAACAGGAAATAAAATACTTTAAAAAAACTATCTTAGATAAAAATGAATATTCTGTCAAATAACTAAGAAGAAAACACAGGAGCAGAAAGATTTACAAGTGAATTCTGCCAAACATTTAAAGAACAATCGTCCCAATAAAATGTCATGTTAAAATAATAGATACAGAGGTCTGACCAAATTTCTTTCATGGCACATATATGATTATAATAACTAAAAAAAGAGATCAAAATCCAAAAGAAAACTATAGTTGTACTTACCTAATGAATATTAATGAAGCAGATCTGACTTCAGACACCTCCTAGATGTGTGACCGTGGGGACATCACTTAACCACCATTGCCTAGCTCTTACCACTCTTCTGCCTTGCATGCACAGTGCACAGTATTGATCGTAAGACAGAAAGTAAGGGTTCTATAAAAAATTAATATTGTTAAAAATAATAAATGAAATACTATCAAGAAGATTATAGCGATATATTATAAAGATCACAAGCACATTCAGTGGGATTTATACCAGAAAAGCAGAGCTAGTTCAATATTAAGAAAATTAGCAGCATAATTCATCATATCAATAACAAAAATGGTAAAAAAATCCTATATAACTGGAGGGGGGCATGAAAATATAAAACATATCAGGCATAGTGATGATCTTTGAAAAATCATGAAACAAGACTTTTTGCACAAGAGATAGCAAGATGAGCTATTTGCCTGGAATGCAGAGAACATGATGAGAATTAAGTTCAAATCAGCCCAGAAAAAAAAAAAAAGGTTTAGAGAAAGACCATAAAAATATCTTAAACATCCTAATGAATATTAGTTTTTTGTTGTTGTTTTATATATGAAACATCAAAAGGAACTCATGAATTTACTTTATCAAGGGAGTGACATAATTTGAACTGTGTTTTAGCAATATCACTTCTGTAGCTCTGTGGAAGGAAGATTGAAAAAAAAGAGACTCAAGGCAATTAGGCCAATTAGTTCATAATTATATTTTTCATGATAGGTGTTGATGAGGCCTGACTTAGCTGCCATCCATTTGAGTGAAGAGAAAGAGAATGATGTGAGAATTTCTGGCAAGAGAAATTTAACAAGCACTGGAAACTAACTGGACAGATGAGATCAGCAATATTGAGAAATTAAAGATAAATCTGAAATTATGAATCTTGGTGACAGAAATAGGCTTTTTTGTTAGTGAGCTTGGCTTAGGTGGAGATATCTATTTCATTCTGTAAATAAATAACTCATTAAAGATAATGAGTTCTACTTTTGATATGTGGAGTTTCCAATGTTTATTGACTATCCAGATGAATAAATCCACTGGGTAATTGGGTTAAGTTTTATTGTAATTCAAAAAAGATATTACCAAGTGATGTTGACATCTGAGAGTCAATTGACTAGCAGAAATAAATAACAACCCAATGGAAATGATGAAATCATCAAGGAAGAATATTGAAGAAAAATCAAAGTGGGACAAGGTCCAATCAATGGACTTATTGATTATTTCAAGATGTAGATAATGATCTATCAGTGGAGATTAAGGAGTAAATGCTTAGGTAGAAATTTAATTAACAAAGAGCAATAAAACAAAAACTGAGAGAATAAAGTGTGGCCAAAAATGGTTAAACGGCACAGTGGATCAAGTGCCAGGTCTGGAGTTAGGAAGACCTGTGTTTAAATCCAGCCTCAGACACGTATTAGTTATATGAAGTAGACAAATCATTTGACCTTGTTTACCTTAGTTTCTTCATCTATAAAATGAACTAGAAAAAGAAATGGCCAACCACTCCAATATCATTGCTATGACAGTACCAAATGGCCAAGAAAACACCAAAGGAGTCACAAAGTGTTGAACATAGTAATGCTGAACAACACAGAGTGACCAACAGAGCCCAATAGTGTAGATAGTTTGTAAACATTGTAAACACCTACACACACACACACACACACACACACACACACACACACACACACATAAAATAATGCAACCAGGTTAGAAGCTTTTTCCTTTATAGGGATATTCCAGATGAGGAAAACTCATCTTTCCATGTTTATAAGTACCTTTATTTTTATCAAAAGTAGTTTAAGGTCACTGAAAGATTAAATGGCTTTCCTTGGTTTATAGAGGCAGTGTACATCTGAGCTAAAACTTGAATACAGATCTTTTGACACAGAGGTCAATTCTCTATTAATTAAAGGTAGATCATACTGCCCTTCAATAAAATGAATTGAACAAAATATATGCACTACCACTTCCCCTATTTATCCATATAGAGGATCATATTCAGATGGACTAAAATCTAGAAGGATGGGGGAAAAATATCTCTACAGTTGAGAGCAGTTGTAGATGAATTTCCCTGGACTTTATTTGTGAGTTGATATTTTGGGATCCTTTGAGAAAGTCAAAATTGTAAGGTGTCAAAAGTCCTTTTCCCTTTTGGAAAGGTCAGGTGGCTTTTGTCATCCCAACTATAACACTTAGCAAAGCAAGTGAGACAATTAGCCATTGACATGATCTGGTCAAGATCCTGAGGTCAATGAATCGAGAGTAGAGTCTACAGAATACCAGACTTGGAATGTTGATGATCTGGGACATGTAAAAACTCTAAAAATATCAATCCTTCATTTTACCTCCCTGAGACCTAGTTTCCTTCTCTATAAGATGGGGCTAGTTACTTCTAAAGTACCAAAATTATGAAATTTTTGTGAGATTCAACCAAAATAATTTTTGTATAGCAATTTGCAAAGATAAACATTTTCTCCTAATGTCAACAATTATTACTGATGGTGAAGAGGATGATGATGATTTATTTTATTTCTTAGTGGCCCCACGATGGGTCAGGTAGTTTTCTTTCATGGTGAGTGATGAACTCCAGAATTTTTGCGAACCTTCTTTTGTCCCAAGATGGCATTAGTGATACAAGCTGGCCACTAAACTAGAAGTATCAATGAGCTGATTTGTGGTGATTAAATCCTCTGAAGACATAGTTTGACATTTGTGGAGGTCATTCTTTGTCCAACAAGCTGCCTGAATAGTGTATACACTATTGAACTATGGTATTTTGATGCTTGAATTTCAATGCTTCAATGTGCTTTTTTTTGGGGATTGTTTCAATCTGCCAGAAGATACTGTTTATCACTGATGGGCACCCAAAACTCAGCATAGACTAGTGCAGATGGGCTAAAGCATCTGTTGGGCTAAATACCATTTTACAGTGCTACGAGTATATATATTTTGTCTTTTTAGGTGACATAATGTAATCTGATGGCATAATCTCTGAGCCCTTGCAATATTTAATTGGAATATTTAAATTGCAGGGGACCATTGAACAAAGATAGATGGTCAGTCTTAGGTTTGCACTTTTAAATAATCCTTGGACATTTATTGGCCAACTCCTAGGCAGGGACATGGAAGAATAAAGTATAATTTTAATCCACAGAGACTGAGCTTTAAATTCAGAGTCTCTCCATTTTTCTTGAATGTCTGTGAAGGCAAAAATAGATGTGAAAGTCATTTTAAAACCTGAGGGAAGTTGGTAGTAATAGCCAAGGGTCTCAAAATTTTTTGATTCAATACAGTGAATATTTTCTTATGAATTTCTGGTCATTAGTAGTAAATGTACATAATATCGGGAGAGCACCGGATTTTAAGCTAAAGGAAAGGAACTCAGAGACCTGACTAAGAGAAGCAACATATTGTGGTGAGATAATTGAGATTTAGAGAAAGGACGAAGGTCCAAATGTTGTTTTTTATTACTGTGTGACCCTAGACAGCTTGATTAATTTAATTCAATCATTTTACATTATACACACACACACACAAACACACACATATACTTGTTTATATGATGTATGTATGTATGTTTAGCATGTATTTTCTCATTGGAGGAAAAATGGTTTCTAAGTGACAGCAATGTTTCTCTTTTTGCCTTTCCCAGAACCTGATCTAATTCTTGACATATAGTAAGAGATAAATAATTCACCGGCCACGTTGTATTTAACCTGAATTATGCATCTGTATGAGGGCAGCTAGAAGGTACAGTGGATAGAATGCCTGGCCTGACATCAGACTCATCTTTCTGAGTTCCAATCTGGCCTCAGATTATTACTAGATGTTTGACTCTGGGCAAGTCAGTTAGCCCTGTTTGATTTAGTTTCTTCATCTGTATAATGAACTGGAGAAGGAAATGTCAAACTACTGCAGTATGTTTGACAAGAAAACCCTGAAAGACCAAAAAACTCCAAATGATGTCTCAAGAGTTAGACAGAAGAAAATGACTGAAAAACAAAATCCTCTCAAAGCAATTAAGCATTTCTCAATACCCCTACTGGGTTGGAGGCCCATTTCTAGTCTCTGGCATTACAAAGACAACCATAAATCAGTTCTCATATTGAAGGAACTTCTACTCAATCACTGCAGACTTTGGCCTATAATCTAAGAAAGTTACTTTTATTGGTCTTCTCTTAATTATGAAAATGATGCTTTTTTTTTTCCCTAGATGACTTCTTTGGGCCTTTTCAACTCTGATTTCAATACAATCCCTTGAACCCTCTCATTTGATTCATGAGGAATCTGAAGCCCACAATGAAGAAGAATATAGAATTGCTTACCATATATCTACATCTGGAATGGACTTCAGAGTTCATCAAATACGAATTTCCTCATTTTACAGATGAATAAACCAAGGCACCGTAAGCCAATTGAAGTGTCAATTGTCACATGAGTAGCAATTGACAGATCTAAGTTTTGTATCCAGCTTCTATGACTACAAACTTAAGGTGCTCTCCAGGACCTAATACCTGACAAATCATATATATATATGTATATGTATGTGTATATACATGTATATACACATATATGTATATATGTATATATATGCATAAATGTATATATGTATGTAAGTATATATGTGTGTAAGTATATATGTGTGTATATATGTACATAAGTGTATATATATATGTGTGTGTATATACATACATACATATATATTTTATGTATATATATATATATATGTATATATTTATATGTGTGTGTAGCGCCTTTTTCTGAAGCTAACATTGTTCTTCTGGGGCATAGCGCAGTGCCCTGTTCATGGTAGAAATTAAATGATATTGAATTGAATTGAATCGAATTGCATTTCCTTGGGCGGTTTTCTTTGATGTTACAGGCATCATGAGATGATTCAGGAGGCCCTCTTTTTGCTGAGATTTGGAATTAAGTGGAATTCAGAAGCAACCTTGATCTTAAAACATTTTACTGTGCCCAGAATACACAGTAGGAACTCAATAAAACATTTCACATGTGGGCTTCATTTGAAATTCAAGATCCTCAATAATTTATGAAATCTGGGACATCCACTAATAATTCAGATGGGGGCCAGGGGAGTGCATGGTGAGCATTCCCTCTCCTGACTTCTTATAGCCCTCAACGTACTGACCCAACTCAGCTGCCACAGCAGTGCCCACAGCAGGTGATCCAGGACAATCCAGCAGTGTTTGAAAACAGGTGCCAAGTAGCAGAGCACCAGGCAAGCACATTTTTGGCTCCAGATGACAAGCTTCCCTGCCACCAGCCTTGATCCACACTGTTTGCCAGTATGTCTGTCATATCCAAGCTTGTTTGCTGGACTGAGAACTGAGGCTTGGACTGGATTCCTTTGTTGTCTCATCATCCAGACCATTTTGAGAGGGTAAAGTTTGGATTGTCCCACTGACTACTCCTTTTCATGCTGAGTCATTGACTTTTTTTTTTAATAATTTTTTATTTTTAGAAAAATTTTCCATGGTTACATTGACTTCTTTTAAGGCTCTGAAATCATGGAAATCAGACTTCCCCACCTTCACTTCTATGGGGATATGGGGCTAAGAATCTTAAAGCAATGACCAAGGATGTTAGCCCTGACTTTTGGATGTCATGACTATTTTTTGCAACAAATGGCCTTGGTTGAAGTGGAAAAGAAGATGGATTGGGTATCTAGAGACTTGAATTCAGTTCTCATTTTTACTATGTACCATCCATTTGATTTAAGTCAAGGCCTTTAATTTCTTAGGCTTTAGAATTGCAAAAATCATAGAATTTTGAAGAATTTCAAAGGATAAATTCCAATCAAGTTTGAAAGAGGATTCCATCTGCTAAATAGCAAAAATAAAGAATCCTTCATTATTTGCTTCAATACTTTCTAGTGAGAGGAAAACCACCACTTCTCAAAGCACTCACTTCCATGTGTAACTGCACAGGTCTACTTGTTAGGCTGATTATCCACAGCTCCCAAAAGGCCCAAATGAAATACTTTTTGTAAAGTGCTTAGTAATTATTAAAGAATTGTAGAAACATTAATTATTATTATTGCCATTTTGTTGTTTTATTTTGTTGCTGTTGTTGTTATCAGCTATTTCCCTCCTTAGGTTAAGTTTACATCTAGCTTCCTACAGTAGTTCATCATTTCTTCCTGGTGCTGCCCTCTGGGAACAAAGAAAGAAATAGAATAAAAAGTCTAATTCCTTTTGCACATGTCAATCTTCCAAATAATCAGAGAACTCAAATATTTTCCTTAAGTTCTTCCCTCCCCAGGCTAAAATTCTGACTTCAAATTTGTCACTATTCAATTTCTTCTTTTCTAGATTCATTCTAATTTTTATCTTGTCTAGACATCAAAGTACCACTCTGTAGGGGGAGGAGCAATGAAAATTTGGACAGATTGTTGGATCACTGAGGCAACGAGATGGTTTAGTGGAAATAATTTTCTTCTGGAGTCAGAAAGACTTGAGCTTGAATTTATCCTAGGACATTTCCTAGCTGTGTGACCTTCAGAAAGTACTTTAATCTCACATTGCTTCACTTCTTTAATTGAAAAATGGGGATAAATAATGGCACAATTAAGATATTTTAAAAGAACTTAGCATAGTGCCTGATGTGTAGTAGGTTGTAAGTAGAAGCTATCACCAGTCCTACTACTAATATTAATATTAATCAATCGATATATATTAAGCACCTATGATTTACAGCTATCACCACCACTACCACTACTACCAGTACAAGTTATTACACTATTGCTATCAACTACTACTACTAGTACTACTCCTGCCACCACCACCATCACCACTACTACTAACTGCTGCTGCTGCTGCTGTTACTACTTAAATTTCCTGATTTGTACAATGAGAGCACTGAAGCAAAATAAGGGGCTTAGATTTGATATCCTCTTAGGGCTCCTCTTATGCTTATTTCTATAGTAATATGCATCATAGTATCCTCTTATACTCCTAAAATATTGAAGCTACATTAAAAAGCAGCAAAATGTAGTTGAATGAGTCATGGCTTTGGAGACCAAAGGCTTTGAATTAGAGGAGAAAGAATAATTGATCAGAAGTCAATGATTCTCGATTTAAATCTCTTCTCTAATGGGTAACCATATGAGCAACTCATGAATCTTCCCAAGGTCTCAGTTTCCTGATTTTAAAAATAAATATGTTTGAATGTATATTATATATATATGTTTATGCATATATATAATACTTATTTGTTATCTCCTTTATCATAAACAGCTGTCACTCATAAAATCCAAATGCATTGGTAAGGCATTAAGTCAATTTGACTGAGAAAAGGAAAAAAAAATCTACAATACAGTGAGAAAACACTCAAAACCTTAGGTTGGCTGTGGTGTCCCAACCACAAAATAATATGTTTATTTTTCCACCACTTTTTTTTCCTTTTATTGATAAAAACTACACAAAAGCTAACTGATAATTAATGAAAAATAAACAAAACAGAATCCATGTTACACATTTTCCTTTGTATAGGAGTGGGTCAGTGCACACACGATAGATTTCCCTTGAATCCACTCAATCCAGGAAGGAATAGGTATGCCAGTTTTTATCTGCAGTGAGGTGCCTGGTATTCTCCTTCCTGTTGATTGAACAGGAAAATGGACCTGCGTTCACAGCAAAGTATAATGAAGAGAAAAAATACTCCAAGAATTGTCCCAGTTTCCAGCAGACATCTTGAGTGGACATGCACCTTGGGTTTTTTTTTTCCACTTGTATTTTTATCCCCCCTTTACAGCTCAGTCATTATCTATATTTATTTGAGTCCTGGGCCAGTGTTAGCATCCTTTAGGTCCAGCGCAAGCCATAATGCCCATGACCAGAGTTGGAAATAGAAACACTTGACAAAAAAGAAAAAAGAAAAATCGAGCAAAAAAAAAACATATTTTAAGAAAAAAATCAATTGAAACAAAGTTTTTTTGAGTAATAAACACTTAACAAAGAAACCGTGTACTGTTTTCCCTCATCCCACCCCCCCACCCTTAATTTTGCCTGTGGTTCACTAGCCAAGGAACCGTGCAGTGTAGAAAATCAGATATACAAACAGATCTCTTAATCCATTCTTTTATGTAGCTAGAGTGAAATCTATTTTAATAAGAACTTGACAATCTTTCTTTATTATTTACATCCAAGAGTTTTGTCTTTTTAAGTTTTAAAGCAAAAGAAAAAAATCCAGGAGTTTTCCCTGCTGAACCATAAAGGTCATTCCCGCCATGCTAGAGTAGTCCTTTGCCTTGAAGGTGGTATGGTTTCAGTCTCTCGTCCTGACATAATGTTGGTGGCAGGAACTGTATGGGTGGCTGTGATCTCACACCCAGTTCTCCTTTAACGTGAAAGCCCTCCCTGTCCCTCCCTCCCAAAAAAGTCCCGTCTCCCATGAGAAATGGTCTTCAGCATTAATTGGGTATTCTTTCAATATAAATGGCTGGGGCCGCAGAGCGAGCAATGGTGGCAATGAAGCTATGGTCTCGACTGAGCTCCAGGTTGGTCGTCTCAGCTTGTTCCCGGGAAATAGTGTCATATCCCTTGTTGACATGGAGAGGCTTATGAGCCTGGCAGTACCCGATGACTGGCTGATCGTAGCTGTAATAGGGTAGCGTCTTCATATGGTGTGGGACCTGGTGGGCAAAAGACAAAGAGAAAGTGAAGGTGAGAATCTATAATACCAGCAGCTTGAACAATGTGCTTTGAGGAGATAACCCAGCGGAGATTGGCACAGCTCCTTTCATTCTCAGTATACAGGCACCAGCCGAGAGCACAACTGCCCAAATATGAGCTGGAGATTTGTGGTGTTGTTCTAAGTTGGGAAACCAGCTCTGGCCAGAGCATGTCGACGGCGGTTTGTTTATTTCTCCTAGAAGGTCTCTACCAGAGCATCACTTGTTAATTCTGGACAGGGGCACCAAAAGACAAATAGAAATCTACAGTGCATCTGGCATTTCTCCTATTGCTCCCTGAAGTCAAATGCATCTGTTAATATACTTATAATGGACTTGAAGGATGGCCCACACCAATCCCTAGCAAAAGACCACTTGCAAATGGGACTCTTAAAAGTAAATGTGATTCACCGTACAGCCTTCTGCTGTCAACAAGTCTCTTTCCATCCATCTTGGCTGATTATGTCGAAAATTCTACATTCCTTGACTCATGCAATACGATATAGGTTAAAACACTTGGCATACATTTTATTTGAAGATTGCGATGAAACCTGGTCTCCTTACCCTACCACATTTACAGTCTATTTTTTTATCATTGTGTTTTATCATACACAGCTCTCACAAGACAATGAAAAGTGTAGAGCTGATTTCTGTGTTTTTTTAGTCACTGCTCTGTCTTTGAGACTATTCAGATAGCTGAGGACAACAGGAAGTTTTCAAGAAATGTAGTTACATGATGAGAGCTCTATTTTTAGGATAAGATTCCTTTTTCTTGCCCAAGTATGGAATTCTATACAGGACATTTGAACTGAAAGTCAGGAAGAAGTGTATTATAGTCCCACTTTGGACACATGTTGACTTTGTGATCCTGGGCAAGTCATTTAACTTCAAATGCTATGTGGCTTTCTTATTCTAAAAGCAATTCTAATCTGTGGAGGGTGTTTCCTTCCCAGAATATCCCTTATTTCAATAGAATCAGAGATCTAGTAACTATTCTTTCTTAACCTCAATGGGCAGAATGAAAGGCAATAGATAGGAAATCGATTGAGGGAGATTCCTCTTTGGTTTGGAGGAAAAAGAAAGTGCACTGACAGAGCAATCTCAAGGCAGAATGGGCTTTCTTCACAGATCATGGATTCCCCCTCTGTGGGAATCTTTAAAGAAAGATTTGCTAAGTAATTATTAGAAATTTTAGATCAGTTTCTCTTTTTATATTTGGGTTGGAATAATGGCCACATACAGTTCTGTGATTATATGCCATTTGATCTACCATATCATATAGAATGACGAGCAAAAGGGGCCAGTTTGAAAGCAAAAGGATCTGTTAGGTGACTCGTCTATCGACAAGTTAAAAGATCCTGAGAGTTGAAACCAGAATGATGGCAGAAAGAAAAGATATTTTGAGTGAATTCTAAAACATGTAGAAGAATGAAAACTGGTTGATGAAGTACTTAGAAGCATCAGTAATTTGAGTTTCACCATATTCTACGGGACAGGTACTATAGGTATTCTTATTAGTTGTATCAGCCTTTTACAGATGAGGCAACTAAGCTAATAGTGAAGTTAAGGGATTTGCCTGTCTCAGAAAAGTTGCTAAGAGACGGAATTTAATTTGCCCCCAAACTAGCATTCTATCCATTATGTCAAGCTGCTTCTCCACTGAGATAGGGGTGGAGAGAGGTTAACAGTCCATTTGAGAACAGCACTTAAATGTAAAATTATTGGAAGGACATAGCAATATTAACAGAAATACAACATCAAGAAAAAACCCAGGTTACATGAGGATTCTCTGGAGGAGTGGGAGAGGATGTCACATGATGAATCAAAGGAACGAGTAAAGGGACTAGTTTAGGAAAATCAGGAGAAGATATTGATGAAATTGTGAGTGCTGATCTGTAATTTAAGGATTCTGGGTGGCACAAAAGGTGGATATTTTGAAGTCCTAACCATCATCTCGATATTCAAGGCCACAGAAATATGAGATTGTCTAAAAAAAAAAGAAAAAAATGAGAAAAATCATAGCATCTTCCAAGGTAAACCATTCCACTTATGGAAAACTCAATTTTGTGATATTTTTCTTGACATCCAATTTGTACAGTCTATCCTTTGCTCCTGGATCCCCAAAGAACTAATTTAAATCTCCTTTCACACATGATGTCTTCCCAGAGATTTCTATGGGTTTTAAACATGTCAGATTCACTTAAGTTTTAGTCATATAACAGGAAAAAAAGACCCTGGTTACTCTCCAGCTTATTCATGCCTTCTGAATCTATAGAACCAGTATTTATAATTAAACATAGATCAATATTTTGCAATCGATGGCAAATCATTTTAACTATGACACCTTTGCAGTGGAGTTTGAAATTTGATATCGCTCCCCCTCCCCTCCTTCCATCAATGATCATAAGAGAAATCAAAAATTAAGGCAATTTGGAGGTTCTCCTTCCCTCCCACTAAATTGGTGAGGTGGACAATGAAAAGGAAAATTCTAAACTTCGCCTAAAATGACAGATGTGGCCTGTTAATGGTAGAATGACACGTAGGGTGGAGGTAGCATAGAGCAGGGGATATGATTGAATTTTTCCCTCCTAGGAACATAGATTTTGAACTATAAGGGACATTAGAAGCAATCTAGCCTGCCCTATTTTTCATCAGATGAAAAACCAAAGGCTGTGAAGAAAAAGGGAGCCTGCTTAAGGTCAGAGTAAAGAAGTCTCAAAGTCACGACTCCTTCAATCCGCATCTTTTAATCTATCCACCACACAACACTCTCATCTTGGCCAAATTCATAGAGATTCACACAGGTTCAATTTGGGGAGAAATATCCTTTTTTTTTAAACCCTCACCTTCCATATTAGAATCAATGCTGTGTATTAGCTCCAAGGCAGAAGAGTGGTAAGGGTAGGCAATGGGGGTCAAGTGACTTGCCCAGGGTCACACAGCTGGGAAGTGTCTGAGGCCAAATTTGAACCTAGGACCTCCCGTCTCTAGGCCTGGCTCTCAATCTACTGAGCTACCCAGCTGCCCCCTGAGAAATATCATTTTACAAACAACTGAAGGGTAATAAATAAAACTTCATGAGGACTGGCAGCCACTGAGGGGATATGTGAGGCTGGTGGCTCCGATAGATCTTAAAAACTCTACTGTAGGACACTCAGCAATTGGATTGTTGGCTTCTGGAGATCTCAGAGGTTGGGGTCTGGTTTTTCAAAGGGATATTATGGTGCTGTGCATTTCACTGTGAGGTTCCTATGAGTGTCCCTCTGTCCTAGCCTCTTGGGAAAGGAAGTACAATTTGCACTACCGCACTGGCCCCTTGAAAGGGTTTTCCTCTTGTTCTTTTTCAGCGATTTTCCAAATTGGCCCCAAGTTCTGTCAAACCTCTGATCAATTTCACTCTTTAGCTGATAATGACGGTTGGTTAAATATGGGCTTTTGTAAAAGCCTCAGAGCCCACTGGAGTCACCGGGGGCTACAAATTACTTCCAGGTAATGAGCACACTATATAAAAGAGGACTCGTTTCATTTAGACGAATGAGTTGAACTGTTTAAAATAGAAGAGCCTTTATTTCTACCCTGGGTTTTCGATAAGTATATGAGTGTTTGAAGCCCAGAACAAAAGAAAACAAAAACAAGCAATTTCCTCTCCTTCCTGAGTATTTGATAACTATAAGACACAGAGTGAGGGTAGAAGGGAGGGACTCCAAATACAATGAAATTGGAAGAACTCAGTTTGTGTACTGCAGCAACTACTCATGGCATCGATGACCTTCAAACACATCACCTTGGTTCAATGAAATATTTTCTTTTTTTTTTTAAACCCTTAACTTCTGTGTATTGGCTCCTCAGTGGAAGAGTGGTAAGGGTGGGTCATGGGGGTCAAGTGACTTGCCCAGGGTCATACAGCTGGGAAGTGTCTGAGTCAGATTTGAACCCAGGACCTCCCATCTCTAGGCCTGACTCTCAATCCACTGAGCAACCCAGCTGCCCTCAATGAAATATTTTCTTACTAATGTTGGGGAAAAAAATCAACTGACAAAGAAACATTTAATAAGTACCTTCTCTGTTCCAGGCATTAGGCTAGGCATCATAGAATGAACATTTTAAGTATTTATAATAGGATTGTAATTTTGCAAGTTTTAACTCTTTTGGTTCTCACAGTGACCCTAGAAGGTAACTGCTATTATCCTTCCCATTTTTCAGCTAAGGAAACTGAGGATTAGTGTGATGAAGTGATTTGCTCAGCCACACTGTTAGTTTCTGAGTCTAGACTTGAACTCAGTTCTTCCTGACTGCAGTCCTAGCTTTCTCTACCAGGTCATCTAGATGCCCCTGTCTTTCAAGGTACCTACCTAGCTGTGATATAAAAGGGGCATCTACAGGATCCCCAACTTGTGTTTTAGGAATTATTTTGGTAGTAATATGAGATGAATCAAAGTAAAACAATGAAGGCAGTAACATAATAAGAGGAGGTTAATTTTGTATTCCAATCTATATGCCCAAATACCCACAATGCATATATATCTATGTGTATTTGGATTTCATGTATATATTTGTGTTTCTCTATATGTGTGTATATAGGGATTGGTATAAAACATTAAGATATAGATAATGACATATTTATCTTGTTTTTCTTACTCTGTGTCTTATATTTCTGTGAATGCGTGTGTGTGTGCATGTGTGTGTGTGTGTGATTTTCAGTCATGTGCTAGCATTGGACCTTGAGCCAGGAGGGTTTTGATTATAAAAATGGTAGTTCTATGAATTTCCAAACTGCCTTTCAATCAAATGCACTCATTCTCCTACTACATGACAAGAATGATCAAATGGAATAGGAGGATTTAGTCTTCATTTAGGAAGTTCAAATCCAGTTTCAGACACTTAGATGTGTAACCCTGAGCAAGTCGCTTAACCCTGTTTGCCTCAGTTTCTTAAAATGACAGAAATGGCAAATTACTCCAATATCTTTGTCAAGAAGTCCCAAAAGTGTCACAGAGAGTTTCACATGACTGAAAATGACTAAGCAATAAAAATATAACTTTTAAATACACAAATAGCAAACATACATACACATATGTTTATTTGGCTTCTATACATAGAATATATGTATATTTATCTGTGAGTACATGCATATAAATAAATATAGACATATAGACTTATGTGTATGTTTTATTCATGTGTTATGTTTATATATGGATGTCTGTATGTGTGTATGTATATATACACACATGCATGCATGCATGCATACATATACTAGTATGTACATAGATATTCTAATAAAAGCAAAATGTATGGCCCATCTCATATGACAGTGTCCATGACAGAATTTTCAGACTTTGGGATATTAAAATGTGTGTCTTGGGGGGAAAATGGTGGTTTCAGTAGTCTGAGAGCCTTGTCAAGAGATGGGAGGTCTCAAATCCAGTCTCATACACTTCCGGGTTGCGTGACCCTGGGCAACTCACTTGACCCCCATTGCCCACCCTTACTGCTCTTCCACCTAGGAGCCAATACACAGAAGTTAAAGGTTTAAAAAAAAAATAAATAAAATTTAAAAAAAAGAGTTGGGAAGTGCTGGGTTCAAATTTGGTCTCAGACACTTCCTAACTGTATGACCCTGGGCAAGTCACTTAATCCCTATTGCTTAGCCCTTACCGCTCTTTTGCCTTACAACCAATACATAGTACTGATTCTAAGATGGAAGATAAGGGCTTGAAAATAAATAAGTAAATAAAATGTGTCCTGTATAAATCCTCTCTGAAAGAAAGACAACTTGAGTTAGTTGTATGTGCTCTTGGCTTCAATGGTCGGCAACCTTTTTGGCCATGAGAGCCATAAATGCCTGCAGAAGGAGGAGAATGGAGGCATAAGGTGCTGGAATATGGGGCAGGGGCTGAAGGGCCCCCTGGGGCACATCCTGGGGCTCTGCCTGTACTGGCCAGTAGGGAGGTGGAGTCAGATATGGCTCAAGAGCCATACATTGCTGACCCCTGGCTTAGACTCAGAAGGCTTAGGCTCAGTTCTATATGCTTTTCTTCCTCATTTTTCCTAACTTTGGACAAGAAACTCACCTTTCCTCATTTTTAAGTTTCTTATTGGCATACTGAGGACCCTGGCTTAGATCACTATTTCTGTTCCATTTCACATCTAGCAGATTTAAGCAATCATCCTCCCCTACTCCATCCAGCAGCCACAGCAGCTTTAATTTTAAAAATAAATCATCAGAGATTTAAATCTATATTCCATATCCCTCTCCTGCAATAGATCTCAGATGCCATGATTGCATGTGAGCACGGCCTCTAACAATGCAGATTGCAATGCAGCCATTCCTGCTCATTTTGCACGTACACCAACTGAGTCCATATTAGAGCCTGGAATACAGTCTACTTTCACATCTGAACTCAGGATATTTTACAGTATTAAAGAGTAGGGAGAAAAGAAGAGGTTTTCTGGCTGGGGTTTTACTCTATTAATGGGCATGTGATAATTCAAGGGACCACAGAGGTCTCTGCAATCTAGTTGGTAATAGGTATGAGTTTCTAACACTCTCCATGTATTAGCATAAGGCATAAGTTGGTTAAAAGGCTGATCCCTCTCAAATTGCCTTAGACCTCCATCAGTCTTCTTCATTAATGTTCCATGTGCATTATTCCCATTTCAGTCTTAGTATAGAAGTCATAAAAAAGTTGATATCCAATTTCCCAAATGGCATTTGGGCCCTGATTTTCCCAAACCCCACTGGAACATCAGGCCACTGAAATCATTGAAAAAGGAGCACGTCACACTATATAGATGGAGAATAGAATACTTTGGAGTGGCTTAATGAAGACGGACAGTCTTTTTCAAAGAAGGAAGAGGAGGATTTTGATTATAAAAATGGGAGTTATATGAATTTCCTAACTGTCTTTCAAACAAAAGCACTCATTCTCATACTACATGACAAGAATGATCAAATGGAATAGGAGGATTTAGTCTTCATTTGGTAATTTTGAGAAATAATGAGAAAAAAGCTTAAATTTTGATAATCCCTCACCTCTTTTCATCTTTATATCTATTAGAGTTAGAGAGAAAAATTTCTAATAATTTTGTTTTTAGAACTGAGAGGGCCCTCAGCTGGCCTTTATCTATTAACCTTCTTACTTTATAGATGAAGAAAGTGACGTCTTTATTGTTGAAGTGAAAAAGCTCAAATATGATAATCATCCTGATTTCAAATCCAGGATAGATGAAACAGCCCAAATATGTAAGTTCAAATGACTTTGAAATGATCTAGTTTGTCTCATCTTACAAGTAATGAAAATGAGACTTAAAGAGACACTTAAAGAGGTTCTAGATCACACAGAATATTTGTTGCATTCAGATGCTGCTTTATAATGTATGATAATTTCTTAGTTTCTTAGTTTCAGTTTTTGTTTAAAGAAAACCAAGCAGCGAGGTATAGAATCACCAATTTGAAATGGATTAAAGGCTTTATCTCATAAAAATGTCACATATGAAGAAAATGAGGATTAAAGAACTTAAATTATTTGATGAAATCACTAAAAAGATCAAATGCCTGAGGCCAGAATATGAACTCAAGACTCCAAATCCATTCCCCTTTCCATTTTATTATCTTTAATGATAACTTGATAATACTCTTTACTTAGTTGATATGGAATCATAAAATGATGACTAACTATATGTGTTACAACCCATGTCAACTACATAAGATACATAGATAAAAAATACAAAAATTCTGCCCTAGAAGAACATATATCACCTTTATCATGGACATAAAAAGTCTATATAAAGCACATACAAAGTGAGTACAGAGTAAGTATTTAATCAAATGTCTTATATAGTTAACTTGGGAAAGAGTGCAGAAGAATCACACACAAAAGCAGAGGTAAGCTCAATGCTACAGCAGCTATTTCTATCTAAAGAAGATGACATTAGGCAATCCAATTTCTTGTTTGAGGCCAATCTATTAAAAAAATAACTTAACTTCTGTCTCAGAATGAAATTTTGCATTGATTCCAATGAAGAAGAGAGGTAAGGGCTAGTCAATGTGGGTTAAGTGACTTGCCCAGAGTCACATAGCTAGGAAGTATTTGAGGCCAGAATTGAATCTAGGACCTCCTGCTTCCAGGCCTGGCTCTCTAGCTCCTGAATCACCTAGCTACCCCTAGCAATCCACTTTTGATACTATATTCTAAGACAGAAGACACTGGGAAAGAAAGAAAGAAAGAAAGAAAGAAAGAAAGAAAGAAAGAAAGAAAGAAAGAAAGAAAGAAAGAAAGAAAGAAAGAAAGAAAGAAAGAAAGAAAGAAAGAAAGAAAGAAAGAAAGAAAGAAAGAAAGAAAGAAAGAAAGAAAGAAAGAAAGAAAGAAAGAAAGAAAGAAAGAA
>NC_058131.1:12885769-12976970 GCF_016433145.1 Gracilinanus agilis | reverse complement strand
AAGGAAGGAAGGAAGGAAGGAAGGAAGGAAGGAAGGAAGGAAGGAAGGAAGGAAGGAAGGAAGGAAGGAAGGAAGGAAGGGATGGAAGAGGGAGGAAGGGAGGGAGAGAGGAAGATATTAGAACATTGGACAATTTGCAGTACCATCCATCATCAAAGAAATAAATAGGAAAATGCCTCAAGCATTATGAAAGTAGAAAAAACGAAGTGGTCAAATAGGAAATAGAAGATAAATGAAGGAATAGATTTGTAGGTAGATAGATAGATAGATAGATAGATAGATAGATAGATAGATAGATAGATAGATAGGATAGTCTAGAAACTTGTAAGTACTTGCTTTTTACCAGATACTGATTAAGTAGCAGACTAAAACATGAAGTGTTTGAACTTGGAGAGGATAGAAAAATTCCTGTACAGATTTCTCTGCCCTGAAGAGAAAGTCTGAGAGCTATGAGAAGAGAAAGGAGCATAGTTATCATAAAATATGGAAGTTAAACCCAACAGCCAGTCCCAGCTAGCCTTGGCCCCAGTGATATTCTCCCTATCCTTGAGTAGTCAAACCTCACATACTTTTACTCAACACTTTGAGGAGGGAAAGTTAACTATAGAACAAGAAATGTCCCATCTAAATGAATTAATGAAATATTTTATTTTCATTTACTAAGATATTGAATAACAACAAAAATAAAGTTGACAGGAAATCAACATTTTAACTATTTAGAATCAAATGATTCTGATCCTTTTACTTATTATACTTGGCTATATAGCTAAAACAAAAATAGTGAGGGGGTTAGGTTAGGGATAGTATCTTATCTTTGTCACTATTTAGAACAAAAGGTCTCTATGGAATCTTTTTATCTCAATTCATATTCCTAGCAACAATCCTAGACTAAATCATTAAAAGAATAGTTAGTGTGTCCGTAGTAATAAAATCTCTAGTTATCAAAAGCCAGGAGTGACAAAAATTATTCTATACTTGTTGTTGTCATTCTGACCTGGTAAGTTGGTATACATGGGAATATATAAAAAGTTTATTTAGATTTCACTTTGATTCAAGACTAAAGGTAATAAAGCATTTAAAAAATATGATATAGTAGATTGAAAGCTAGCCTTGGCTTCAAGAAGACCAACGTCCAAGTCTCGCTTCTGACACATATTGACTGAAACCTAGGCAAGTTACTTAATCTCTCATTGCACTGGAAAACTTTCTCTGGCTAGAAAGTACAGATCAGTATTCTTCTGTAGATATTCCTTTAACCAGGGACAAAGTCTACTTCCTGTATCAGTTTCTTAAAAATATAGACAACATAGAATAGGTTTTATTGTTTTTCTTTTTCTTTTTTCTTTTTTTCTTTTTCCTTTTTTTTTTTGGACTTAATGAAACAGAGCATTCTCATTCATCTTTATGGCTTCCCCATCAGGATATATACTGTAAGTGAAGTGTTGCGGACAGTTGATTAAAGTAATGAATGAGGCGCTGCCTGTTCTCTGAAGTAAGCTCTGACTCCATTAACTGAGAAGCTTATTACATTAGCAGTACTTTCAGTATTCAGGGAGGTTTGGGGCTAATGGGCTGGATTAATTAGCTGGTATTAACTTCTAAAGGCTCTGCTTCTGTAGATCTAGCCACTAAATGATAGAAACATTGAGGTCCTCTCTGGGAAGTAAATATATGATTGCAAGTGGAATCGACATAAACCTGCATTTCAAGATTTATTTAGTAGACTGAGAAGAAAATATTTTGGAATTCCAATCTGGTGCCTGAAGAAAGAAATTAAAGTGGGGAGGTTAATGCCTTGCCTGTGTGACAGAGAAAACATCAGGCCTATGGAAAACAGTCTTATTTACTTGAGAGTCAAGGTCTTGAAACTTTCTTGAAGTTTACCTTTTTCTTTCCTCCTGCCCTCCCTCCCTCTTTTCCTTCCTTCCTTCCTTTTCTCTTCCTTCCTTCCTTTTTTCTTTCTCTCTTCCTTTCTTGTCTTCTCTTTTCCTTCCTTCCTTCCTTCCTTCCTTCCTTCCTTCCTTCCTTCCTTCCTTCCTTTCTCTTTCTTTCCTTCTTTCTCTCTTCTCTTCCTCCTCCTTTCTTTCCTCTTCCCACCATTCCCCCTCCTCTTCCTCCTCCTCCACATATCTTACCAAATTACTTATTTAAATGACTTAACTTTGTCCTATATTGCCAAATCACAATCGTATAGCCAAAAACAATCAGAGGCAGGTTTTGAACCCAGTTTTCTTGACTCCAAATTCAGTGTTCTCTGCTCTCTAACATGCTGTTTGCTTCTAAAGGGTTAAGATGTTACCTTTCATAATGTCATCCTCTCCCATTATCCCTATTTCTTTCCATTGTCTAAAGTTAGGTGAAATTCAGTTGGGTGAGTTTAACAATTCTCATTATCCAGATGTTGTTTAAATAGCTACTTATAGGTGAATTTACCTTACTTTGATGGCAAAGTGCCTATAAATGTTCAGTCAGCTGGATACCTACATTGGCTAGGCATTTTCACAATCTAATTCTTTCTCTTTCCCTCCCCCCTTCTTTTTAAGTAATCTAATTCACTGGAATGGCAGTAATAACCCATTCTGCCCTGCACTTTGGGGAAGGAGGGACATTTTTATATACTTAAAAGCTAACAAAGAATCCCAGTGTTGAAAAACACATTAAAGCCTCTAGATTATTTGTACCAAACAATAAACATTCTTAAAAAGAAAGAAAGGAGGGATAGTTTTTTATTCCTTTTCTTTTCTTTTCTTTTCTTTTCTTTTTAACTGAAGGCTAGTACAGGAGGAGGTAAGAATAGAGAAATGAGAAGCATTAAAATAAGAGACTTTGAAAGATCTCATTTGTTTACGCATTATGACAAGACCACACATGATTAAAGCAACAATAATTTTTCTCTTGCTTTTAAATCCTTTCAAAACAATGTGTTTCAAAACTCTCAGAGCTAATACATTTCTGGGGATATAATCACAGAAAGAAGTTTTGTTCACTTCATTTCTCACAGTACCACACTCTTGACTCTCTTGAACAACTTTCTCCACCCTGAACTTGCAGAGTTCTAACCCTGGAAGATTTCTCTGCCCTAGTAGCCTCTGCCATTGTTTGGTCATTTCCCCTCAAAATCTGCATTTTAAGGCAAGTGCCTAAGATCAGCCATGTTCATTCCATGATTCTTTTCTGGGTTCCAATCTTCAAACTCTGATCCTCTGCAATATGTTCCCAGGGAGACTCCTTCCCCTGCCCCCAGCACCTTCATTTTTCATTACTTTTATGTTCCTTAGGTCATTCTTAAACCATGACTCAGGCTATACTTGCCTCATTCCCTATCTTTCTCTGCCAAGCCTCAGCCTTGGATTTCTCCCATCATTGCCTTCCATAATTCACATTGATGTGCTGCTGAACAAGGATAGCAAAGATCTAGACACCATGCTGACTGAGTCTAGTGCCAATTTATGTCCCATATTCTGAACTAGATCCTCACTCTGAAAAGGATATCATTTTACTATTTCACTCCTCACAGCATTTTCCCCCAAATTTTGTCATTCCATGGCTCCTCTTCTCTTCTCTTCTCTTCTCTTCTCTTCTCTTCTCTTCTCTTCTCTTCTCTTCTCTTTTCTTCTCTTTTCTTCTCTTCTCTTCTCTTCTTTTTTCTTCTCCTTCACCTCTCCTCTTCTCCCCTGTTTTTTGGTGCTCTACTTCCTAGTATGACACCTTGCAATCTTTAACCTCTCAGTTAGTATGTAGATCTATAGAAGTAGAGTCTTTAGAAGTTAAAACTAGCTACTTAATCAAGTCCATTAGATGAGGGTGAGGACTCAACCTTTATTTCACAGAATAAACAAAGATCTCTTAATCGCCAGATCCAATGGTAGTTTTCAGTCTTTATCCTTCTTGATCTCTTTGCAGCCTCAGGATAATAAAATAATCTTCTATTGCTTGATGTTCCCTTCTCTCTAAATGTGGATCTCTCTTGATTCTCCTTCTATTATTAGATCACATCTTCATATTCTACTTTGATGGATCTTCATTCAAGTCATATCTACTACACACAGAGGCTATTCAAGATTACAGTCTGATGTCTCTCGTGGTCTTGCTCTTTAAGATTTTTCTTGGTGAAGTCATTAGCTTCCATGGATTTAATTATCATTCTTATGATTCTAAAGGCAGCTGCTTCTCAGTGTTTATAGCATTGAACCTAGAGTCAGGAAGACATGAGTATAAATCTAGTCTTGGATGCTTTCTAGCTGTACGACCAAGGGCAGGTCACTTAACCTCTGTTTTCCTAAGAGACAGCTAAGTGGCTTAGTGGATAAATGCTGGACTTGGAGTCAGGAAGTCTTGAGTTCAAATCAGGCCTTGGACACTTCCTAGCTGTGTAACCTCTGAGTGAATCATGTCATATCTGATGCCTGACAAACTATTAGAAAATAAAATGTTAAAATACTCCATTATCCTTGCCAAGTAAATCCTGTGGGGTGGCTATGGTCCATGGCATCACAAACAGTTGGACATGACTGACTGAACTACAACAATGCTGATAAGTCACAGATCTATCTATGTTGCCCAAACATCTCTACTGCCCTCCAGTCTCTAATCTCCAACTTCCTTTCAGATATCTCAAAATAGATGTCCAGAAAGCTTTTAAAACTCAAAATGTTCATACCTGAATTCATTATCTTTCCCCTCCACAATCTCTCGTTCCCCCACAACCTCCCTCTGATTCTCGAGGACATCACAAAATTCACAGATATCTAAAAAACTAGGTGACATTTGAACCTCTGCACATTCTAGCCCTTCATATCCAATTTGTTGACAATTCCACTTCATAATATCTCTCAGATATGTCCCTTATAGACTCACCCCATTCTCTAGTCCAATATCACAGAAATCTCCCCAAAATAAAATCTGATCATGCCATGCTCATCTTCCAAATTTGATGAACACTAGTGGCTCCGTGTCACCTCAAGTAAGAAATAAAAAAATATTCCAGTCGTTGCTCACATCTTTTCATAATTTATCATCTCTTACCTTTTCAGTATTTTTCTTATACCTTACTCATCTTTCTGTACTCTGATCCAATATTAAAGACCTCCTTTCTGAATCCCCATAAAAGGCACTCAATATCTTCACACAATGCATTTATTTACCTTTTTCCTAAGCTTATAATTCTCTTTCTCCTCAACTTTATCTCCTACTCTCCCTGATTTTTCAAATACCAGCTACAAATCCACTTTGTACAAAATGCCTTTTGCCAAACTCCCTTAATTATAGTGTCTTCTTTTTATAGATTGTCTTCAATTGCCCCTGAATATATGTTGTTTGACACAGTTGCTAGCATGCTGTCTCCCTCATTGAAATATGAGGTCCTTCAGAAAAGATTTTATTTCTTTTACCTTTTCTTATTTCCCCAGGGGTTATTATACTGTTTGCAAAATATTAGTTGCAAAATATATACTCATTTTTCTACTATGCATTTTCAACGTTCTATGTTTTTATTGACTGTTATTCAATAATCTGTATGTATATACATATTTCCATTATCTAAGTTCAATTTGAAAAAGGTTAAGGATTCCAAGGTGTCACACTAGGATGTAGACCACCAGAAAACAGGACCCAGACTCAATAGAGAGAAATTAAAATGAGCCAGATATAGTGGACAAAATGGAAGAAGAAAGAGCAGTTAGTGAAAATGGACAGAAGTCAAATCTGCTGGTGTCATTGATGGAATTGGCCATCAAAATCAGTCATTTGAGCAGGGTTTTCTTTTTAAGTTTCTTATAGAATTAAACAAAAATCAAGTTATGAGGAAATGGGTAGATATCTTTAACCTATTGGACAAGAAAAACTGCAGGGATTGTGCAAGTCATGCTGGGGATATCATGGGTACCAACTAAGGCCAATGATAATTAATATTGAAATTCCCTACAGTGAGGAAAATGGGATGCTTTAGGGCAACATTGGTGACCATTTTTGAGTTTGATTGCCTAGAGGACAAATTAAAGCTGTATGTGCGCCCCCCCACATTACCTAAGATTTAGGGGGATGAAGTGCCTGCTTTGGGTGGCTAGATAGAGGGACAGGGCATACAAAAATATCCTCAGACACTGGGAAGAGGGAGTATGGAGCAACTCTCTGAGTGCTAACTGGGCATGTGTGCCAATACTTCTCCAGTGCTGCTTTAACGTGTGGCTACATGCCTTATTTTAACAGAGTGATCCAGGGTAATTGAATCTTCTTCTCCAAGTCAATTGCAGGGTAGGAAGGTCATCGTAGCACTTATACCTAGTAGATGATCAACTTCACATTAGCAGGAACTTCAGCTTATTGAATTTTTGTCTAAATCACAGCAGCAATAATAAAATATTCCATACATAGCAGGTGGGCAAGCTAGGAGGTACAGTGGATAGAATTCCAGGCCTGGATTCGGGTAGATTGATCTTCCTGAATTTCTATCTGGATTCCGACACTTAACAGTTTTGCCACCCTGGTCAAATCACTTAACCTCATTTGCCTCTATTTCCTTATTTGTAAATTGAGTCAGAAAAGGAAATGGCAAATCGTTCCAGTATCTTTACCAAGAAAACCACAAATGGAGCCATGGTGAGTGAGACACAACTGAAACCAAGACTTAACCACAAAAAATGCCTAGCAGATAATTTAAAAATTGTTAACGTTGTATTGATATCTTTTCTTGAGCAAGCCTTGGGATCTAGAGAGGGTAGGGTAAGCTAAGCTGCAAGGATATAGGTGGCCTGATGGGTAGATGAAACCTCAAGTAAGTTTTCAAAACTACAGAAATATTTTGCTGATCAGGCACCCTGTAATACTCGCCCTTGTTCTTCAAATACAGATACGATTCTTAATTAATTGCCCATTCTGACTTCTCCTTCTCTTAGGATATTTCCCTTCTGAATCTTTTCCTCTTTGAACACCATCATTCCCTTATATGATCAGTTTGTGTACTGTATTCCGCCTGAAGCATTTCACTATTTGCCCCTGTTCTTCAGCTATTTGTGATCCTCAAATATTTACTTATCCAGTCATTTGTTCTTTCCCATTCCCATAATTCTAAAACTAGAATTTATGTACCTAGTGAGCAGAGATTATCTTGGTTTGGCATTGTTCTCCAGAACCTACCACAAGGCCTGGCATAAACTAGGCAGTGCTATGTGTTGAGTTGATTTGCATTGATTAATTTGATTTTCCTTTGCTGCTGAAGCTGAAAAGAAGAAAAAAGGAAAAACAAATCTTGGACAAGGAAAACAAAACATATAGAATGTCTGCAATTAATAATGGATTACTGATGAAGGCAGAAGAATAGATATATACATATATGTCTATATTTACATGTAATGTATTTGCATATATAATATTTCATATCTGTCTATAATCTATCTATCCATCTATCAATTTGCATGTCTCTGACCTCATGGAATTTATATCCTAAAGTGAGATTAAAGGGAGATCATACATAGAGAAGAGGGTGTGATCAAGGTGGGATCTTTTGATTTGAGAAGTGACAGTGAAGAGGAATAGAGGCAGAGAGGAGTAGGTTGACACAGGCTTCCCATTATCAATAATTTTTGTGATTTAGTTGTGGTCCCAGAACTGGAAAGTAGAAGCAGGGAAGGGAGAAGAGAGGACCATCGGAAAGACAAGTGATGGGAAAATGGCCAGGATACAAAGTGGAGCAAGGCTAAAGCCATCATAGCATATTGTACATGTTATCACCAACATCAAATATGTGGATACCTACAAAAAATGATTATTTTTCCTGATAGAACGTAAGTTACCTGGAGGCAAAGAATCATTTTACCCTTCATATTCCCAGTGATGAGTATACCTTATACATCTTGGTAGATGCTTAAAAAACATTATTGATTCATCGAATAAAAACAAAGATTTCTAGCAAAGTTTGAGAAGTAGATCACATTGAGGTTTACCAATCATTCCAGACATTCCCACAATGGGCCTCATGTTTTCCAAGAGCAGTAAGAACTTCAGATTCCATTATCCTCATTTTACAGATGAAGAAACTGAGAATCAGAGAGTCAGTGATATTCATAGGATAATGCAGCTGGCATTTCTTGCATCCAGGATGTAAACCTGTGTTTCTTCTGACTCCAAACTGAACATTGCCATTATATTATCATTTGAAGAAGTACAATCAATTAGTCAATCAAAAATATATAAAATATCAACTATATGTAAAGAATTATTTTAGATGCTGGGAATACAACCAAATGTAAAACAGCCCCAGCCCCCAAGAAATGTTCATTCTACTAGAGACAAGGGCAACATCTATGGAGATAACTACACAGAAAGAGGGAAGATAATACTGTTTACAGTACTTTCTTTTATGCAATTCCTGTCTGGGATGACTCAGGAATTATTCTTATCAGCATGCTTTAGAATCAAATATCTTAGAGAGCAAGTGACCTCTGGTAGCTGTTACATACAGAGCTTATGTGTATAGAAATATCTCGCTTCCTTATAAGCACTTTCCCTTGATATTAAGGACTTCCATAAAATTTCCTGTTAGTTGCTTTTGAAATATGACATCTTCATCCAAAACTGAAGGGAAGCTTGATGTTTGGAAACCACCAGCATTCCAAACAGAATAGACAGACTCCCAGAGAAATGAGTCAGAAAACAGTAAGCAAATTATATTCAGACATATGCACTTTTCAGGACAAGAAAGGCAGAAAGGGTCACTAGCACTCATTTCTCAGGCAGTGAACTAACTGTGGTGAGTTCAGGTTCAAGCATGATATTACTCAAAATAATTGCAAATGAATGAAGGCAACCCCTTCAAAAGATCTATGTGTGCATTTATGTAATATATAATTAAGTGATCTTTTAAAAAAAGATAAAATTACTGTGGTTGTAGACTAGAGGCTAGATTTAAAAAATATCAGAGATGCATTTTATAATTTGTGTGACATTAGTCAAGTCACTTATCTTCTCTTTGCTCTAATATCTCAATTTTAGAATGAGAAGATTGACCTCCAAATTTCTTTCCTGAGCAACATTAATCATATTCTATTGGAATTATTTCCCATTCTAAAGTCTTTATTTTGAAGTCCTCCCAGTCTGGTTCTATTTATCTTTTCTCGGTGACTGCACATTCTCAATTCAACCACTAACTCTCCCTATCAGCCAAATGCCCCCATCTGGTCCTTTCACAAGGTCCTTCACCTCCAGCCTCCATGCCTTTGTATGGAGTGTGTACTTCATGCCTAAACAGAACTTCTTTCCTGCTTCTGCCTGTTGTCACACAAGTAAAGGATTTTATTCAAGTGTGACTCTCCTCTCCCCCCCTCAAATGGATTCCTCTAGATGCTAGAGAACCCTCAAAATATAGCTTTAAATTTAGTCTATATACAGTACCTGGTGAATTGTAAGCAATACATACATGTAATGCTTGCTCATTGATTCTTATATGGGTGAACTGGAGGCAGTTCTAATGAGTTTTTTCTTTAAAACTCTTACTTTCCATCTTAGAATAAATAATGGGAATTGGTTCCAAGGCAGGAAGAGTGGTATGGGAATCAAAGGACTTGCCTGCCTAGGCTAACTCAGTAAGGAAGTGTCTATGGTCATATTTGAACCCAGGACCTCACATGTCTGAGCCTACCTGTCAATCCACTGAGTCACCTTAGACCCACTTCTGATCAACTTTTTTTTTAAACCCTTACCTTCTGTCTTGGAGTCAATACTATGTATTAGCTCCAAGGCAGAAGAGTGGTAAGGGTAGGCAATGGGGGTCAAGTGACTTGCCCAGGGTCACACAGCTGGGAAGTGTCTGAAGTCAGATTTGAACCTAGGACCTCCCATCTCTAGGCCTGGCTCTCAATCCACTGAGCTACCCAGCTGCCCCCTTCTGATCAACTTTTGATTGCTTGGGGTAACATTTTCAGTAGGAGCATTTGTATCTTATGAAATGTCATTGCATACAGATTAGTGCTTGATTTACTATTTTGATTATGGTCTAGATTCCAGAAAGCATCAGTAACACACACAATTTAAAAAGTGTTTATGGGTACATTATTTGTTCCCAAAACAAACAAAACAAAATAACAAACAAACAAACAACCTGTTATTCAACATTTACCAGTTCCTCCCTGAATCCTATGATTAACTTAGCTTCAGCTCAGAAGGAGCAAAGTAGAAGACCCCAGGAAGAAAGCCATCGCTGCTCTTGAGACTTGGGGACCAGATGCTGATAATATTAATAATAATAAAAACACTGATTTGCCTACGTAGGACTTTAAGATTGGAAAAGTGCTTCACCTGCATTTTTTTTAATTTGACTTTTATAGTAAGCCTGACTGAATCTGTTTGTGTGTATGTGCTTTTAGCTATAAGCCAGTCAGCCAATGCATATATATATGCATATATGTGTGTGTGTATATATAATATAAATACATATTTTAAATATATTATACTTATTTATGTATTAATTAAACATGTGCTATTTTCCAAATATTGCACTAAGTCCTAAGGATACAAAAATGAGATAAAAGACAGTTCCTACACTCAGGGTGTTTATAAGCAAATAGGGGAGACAACAAGGAAATGGATATATATCAACAAGCTTGCTTGACTGTACATTTAAGATAAATGAGGAGTTGGGGGCAGCTGGGTGACTCAGTGGATTGAAAATCAGGCCTAGAGATGGGAAATCCTAGGTTGAAATCTGGCCTCAGACACTTCTTAGCTGTGTGACCCTGGGCAAGTCACTTAACTCACATTGCCTAGCCCTTACTACTCTTCTGCCTTGGGACCAATATATGGTATTGATTCTAGGATGGAAGATAAGGGTTAAAATAAAAAAAAGATAAATGAGAAGCCAATGAGGGAAAAAAATACAAGTGTTAAGAGCTCCATAGTGCATGCTTCAGTTGCCTCCATGACCATTGGAGCACATTGTTCTCATCCTCTCTTTCCACTAGGGGAAGTCTTCATGTGCCTGGGTTAGATACACCCTAATTCATTGATGAGTTTGTGATCCATCAGTGACCCTCCACTTAGTTTAAGCCCGTCTGCCAAGATGACTTTACTGGATTGTGACAACTGTGCATGCTACAGCTTCTCGGAGTCCCATGTGAGAGTTGGGCAAAAGGTAGACCCCAAAGGCTGATAGGCAGCCCTGGAAAGGACCTGGTAAGTCACTACACCAGAAGTGCTAGTCCTCCTTGAATGCCCCATACATTCCTGTTGCTTTTTAGGGTCAAGAAGAATGTCTAAACCCTCTTCTCCATGGCAGCCTTTCTGATCCTTGAAGATACTGATTATGCCACATATGCCAAGACTCCTGAAATTCAGTCATGTCAGAGTGCCCACAAGGCCAAAAGAGGATATCACAACTCTAATGAAGAATCTGTTTCTTGATTCAGGAGGCTGCCTCCCCAACCAAAACAAAAAGTGCTTTGGGTTTCGGCAGAACTGAAACATTATCAAAAAGAGATTCCAGCAAAACCACAGCCTAGAAGCCTCCTAAGAACACAGGATTCTAGTTCCCACCAGTCATTTGAATAGGGAAAAAGAGACTACAAGCACCAATGCCATTGCTCATTACATGAAAAATTGGAAGGTTTTCAAATGCCCATTCAGATGGCGATAGACCAATTACAGTATTTGTAACTCTCACTTTGCTTGTTTTTTCAGTAAAAAGGACAACCTCAGATACTTAATTGGGTCGGTGACTCTAGGCAAATCACTCAAGCTCTTTAAGTCTCAATATCCTGCTCTGTAAAACAAGAATAATAATCAAATCTATTTTTGATGGTCATTACACCACTCAAATAAGGTAATGCACAGAAAAGTCTTTATACACTACAACATGCAATATAAATAATATTTATTAATATCATTGTTACTCAAAGATCTATTCAACTTAGATTTTTTAAAGTGTTTCATAAAGAGAACATCATTTGATCCATAGCAATCCTATGAGGCAGGTGCTAGTAGCGTCATCCTCAGTTTAGAGATAAGGAAACAGTTACAGAGGTTACTCAAGTCCATTGTGGTCAGTCCCCTAGCTATTGAGCATCTGAGGAAGCATTAGTTAGACTCAGGTCTTTCTGAGTCTAACTAATGCATTATTTCTATCATATAACACTTAATTCTTTATATTAACTCAGAAATTATTTACAAAGTGTCCAGGATTATCTAAGAACAAACTGCTATGGATATCAATTTGAAATTTATTCAGAAGGGAAACATATTTTTCTGATAGAAAATCCCAAAGCCTGATTTTGGACTGCACTGATAAATTTTCCACATTATTCTCTCCTTCTGATCTCTCTACTCTTGGGGGTAACAACTCTTATTTTTAACTTATTTTGTCCTTTTTATACCCCCAAATTAGAACAGTGGTGAACAGCAAGTGCTTATGAAATGATTATTGCCTAACTGTAGCTACCTGGATGTTATAAGCAACTTCCACTTAGGTGTGCACTTAAACTTAAAACAATTCAGGTTAAATTTCCATCTGTTTGTATTCTTTAAATAAATGGTGAAAAAGCAAAAGGAAAAAAAAATTCTTCTCCAGACCTGCCTCCAAACAAATATTCACTGAGTAACACAGGGAAAATCTCTTGACTCTATTATCTTGGAAATTTTCTAAGATTGTAAGTTTCAAAGAAAATTCTGACCTCCATTAGTAGAAGGAGATTCTTCACCTGGGCTTCCCATAAGCCAGTGAAATTACTTTTCCATTCTCTACATCTCTGTCTCATCTCTGATAGAAAGACACACCTGTATTATTATTTTTGGAATGCCCTGAGAAGCAGAGATGAAAATATTCATTGAAACAAAAATACCACCCAGCCCTAACAAGTGAAATGTTGTTCCTCTTTTGGTCATTTCTCCAGTAGTTTTTCATTTAAAAATGATTAAGTGATGTGTTTCAAAGGGTATAAATGACCTCCAGAGGGCAGTAAGTTTATCCCATCTCATTTTTGGACTGGGTAATACTTAAACTACCCCAAGATGAGAATTTCACCCTTTTAGGTACTTCCTTTTATTTTCTGAAAGTGAAAATTTATTTTTTAAATAGCATGATGATATTTTTAAAGGAAGTTATTATAGTTTTTAAGACTCATAAAATATTCATTAGACCTATTCTAGGCATAAAATTATGATAATGGTAGCCTTGCCAAATGCCACCAGGCAATTTTATAATATTTGGAGTCTGAGTGATAAACTGCCATTTTTAAATGTATAATATTCATCTCTTCCTCCAAATTGTATATATTTCCTTATGTATGAATGTATTCATCTATCTATCTAAATCTAAACTCTTTTAAGGGTGTGGTATCCCTGTTCCACCCTTTTCCCTCAACTATAGAATCACCAAATCCCAGGATTTCAACACCTTTAGAAGTCAACTAATGCAATCTACCAGAAAGAAANTTTTTCATGATTACAGGGTTAAGTGAATATATTTACATCTTCTCTCTCTCCTCTGATTTTGCTTTTTGGAGTTAAATACAAAATATAGGATGACACTTCCATTAGACAGCCTTCCACTACACAAAAAATTGTAAGCATGACTCCTTTGAAATGACTATGCAAGTTGAATATCCTCAACTCTTTCACCTCTTCCTTTTTGGAATGGACTTTGGGATTTGTGTAATCCCATTGCCACCATGGAGAAGAATCTATCCTATGGTTTAGCCCCCAGCTTCATGATGATTTGTCCAGAATACTACAGAATTTTTTACCCAGAGTGATAGAGCATTGTTCCCTTCCACTCTTGTTCTGACTGTAGTCTTTGGTTTTCCTGTTCACCATCATGACAGATATTCTCTCACACACCATCATGTCCTGGTTACCCACTATGCCTTGCCTTGCTTGATTAGAATGTCAATTCCTTGAAGGCAAGAATTCTCTAGTTTGTTTGTATTTATATTCCTAGAGCTTATCACAGTTTCTGGCACAGAGTGCTTAATAAATCCTCTGTCTGCCTCTTTGTTTCTGTATCTTCCTCTCTGCCTCTGACTGTTTCAAATAAGAAATGATGGTCTATGTTCATGGAATCCTGGGTGAAGGTCTTTTTGAAGCCAGAAAACTCAATATAGGATTCCAGCATGGAAAAAATGATGACAATCAAAATAATTTTTCTCTTTGGATTCTGTGTTCTGGTGTGTGTGTGTGTGTGTGTGTGTGCGTGTGTGTGTGTGTGTGTGTGTGTGTGTGTGTGTGTGTTTTATTTTATGTTCTGATCATGAAGACAAGAAGCTCTTCCTTCTATCATTCACAACCAATAAATTCAGTGCTTAATATGAATATTTGACAGTATTGCTGCCATAGTGATAAATGAATATATGGGCACATGAGTGAAATAAGTCTTTGTTTTATGTAAAATATAAGCTTCTTCAGTAGGTCAGCACAGGATTTATGGCATGCAAGAGAATTGCCTAGGAATAGATGGATTCCTTAAAGAGTTTTAAATACTCATTTATAGGTATACATGATTTCTCCACCTGAGGAAATAATTTATTTCCTCGAACTGTGGCTGTATGGGACTAATGTACAATATCATTTCCCCAGACTTCCATGGAGGATTAAGAAAAAAAAAATCAAAGGCCATAACACACTGTGCTTTGAGATTTGAAGTGCCATCTAGGTTTTGTGAATGATGGCTCTGCTACTTAGAACCTGTGTCAGATTGGCCAAGACATTTCATCTTCCTGAGGCCAAGTTTCCTCATCAGCAAAAAGAGATGATTGGATTAGTTGACCTTTAAGGTCTCCTCAATTTCTAAATATATGATTCTGGGAGAATAAATATAAGAATACATAAAAGAGCTAAGTCTTACTAAGGCATCATACTCCTGCAGTCTATCCATGGACCATTGCAACTCTGAAACCCTCTCTACTTTCTTAGAAAACTCAAAGAGAATTCTTTGAATAATAAAAAAAAAGGTCAAGTCATATGTGTTGAGTCACATAATAAAAATGATAGTCTATGTTGGCTTAATGTAGGAATTTGAATGCAAGGCTGATTGGACATTTTTACACTAAATAAGTCAATGTGATTAAATAATCACATAATCACATCATGGTTATGTTATAGAATTCAAAGCTCCCTTGATTAAATCTAATCTATTTTCTTGTATCAAAACCTCCATTTTAGGAACATGCCCAGGTCATATATCTTTTCCTTTACAAGCCTGTTACACATATCTGGAATTTATCCCCATACTCTGATCCCCTATCCACCTTTTTTTTTTACTTCTTCTTTTTGTGTGTTATCTTCCCCTATTTTATTGTAATATCCTAAAAGACAAGGAATTCTTTCCTTCTCTGAAAGGGAATTCTTGGTTCTTTATGAGTTCACACTTTACTTGATGCAAGGTGAGAACAAACCAGAAATTTAAGAGTTCAAACACTCAGAAAGGTGTGGTTCCAAAAGGTGAGAACTCAGAGAATTTGGAAACTGTGATTGCCCCCCATGTAAATGGGCAGGGACAGGAAACCACCATAAAACCCTGAGGAGAGAGCTGATGAAGGAATCTGGTGAAGGAGGCTAGTAGAGAGTGAACTCCAAGAAAAGAGTCACTCCAAGAAGGAGAGAGTAAACTCAAAGAAGAGAGTCACTCCAAGAAGGAAGTCGGCTTCAAGAAGGAGGGCAGCTCAAAAAAGAAAGTAGGCCTTAGGAGTCACCTTCAGCTCCAGTCATTGTCTTGTGTGAGTAGACAGCTGGTTTTCCCTTCCTGTCTTCTGGAGATAGTTTAATTCTGATTGAAGTTTAATAAGTCCTGGCTGAGCCAAGCACTGGAACAATATTTAGTTAGAAAAGTTAATGTCTTTTTTCTATCCTTTTATATTTCTCTAACTTTCACCTCTTTTATAAATTAAAAAAAAATAATTTTCATATATGTAGCCAAACCTTTAATTTTAACACTTGTAGTTCCTTCCTTCCTTCTTTCCCCCCTTTCTTTTCTTTCTTTCTCTTTCTTTTGTTTTTTTTTAGTATTTAGCATAGTTCCTAACAGTGCTTAACAAAAGATGTTTGACTATATTTCAACAATCATTTATTAAGTATCTACTATGGGGCAGATTCTTTGCTTAATACAGAGAGATTAAAAAAAAAAAGGATGGAGATAATTTGTATAAGATCTGAGTCAGGGAAATTATTCGATCTAGGGATCTCATGACACTCTAATGGTATTAAATGCCACAAAATTTTATGACAACTACTAAACTAGTCACTAGGGGCAAAACTAGAAACAAACAAACAAAAAAGCAAAGTTCTTGACTTCAAGAATAGTAGTTTCCTGGTGATAGGAGGATAAGTACAACATATAAACAGATACCTATATACAAAATTAGAAACTAAAATTACATTATGGAAGGGGTGTAGCACTAATAACCAGAGAATATCACAAATGACTATTCTTGCTTGCAAAGTGAGATGAGTTTTGATGGGAGTTAAGCTTTCCAAAATGCAGAGGGAACAAATATTCTAGGCATGAGGGACAGTTTGGGAAAAGGCACAGAGCAAGGAGATGGACCCTTTTATAGGATCTCCTTGACCCTAACAGATAATTCACAAAATAAAGATACTAGCTTAGAAAGTATCCCTTTTAGAAAGGAAAGGGGAACTGGAAATAGTAATAATCATTGCCATGAGTTAAAGAAAATATGTGCCAATTATTTTGGTTTGAATTTTAATTAATCTTTTAGGAGTTATCTTGATTAACACTGACTGACTAAAACAGGAATTCCCTTTGCATATCTAATTTTGCTATCTAAAGTCAGGGACCAGAAAACTGTTTGGCTAATGCATTATGCATTAACATAAATAAAATGCTTAGAGATCCTTGCATTAAAGTTTTTATGATCGTTTTTATTTATCCATTTACTCATGAACATGGTATAGGAACAGTTATGTGAGACAATGAATATAATGCTAGGTCTAGAGTTAAGAAGATCTGATTTTTAATACAGCCTTAGACACCTATTAGCTATATGACCTTGGGTAGATCACTTAATTTCTTCTTGCTTCAGTTTTCTCAATTTTAAAGTGTGGATAATAATAGGATTTTCCCCCAGGTTTATTGTGAGGAAAACACAAGATAAGATTGGTAAAGTAGTTTCTCATTTGTAAAATGAGTGTTTCTCACCTTCAAATTAAAAAAGTAAACACTCTAAAGTGGGCTCAGACTCTCTCTCCCTCCCTCTCTCCTCTCTCTCTTTCTCTTTTCTCTCTCTCCCTTTTTCTCCCTCCCTCCCTCCCTCCTTCCATTTCAAGCATTTAATATAGCTTAAAATAGGTCTCAATTTTTATTCACTTCACTCCCTAATTGCATCTCAATCCCTTGGAGAGCTTTTCTGGTACAGCTAAGTACTCTTTGTGTGTGCTGAGGGTCAGAAAGTCCATGTTTTTCTTTTCTTTGTCATGTACAAAGGAAAGGTGGAAATGTCCTTCTGGCCTACCTTCCCTCCTGGTTAAACAAGTTGCAATTACCAGTTCAGGGAATTGTGAGACTTTCAGGCACTCTGACCCTAAGGCATTCAGAGTTTGACAAGGATTCAGGTACCTACTTAGCATCCTGTGTTTTTGAATGCTTTTTTCTGTGCAGCTTCCCAGCTTGGTGTCAACCCTTAGTTTAAAATAACAGCAACAGCAACTACAACAAAAATAATGAGCTGTGGTGATGGTGATGGTGATGATGATGTTGGTGATGATGACAAATAGTGGTCATTATGGTGTTCCAGTAGTAAGCACCTGATTGCTGAGCTTCTTTTAATGGATGACAAGATTTCCCCATGCCCCATCTTGAGTTTTCCAAGTATAAAAATGACCATTTTGCATATATTGTTTATACCATCCCCTGGTATCTTTTGGATTAGCTAGAGCTAATGGCAAACAACCTAAAAAGAATACCAGTCTTTTCTGAGGAAGGGAGTTAATGTCCCCAAAATAGCATGACCTGGTCACCACTGTGCTGATTTCTGTCTACAGCTTCTGATTAAAGTTTCCAGAATGCTTGAAATTCTGTTCTTATGAAATCTTGTTTGGGGGAGAGAAGGGAATGGAGAGTCAAAGGAAGGATGGAAGTTTTGTTAGGCTTTCTTTCTTAAATGCATATGATACCACCCAATTATGGCAGCTAAAAGGCACATGGCATAGAGTGCCAAGCCTGGAGTCAGAAGCACTCCAAGTCCTGAATTCAAATCTGAATTCATACTAGCTGCCTGGCCCTGGGCAAGTTACTAAATGCTATTTCTCTCAGTTTCTTCATCTGTTAAATATGCTAGAGTAAGAAATGTCAAATCTTTCCATTATCTTTGCCAAGACAACCCATAAAAAGGAGTCACAAAGAATCAGACATGGTAGAATAACAACTAAATGACAATAACAACCTGATTGAGCCATTAGGGGTCATTAACAACTTTACTTGACTATGTGATTGTTTTCCAATGGGTCACTATCAAATAATTTCATTGCTTAAAGCAATCTTTGGTTATAGTGTCAGAGTTTGAAGACATCTTAGAATAAAGTATGGTAGAGTGAAAACAAGCCTTTTAAATGCATGGCAAAATGAAAAGAGATCTTAGAATAAAGACTGTTAGAATTTTAAAGGACTTTGAATATACATTTCCTTTGTGTAATTAGAACTATCTTGATCCCCCCCAAAACTACATTATCCAAACTTCCTTTCTGTATTACCTAGAATGCTTTTCCTTTTGTCTACATTTGCATGTTCATGTTTTGTATAGGTTCTGAGGCTCTTCCTCATTCTTTCTCTTTTGCTCTTCTGAGAAGGCTGGGTTAGTTTAGCACCTTTTCACTCTAGGTATTTTTATGTTAGTTTATTATTCATGAAACTTTTAAAAATATAATATTTAGTTCTTGTATATTAATTTTAATCTCTACACATTGCTGGAAGAGATTATAGTATACTGAAAGTTAGTTCTGGAACTGTCATTGCACAGAAATTCTTTTTTTATAGCATTACATTTTTAGAGCTAGGAAAGTCTCAAAGATTAAGAATTTCAGTCATTGGCAGGAGGTTAGAACATCATGTGAGAGTTTTGAAGGCCCCCAGAACCCAGAACCTCAGAGATGGAAATGATCCTACAACATGGTAGGTCAAAAGCCAGAATGATTAAAAGATTAAGGAATGTTAGAGAGTATCTGGTTTATAAGCTTCTAATTTGTTAGATGCAGAAGTTAAAGCCAAAGAGGAGTAGATAACACAAGTATTAGATGATGCCCAAATAGGAGCAATTGAAAATGTGTTTGGAAAAAGTAATTGGAACTAAATTTCAGAGGGTTAAGACATATGTTTCAAAAATTTGAGGACTATCCGAATAGTATTTTGTTGAGGTTCTGAAAACATATAGATGGAAATATTGTTGGGAGAAACAAAATAATATGTTTCCAATGAAGAACTTCATACAAGGAATAGAGTGTGAGATTTTAATCCAAGTTGAGGATGGACAGAGAAGACAATGGGTCTGTCAGAATGGCAGAGAACATCTAGAGCCTCTATAATTAATAAACACATTAGCACTCTCAATATTCAAATGAATACAAATGAGACAGAACATGTGATTAATATTCCATATATAACAGAACAAACAAATTCATTTACAACCACATGCATTTATTGAGTGAAACTTTTTGTAAAGTCTTAGGGAAACAAAGTCAAAAGAGCCCCAAACTGGAGTTTTAAGAAAAAATAAAAAGTGACATTGCGTAGCAATTTCAAGAGATGTAGAACATTACATATTTAGGAATAAGAAATTTTCCTCTGTCAAAGGGAGCAACTAAATTTGCTTTGAAAAAAAAATTCTATAAGTTAGAAATAAGGAGGGAATTTATTCACAGAATTGATGGGGGGAGTCTATATAAATGTATGGGGGAAGGAAGTGGTATTTGATCTATAGGCAGACTAAATTGAGAGAAAGAAAATGGGTCAGGACAGGTAAAATAGGTCTTAATGATCCCTTATAAGGCTTAGAATCACATATAATTTTAGTTGTAGGGACACCAGAAAACTTAACAACTTCTAAAGTGGTTCAGTGATTTTGTCAGATCTACATTGAAAGAACATCCACTTGACAGCTCTGTGGAAGATATATTAGAGAGAAGAGTTATGAGAAAAGGAGAGATTGATTAGTATACTCTTGCCAAATAATCAAAAGGAGAGATAGAGTCCCCTGTCATATGGCATAAGAAAATGAAGATGGGTCCAAGTGCTATGTGAAAGTAGTTTCTATACTTATGAATCCCTTAAAGTAGGAAAATGAAGAAAATATCACACACACACACACATTTTGGGAAACAGACAAAGCTGATATAAAAAGAAATACTAAGAAAAATAAAAACAAAATGAAAACCTGCATGCAGGATTCAGGTTAGGTGTTTCTGAGAGGTATCTTGTATATTTGAGAAAAAAATAAGTGGAAAAGCAATACGATTTCATCCTATAATATGTAATTGTGTTTGTTGCACCAAGAGGAAGCTGAGGAAGATTTGGGGGTACTCATGTATGCTGGTGACAAAAATATATCTATATGTTGATGCCTACAAAGCTACCCATGAGACATAATTAGTGAGCAAAAATATATTTCTGGGAACATAATAACATGCATGGATCAGAAGAAGTAATGTTATTTTCACTTTGTCATGTTTTGCTGATGAATGTCAGCAGAATTATCATGGAATCCAAAAATTAAGAATCTTTTATAGCAAAAGGTCTTTTTCTGAAATTTTTAAGATCATACATTTGAACCTACTTCAATTACAACTTAAGGAAAGCATGCCTTGATGGTAGTTTTCACCCAAAAGATCATATGTTCTTAAAACATTGGAAATTCAGCATGTAATGACAGCCAAAAATACTTGTATGATCTTTAATTCATTAAGACAGTATGATCAGAGTTCATATTACCATATGTTTAGAGCTGAGCCAGAGCTCAATAGTAGAGGTAATTCATTTAAAAGAAGAAGAAAGTGAGTACAAAAGGATAAGAGAGAGTTATGGCTTTCAGGAAAAAGGAAATGAGAGATTTACTATACACTCGTCATTCATCTAGAGCAGTGGTTCCCAAACGTTTTTGGCCTATTGCCCCCTTTCCAGAAAAAAAATATTACTTAGCACCCTGGAATTTTTTTTTTAAATTTTAATAGCAATTAATAGGGAAGATAAATGCACCTGTGGCCATCACTGCCCTCCTGGATCGCTGCAGCACCCACCAGGGGGAGGTGGCGCCCACTTTGGGAATCACTGATCTAGATGGTCTAAGAGGTGTCTTCCCATTCTAAATCTACTGTTCTATGTTGATCCTAATAAATAGAGGAATTTATTTTTTTTTAAAGTGGAATGCTACCACAAAAATTAACTGTATATCGGACATATTCCTTTAATCAAACATGCCTTTCATATTCTTACTTTTTTACATGATCACAACACACACACATATACATGCACACAGAAATACAGTAGTAGGAGCAGTTACATATGGCTTTTGTTTTTTTGCTTTCAAATTCTCAATTAAACATCTAAACTTATCAACAGTACTTCTTGAATCCCATCAATTAGGTCACTTAAAGAAAATAACATAGTCTCAGGTCCTTCATCTATAAAATGGGATTAAACTCTTTTTCCTTTTTACTCATCTCCTGGGAGTATTGAACAGACGGCATAGAATTTTCATATGTGGCAATGTTTTTATATCTCGAGCAGAAAAAAGAAAGCATTCTTTGTTAAGTAAATTGCTTTTCTCCTTTTATGGAAAGGGTCTCCATCCTCTCCATTTCTAGCTCCATGTTGTGAAGGAAAACAGTAAAAGGATCCTTTGCAATTATTTTTTCTCTTAAATATGTATTTGGTTAGTGAGCATGAAATCATTTAAAGGACTCTGAATGTTCTTTCATAGCCCAGTTGAAATTTCATGCTTTTTTAAAACTGGATTTCAGTTTAAAAATACAATATGGTTTTGGCAAATAAAAAATGTAATTTACTCACAATCTTTTTGGAGAGTCAAAAACTCTCTGGCTTCTTACTCTCTCCTTGAGGGTAGGGGCTGTTTCTACCTTTCTGTATATTCTCAGCATTTTGAATTTAGTCTCTTGGACTGAGTAGGGTCTTAATAAGTACTTATGATTTAACTGGATTCACTCAATGGTACTTAGACTCAGGATAAGGGAACCCTTCCTGCCAAGATTGAGAAGTTTCATAATTCAACATCACTTGACATTTCCTAAAGAAAATTGTTATTGAAATAAACCCTTTTGTTTGGGGGTTATTGAATAACCATTTAGTTTTCCAAAGGGAGGGAAAAAAGCTGCATTATTTCTTGTATCCATTTATAGGTCCAAAAAATATTCTCAATATCAATCCAAGATCTGTGTCATGACGGACCAGCCTGATGATTTGTTCACCTTTTCCCCATTTCTAGCTTATTGTGAATGAAATTAGACTCATCTGGGTGATATTAGATTCTGCCCTTCACCTTAGCATGTATATCTGCCCTCATCCCATATAGCATGAAGAACTGCTAATTTCTATCTTTTCTCATTCCAAAGATCTAACCTCCTACATCTTTTATCAGTGAACCTGGAGAAGACTCAAGCAATTGTCTTTATTTTCAAGGGTTTCTCAACATCCTTCCTTTTCTACAAAGATGGATGCCAAGCTTTCTCCTAGACTCTAGGACCTAGAGCAATGATTGCTTTAAGTCATTCTATGTAAAAATCAGCACAATGACTCCCACCTGTAGAATTCCTCCTCATCTCACTGAGAGAAAACTGGAGTGAGTTTTCCCTCTTTTTCAGAGTTAGGAAAAAAGAGTGCACATCTGATTTCAGTGAAATAGGGAACTTCCTGGAGGATGAAGTGGTCTCTCACAATATTTCTTTTCACCATTTCAGAAATGTTTTAGCTTAAATGATTCCCTACAGCACTGAGAAGATTAACAAATTGACCAGGGTTACGCAGCAAGGATGTAGCAGATATGAGGCAGAAAGTAAGGGTTGGTTAGATGAGGCCAACTGAGCTGTATGTCTTGTTGCTTTTCCTCTACTTATAAATTATAAAATCATTTCAAAAAGAAATAAAAATAGAAAACAAAGAAAATGATCTCATCCTATGCCCTTAAAAACCCTCACCTTCCATCTTAGAATCAATAATTATCGATTCCAAGGCAGAAGAGTGTCCAGGGCTAGGAAAATGGGTCACACAGATGAAAGATATCTGAGGTCAAATTTGAACACAGGAATTCCCATTTCTAGGCCTGGCTTTCTATCCATGGAGCCACTCTATACTCTTCCTTTTAACAAAACGGGAGAAAATAGATGAATGGACAAACAATCAAGCCAATAATATGCTTTTTAATTTTTTTCATCTCTACAATTTCCCTTCCCAGGACTTCATGTAGGCTATATTAATTTAGTCTGGCCTTCCTCATTCTTTCTCTCCAATTCTCCGTTTCTTCATCTCCCCCATCCCTTCCTTTTCATTCTATCTCTCTGTGAGCATGACATACACTGTATTATTCAAAGGTGTATTTATTAAAAACAATTCAGATTTTCTACTTGCATGCCTCTCCCATGACCATGAGTTAATGACATATAAGTTAATTATTTATGTACATATTATATATATATATACACATATATTCATCTAGACATGCATGCATAGATAGATATAGATGGATATACATAGATAGGTAGGTAGATAGATAGATAGATAGATAGATAGATAGATAGATAGATAGATCAATGGATGAATAAAGAGATAATATAGTGTAGTGTTGAAAAAGGAGGGAAAGAAAACATCCCTTTCCCACTCCAGGTATGGGAATTGACCAGAGTCTTCTCGTTGGCAAGCTAGGGAATTAAATTAAATCCAGCCAGACTCTAGGGATAGTTAGATAGATTTATTTTGGGTAAGGAAAAGAAAGGTTTGGGAAAGTTTGATCTCCACAGTTACAACAGCTACACAGGGACAAAAATCTCCACCTCCATTGGCAGGGAAGGAGGCACAAAAACCCAGGCTTCTCTCTTCTTTTATTCTCCCTCTGGCACCTCCCACAAAAGAAATGGGAAGTGTCAAAGGAAGCTGCAGCTGAGAGTCCTGGGAGATGTATTCTCCCAGGGCTTAGGTTCATTTTATAATACATGATAGATAGATAAAGGAGTAAGATAGATAGATATAGAAATAAGATAGATGCCTGCATTTGTATTTGTGTTGTAGTTCCTCCTACATTTTTTAAGAGGACCAAAGATATCACTATTAGGGGATGATCTCTTGCCTTGAGTGTGAATTTGATTTAAATGAGACAGACAGGAAGGAGGCAGCTTCACTCTTTCTTCTAGAATTATTAAAATCCAGTGTCGAGACATTAATCTGGATGACTGGCAATGGCATGAGTTTAGCGAATGACTTTGGTGTCTTGGACTCCTGACCAAACTCTAAGTGCTCTACAACATCTCTTAGCTGCTTTTATGATGGTTGGATCAAATCTGTCTCATCCACCCATTGCCTGCAGGGAAGTTTTCACAAGCTTGAGGTAGACATCACCCTAATTGCCAAATGTGTTAAGGCCTGTCAGTTATTTTCCACTTGGTTTAGCCCATCTGCTGAGACAGTCTTACAAGAGTGTGGTCTTGGTGCTTTTACAGCTTCTTGGAGCCACAGGGGAATTTACTAACTAGTAGACACCAAATGTTGAACATGCAGCCCTGAAAAGGACGTGGTAAACCCTCACATGTGATATATTAGTCCTCTCTCAACAACTCATAGTGAATATGAGTGTATACACACACGCACACAGAGGGATTTGGAGGATTTCTGAACTTCTTGTATTGTTTATATTTAGACAACTCTTTCAATACTTCAATACAAAATATTGAAGACAATTACTGTCTTCAATGTTTTTAAAATATCAATTTCATCTTGATAAAATATGTATTAAATTTTATTTTGTTCACTTATGAATATTCTTAGAAAGAGAACATAAGATTTATCAGATTATGTGGGGTCTAGAAACACAAATCTCCTTGCCCGAAAGGGACTTCTATTCTCATTATTTTCTCTTTATGTTTGGCCCTAGAAATGAATATAATTTTCAGGGTTTATATACTGTGATATTTTCTAAAATTCATTTGCTTTTTATTGCCATGCTTTTTCTAGGTATACCGTCATGTTACCTGCAAATGGATATTTTAACTTTTTTCAGCAACAATACTTAGCCCTTTAATTTATTTTTCTTTACCTTATTGTTTTTGTTAAAATCTCTAAAAGTATAATAAACAAAAGGAAGAGAATGAACATCATTAAAACATATTAACATGAATATTATAATGTTTACCCATCGTGAATGGTATTAATTCGTGGTTTAGAGTATATATATTTTCATTAAACTATGGAAATCTATAAATCAGTCCCCAAGGGTTCATTTGTCATCTCAATATAGTTGACATATATTCACACAGTGCTCATTTCTGTCCTGAAATTTATCCTACATCACCACATTGTTGCTGATAATCTCAACCTCTATGTTCCACATGTATTTGAACCCATCAACCTCCTGCTTCCCTTTTTTTTTTGGTATATAATTCAGTAGACTAAATTCCCAAACTTCCACTGAATCATTTTAACCAACTGATGTCATTCCTAACATTTGCTCACTCGCCTTGTGAATGCTAAAATGTATTATTATTTTTCTTTCTGTATGCCATTCATTCCACCCCCTTCTCCAGACGCCACCCTTATTCAGGACTTCATTATTTCAAATGCTGGACAAATAGTCTCTCCTTTGATTACCTTTTCTCAAGTGTCTCTACTCTATTATCTACTCGCTCCATGGCTACCAATCAGATCATCTCAAAACACAACCATGTCACTCCCTTGGAGCAACTATGCCACCCCCTTGTTCAAGCAATCTCAGTGACTACTTGAAAACTTTCAGGAAAAAAAAAATGAATGCTCATTTGAATTTACAACTTTTCAAAAACCAGTTCTAAACTAGGTTCCCTGATTTGTCATTTTTCCCTTCACCATCCAAACAAGCTGAACTATATACTGTTCTCCACACTTGGACACTCCCATCTCTTACTGCAATTGATTATGCACAGATTTTTCTATCTGAAACACTGCTCCTCTTCATCCTTGCCTCTTGCAATTTCCAACTGCTTAAAAGTCTCAAATGTACTTTCAACTCTTCCATGGAATTGTATTTGTTCTCTCTAATTCTTCTCCATGTACTTGGTATACACTATTTTTTAATTTTTGTTATAGCCTGTTATATAACATATAATTATATTATATATATACATGTATCTGATAAAATATAATAAGTACAGATACTTTTCTCTACACCTCATTGGAATGTAGTCTCCTTGAGGGTTGGGTCACTGTCATTTTAAGTGCTTTTTTAAAAAACTCCAGTACCTCTAAAACAGTGTTATTGAATAATAGGATGGCAGTAAATGATTTCCAAAGTGAATTGAATCAATGCTTCTATTTCTATCAAGTTTTTTTATGTTTTAACATAAATGATTATCCTATTACATTTATGTTCTCCATTGATCAAATGATAGGATAATGTCTTAATTTTTCTTGTTTTTTATGATATTTATTAAATTTATTATTTCCTGGAATGAAACCACAATTTTTCTACATATAAATCCTGTTATAACCATAACCAATAAATTTGAGCTATATCATTACATTATTTTTGTGAATATTCCATTTCACTTGCTTCCATCAATATTCCTTAATAGTATCATTCCCTAGTTTTCTTTCTTAGATTCATCTTTGCTTAGATTAGGTATCAACAATTATTTTTTTTTCCTGGTAGAAAGAGTATACTAAACTACAATCATACATTATCTTCTGTAAAGCTCTCATGTAGTATAAGAGACATGCTGTCCTAGATAGAAAAGGGAAACAGATTCAGGATTATATGAGAGCCAGGCTCAGAGTTAAGAGATCATGAATTCAAATCTATCCTCAGACACCTCCTAAATGTGTGACCCTGGGCAAGCCACTTAACCTCCATTGCCTGGCCTTTACCACTATTCCATTTTAGAATCAATACTTTTGTACTCTCAATTTCCTCTTCATGAAAAACAGGGTGCTCAACATCCAAGGCAATCTATTTCTCTCTCTCTCTCTCTCTCTCTCTCTCTCTCTCTCTCNACAGATTCAGGATTATATGAGAGCCAGGCTCAGAGTTAAGAGATCATGAATTCAAATCTATCCTCAGACACCTCCTAAATGTGTGACCCTGGGCAAGCCACTTAACCTCCATTGCCTGGCCTTTACCACTATTCCATTTTAGAATCAATACTTTTGTACTCTCAATTTCCTCTTCATGAAAAACAGGGTGCTCAACATCCAAGGCAATCTCACTCTCTCTCTCTCTCTCTCTCTCTCTCTCTCTCTCTCTCTCTCTCTCTCTCTCTCTCTCTCTCTCTCTCTATCTTATCTATCTATCTATCTATCTATCTATCTATCTATCTATCTATCTATCTATCTATCTATCTATCAATCTATCTCTATCAAGAGACAATACCACCTAGATATAACTCCTAATCTTTGAGAGGGTTTAATTGACTAGCATAACAATAGTAATCCAATGATGTGTTAGAGCTTGGATTCAAAGCCTGACAATTCTGATTCATTAGACATGTATCTATATTACATACATGCACACATATATACAATAATTATGTAGGCATAAATATAAATACACATACACAAGTGTGTATATACACACATTATTGTTATATATTATTTGCATATATGTATGTTTTATGTGTGGGTAGATACATGTACCCAGAGATAGAGAGATAAAGGCAGTCATTACAATAGAGTACAATGAGAAATTCAGGATTCCCTTTATCTTTGCCCATAGGTGATCATTTTGATAATTAAAGCCATTATTTTTCACAAAAAACCATCTACCCCAACAGGGGTTCCCAATAACTAAGATGGCAAATAGCCTTCTACACCATAGGGAAGCAATTTAGTCTTGTGATTTGGCTTAAAAAGATAACTTTGGCCCAAATTGATATTCGGAAAGCATAGATATGACCATGTAAATTCCAGGATAGAAACTCTAGTGGATGCCTCTGGGCTAAAATCCAATTCTCCTGGATGGTTTTGAAAAATCCTTCCTGATTCAGTCCTCCTCTGCTTTTCTGACTATTTCCAATTTTTCACAAACTCTACAATGCATCAAAATGGATATATTTTCTGTTTCCTTTACATAAAAAAGACTCTCTTCTATCTCTACACATTTTGTACTGATTGTCCTATGTTCTCTCTCCTCATCTTCACATCTAAGAAGGGTTATTTTTGCTGTCAAGATCAGCTCAAGTTCTACCTCCTACATGAGGCCCTTTCTATCTCCATTGCTAGTATCAATATCTAAATTCTTTGAATATGCATGCTATTTATTTTTCTAAGAATCTTGCTATGTTCTTGATGTAAAAGGCAAAATCTTTGAATGTATAGATTATTTAATTTTTGCCTTTTTGTTTCTAGGATAAAACACAAGACTTGGAACATTGTGCATAATTAATAAAATATTTGTTTAATGACAATAAATCTATTGACATGTCTACACTATATTGCCTGTATTATGAACACCAGCCCCACCTCCATGCTTGTGTTGTGTTTCTGGCTCCTGAGCCTCCTAGGAAATGTTTTCTGAAGTAGATATGGCATATCAATATTCTTATGGTTTTTTTTTTGGATCCATGGTGACTGTCATGTTATTCAGGAAATAAGATGTAGAATATATGGAGATAATATGGAAAATAGGATCTAGAGGAAATTAGATTATATTTGAATACAGATATTTATCCTATCTTTCCCTTCCTATCTGTGTGATCTTGGACAATTCATTTCATCCCTCCTGATATCAATTTCCTCATTTGTGGAAGGGAAGAAGAGTGACTACTTGATCTCTAATGTACTTTTCAATTCCAAAACACTATTCCTATGTCTTTTGTACATAACTGGTCCTATGTGTTGTCCAATCTTTAAATACCTTTTCATTGGAGGAGATTGCCCATTGGTATAAGCCTTATGTTATAGAGAGAAGCAAAGTAGATGTACAATTTTGAAGCTTTAAGTCATAAATGGCCCTTTTCGCCCTTCTTTTCATATTTAAGTGATTGAGATGGTATAAAGACTTACTTGAGAAGAAAATCAATTTCAGCACCAAAGAAACATTATAAATCTATATTGGAGCTGCTCCCTTGGCTCTTAGCCATCATTGTTCCTGACTTCATTAGCAGTGTTACATATTACAGGGGGGTAAAAGCCTAGATAAGGAGGATCCACTGATTATCTCAAAGTAGAAAAATCCCACCCCAGGATCCAAGCAACATAAACTAGATGAGCCATTGTTGTATATTTCTGTAATGTTCATCAATTGGAGATGTAGACTCAAAAAGACCACAGCAATGCAACTATGAATAATATGGAAATAGGTCTTGATAGATGACACATGTTAAAACCAGTGAAAATGCATGTTGGCTATGGGGGCGGGGAGATTTTTGAGGGGGTGAAGGGGAAAGTAAGAACATCAATCATGTAACCATGGAATTTTTTTTAAATAAAAAAATTAGTCAATGACGAAAAAATATATATGAATATTTCAGAAATTAGTCAAGCAGACATTGATGAACTAATTCAAAAATCAGTCAAGTTTATCAATGTCTGCTTGACTGATTTCTAAACTATACACATATTAGTAGCCCAGAATACTGCTACACCTGTCTTGTTAATATATCTTCAGTTCAGAAGATCTAATCTGTCTGAAACCATTGCCAAGTTATCTATTTTTCCATGTACAGGTACCCCCTCAAGTCCAACATTCTCTGGGAATATTGCCATGATTGACTGAAGAAAACTTAGAGATGGACCTATTGAAAAAAAATGAAATCCATTAAAGTTCAGAAAACTATTCCTTGTCCCTAAAAGGAAGAAAAGCAAAAGAAAAAATGCTTTGTAAATAAATAAATATTCCATTATTCATATGTGTATTTGAAGTATTCATATTTTTATGAATACTTCAAATATATATATGGGTCTGCTTTGGAAAAGGGGACTCCTTTTTATTCTCCTGAGATGCAAATTTATAACTAGAAAAAAATGTGTCAAAATGGCAAAGAGGTAAATTTCAATTTGATTTTTTTCATATGAGTGTAAATGGGTAAATTAGGTACTTAATTCAATGGATTCTGGGGTTCCTTCCTCCATCTATTCTATCTTCCTATAATCACGAGGGCTTTTGAAAACAGTGTAGTTCAGAGAAAAGAGGAATGAATAAAAAAAGGAAGTTTAGTTTGAGAAGAGAAAATTAAGGCAGGAAGACAATAATTATCTCCCAATAGTTGAAGGTCTTTCATTAAGAGATAATATTTGGCACCTCAACATTAAAGGTTAATAAGATGAGCCTATATGTTTGGCTGGTGTGTATGATATAGTGAGGATTCTTTTCATCTATTAGTGGGATTAGAAGACCACTGGCTTTCTTTCACACTTTCAGAATCTATAACTGTTTTTCTGGACTTCACTAATTATTCAAACTTCCTTTAGGTAATTATCTTCATTGGGTGAGAACATTGTCCCCCACCCCCCCACCTTGGTCATGCTCTTTTTTTGCTTCTTTTTTCTCCTTCATTATATCCAATGTGTCACAGGATTGTCACGGTCACCATTCACTTCTCCAATGCCCCTTGGCTTACTGACAGCTTCACTTATTTGGAAACTTTGGTGTTCCACAATTAGCAGTCACACCACAGACAGGAAACTGTTTAGATTTCTATGACATAAAATATCAAAGTCTGTTCCTCAGTAGTACTAGAAGTTTTGCAAAGCACTTTGAATTAGTACAAGAATTATCATCCTATTTTATAGAGGAAAAAACTATGATTTTAAAAAAGAAATGATAGAACCATAATCTTATGCCTAGTAAATGACAGGCTGAATTAAAAAAAAACAATATTTTTTTTTCTTTACCACTAGAGTCAATGCTCTGTCAACTATACCAAATTCAGCACCTCAAATATACAAAGTCTTTCTTGATTACTGGAATGAAGAGAAAATCTGACTTCAAATGCAGACTCAGACACTTCCTTTCTGGGTGACCCTGGGCAAGTCACTTAAGCACTAATTACCTCTGATTCTCTGGATCAACTAGAGAAGGAAATGGCAAACTATTCTAGTATCCCTGTCAAATAATAATAATAAGAAAAAAACATGTACACCTGTAATCCAAGGGTTACAAAGAATCATCCATGACTGAACAGCAACCAGAAGTGCTTAATATGTACTTGACTTATGTAAATCAAGTGAAAGAATTCAGATCTCTGAAAGTTATATTTGAGAAGAGTAGGAAACAATCAAACTTTCCCTTTGGCACCCTGATAAATGGCTGTATGCATCTACCTAGATAGTAAACACAGTACAAAGAGGAGTAATAAATTGAAGTCCACAGAGAGGTTTCTTTCAATGAACAAGAAATTAAATCATGTTTTCTAAAAAGATACAAGGATACAATTGTGGTTGTATAAGAGCTATGAAGGGTAGAAAGGTTAAATTGTTTTCTATTCACCATAGATCAGTGGGGAAGAGTGAAAGAAGGAAACAAGCACTTATTGAACACCTAAAATGTGCAGAACAGTAAGTATAATTTAGTCCTCACCACAGCTACAGTTGGAAGCTGCTATTCTTTCCCTCATTTGAAAATGAGGAAACTAAGGCAGATAGAGATCAATTGCTTTTCCTATTGTTGTAGAGTTAAGAAGTGTCTCTGAATAGGAATTTTTGCCTGACTCTCCAAGTGATCTCTCCAAGGTACTACATGTATTATAAATGTGTTAAGCAGGCTGAATATATTATTTAAGGAAGATTTGCTCTCATGAATGGCATACTATTCTAGTCTCCCTGTCAAAAAATAAAAACAAAAATACATGGATACCTATAATCCATGGGGTTACAAAGAATCATCCATGACTGAACAGAAACCAGATTATTGATTGAGGAAAGGTATGATTAGAAAAAGTAAATAAGGGCATGAGATAAAAGAGAAAAAAATTTCTGAGGATATACTTGGTAGTCAAAGTATTTTAAAGACTGAGAAAGGAGTTGCCTAGGCATGAGGTAACACTATGAAAATGTCTAAGAAGATTATTTTGAGGGAGGTAAGGTAAGATGGTACCTGAGAACAAAAACAACAACAATAACAAAACTAAGAATTTTATTAGACTACATGTTGAACATTTAACTCTACATGTGACATGGAAAAGAAAACAAACAAAATCAATAAAATGAAAAGTAATTTAAGGTAAGTATACACTAAAAGAATCACAAAGTATAGAAATGAAGAGATAATCATGTTGCTATTATAGCCTTATCTGAACATAGTGTAAATCATTTAGTTCAGTTTTTATTCCTATTTATGAAGGGCATAGTCAAAGTGGGAACATTAAGAAAGCTTTTAAAAGATACCAGCCAATTCAATATATGAATCAGTTTATAAAATCAATTAATATTTAGCCTGGAGAAGAAGGGATTTTGTTGATAGATATCTTCAAGTATTATGAAAATTATTATATTATTATATCCCACATTAACATCATATTATTATAGTCTGTCTTAACAATGGAATTCATTTGACATTTTAGAACATAAGAACCAATTGACAAATAATATTTGAAATTTTTGAGCATATAAATTAAAGCATGGTGTAATAAAAGTCATACTTCTATATCATGGATGGAATATACTCTCCATGTTTGCCTCATATTGGAAGATAATGAAGCAAATTTGGATGCTTATTGGTTAGGTATTTGGTAGAAGAAATTCTTATCTAGATATGGTTTGGATCAGATATATGGTATCTGACTTCCCCTCCAACTCTGACATTATTAATGATAATCTCAGGCCCTCAATTTATTAGCATAATACACAATTAAGTCATGTCTTTGTCTACTTAATTACATGAGGGTAAAGATCAAAGATTTTGATTCACATAAGAATTCTTTTCAAGTCCTAAAGAGCTAAGCACAAAGAAGATTCTATTCTTCTCTTTATGTGCACAATATTGTGTTAATGGTGAGAGAATATACAAAATTAGCTATTTCTTATGATGTTAGGGCTAAGAACAACTTTTGAGTTCGGAACTTCAGAGGTGAAAGGGCCATAGACCATTGAATATTAATGACCCTAGAACATAAATTATAAACTTTTAGATCTGTAAAGGGCCTAAAAGTACATACAAAGCATTCCTTCTTAAGATGAGGTCCATTGACTCCCACATTGATTTGTGGACTAGAATTGGGAGGGAAGTATATTCTACTCCACTATGCTATCTTATGCTATGCTATACCAAGCTATTCTGTACTATATATGCTATAATATAATATAATTTTATATATCATAGTAGATATTATGAATTATGTTATACTAATCTATGAAATGTTATATATAAATGTATAATATAAATATGTAGTATATACTATAATTATATATAAAATAATATATATGATATTACATACAGTAACTTCTAATGAAATTCAGCATTCCTTACAATTTATTTCATTATAAATATTATTTAAATATTTTAAAGTATTATTTTCCCGGATTAAATTTTGATAAAATTTTTAACAATAACTTTCTGAAATTTTGCAATCCATATTCTCTCCCACTCCTATCTCCCCAACATAGCTGGTAATGTAATATCAGTTGTTCTTGTATCCAGTACATACTTCCACATTCATCGTGTAATGAAAGAAGACACATCTAGTATACACAAGAGAAAAATTAAGGGAAGAAATAATATGATGGATGGCATGCCTCAACCTAGCATTCAGATTTCATTAATTCCTTCTAAACCAATGAATAGTCTTTTTTGTCATGAGTTCCTAGGAGATTACCTAAATACTTTAATTTCTGAGAATCATTAAATGTTACAATCGATAATCATACTTTATTGCTGTTACTGTACACAATGTTCTCCTGGTTCTACTCGGTTCACTTTGCATCACTGCATATAATTCTTTCAGGGATTTTGGTAATGATCTGACTCATAATTTCTTCTGGCACAATGGTATTCTACTACCATCATATACCACAGTTTGCTCAGCCATTCCCCAGTTGATGTATATTACTTCAGATTCCAGTTCTTAGACACCATAAAAGAGCTGCTATGAATATGTTTTTACAAGTAGGTCAATTTATTCCATATATTTCTGAAAAAAAATTCTTGTGAGGAGTCCATTGGCTTCACCAGAGATAGTGAAAACTATGATACAAAAATGGTTAAGAACTATCAGACTTTTCAACCATATGCAATCTAAAGAGAGGCAATTTAAAGCCATAAAAGAGGCTCTATGTAAGTATAGAGAAAAGCTGAAACTTAATTCTTACCCTCAGGAAGTTATATAAATTGGTTAGATAATGGCAAATTCTAACCATAAAGCTATAATTTAGTTCTTCCTATGTGCAAAATGTGTCCATTTAAATTAAAGAAGCCTATGAATTCAAATGCATACCCATGTACACACACACACACACACACACACACACACATACACACACACACACACACACACACACACACGGTATAGTGATGAGGTCAAGGAGAAAAATAGTTAGCAGCAATAAAGCTAATGTAACTTAATGACTGTAATATTGCAGAAAGTGAGCTGTGTAGGGTAAACAACATTTTCTCATGTCTGCCTTCATTACATTTGAGCCATTGTTCCAATTTGTTTTAGAATCTGTCTGGGGGATTGTTGTTCAGGCTAGTGCATCCATGAACTAGTTCATATCTCATCAGTAGGAGGTTATTCAGAGTTTACTGGGTTAATTGTAAAATTAATGATCCAGCCAAAAAAAACTCTCTAGTGTGGCCATCCTCAATTTGGTGAAGTGGTCAAGGATGTATTCAGGTGTTCCCTCTCCTTTTTTGAGGACATTTTGTTCCTTTCAGCATCCTTATCCCCCCACACACACACACTCCACTGCCTCCAATAGATCAGCTCCCTCCTACTCTTTGGTTCATGAAGGAACATGACATCTCTAAAGGAATATTAGACTATGCTGGGTTCAAATTCCGGCCAGGAATTCATAAGTTGATTGATAAGAATGATTCATTCATAAGAATCATTCACAACGATGATTCATATTCATTCAATAACTTCATCTCTTTGGGTTTCGGCTTCTCCCTCTAAGATTATCTTGTATCTATTAGTTGGTTATTTTATTTAGTCCTAAATAAGGATTTCTGGTAGGTTGTTGTTCTATTTACTTGAAGAGGATCAAAATTAAATCACTATGGTGGGGTTGATGCACAATAAGTCTGATGGTGATGGATTAGACAAATGTTGGCCTGGAAAGTTCTACCATAAGTTGGACACAAATAGCCCGTAGGACTATTTAAGATAGAGTTATCTCTAGATTCATACATCTTAAATTTTCTTTGAGTTACTATTATTCTTCCTTGTTCATAGAGCCGAATTCCTTCTTTGATCAGACATCCATGCAAAATAATCCTGTGCCAGTGTTTCAAATGCCTCACAATAGATACTGAAGCGCTTCAGTATATCCTTGCTTCTTCTGACCTCTGGGAGAGTACTTTCTTCATGTGACTTCTCAGTAAAATAATCTTTTTGGCAAATGAACTCTTTGTATACAATTAATGGGGTCAGCCCAACAAGCTCTTAACCCACCCCCTGTACCCTCTTCTCTAATTCTCCACCTCTAAAAAGTACAATTTACCCTCTGCCCTGTGTTTGCATGGGTTCTTCTTTCCATCCTTGCTTCCTTTTTCTGTTTATTCTTCTCTTTGTATTTTTATCCTCTCCCTCCTCAAAAATCTGTGTTTTCCTTCTGATTACTGTGTCCCTTAATTCACCTTCAGTTTTATCTATCTATCTATCTATCTATCTATCTATCTATCTATCTATCTATTATGTGTGTGTGCTCATCTGATTAATATTCTTTACGTGTATATGTGTGTATATGTATATATCATATATATATGTATATATATATTACTTTTCACATTGTTTTCTTCTGTTTTTATGTCATGTTCTTGGTAAACAGATTTTTGTGGTCTAGTTTTTTTTTTTTTTTGCATGCGTACTCACTTTATCTATCTTGTTCACTTCAAACATGCCTTGAGATGCTCCCTTTCCTCTGACACTGTCACCTCTCCAGTTTAAACCCTTATCACCTCATACATCAATATTGCAATAGAATATTGATGGGCCTGCCTGCTTGAAATCTCTCTCCACTTCAATTCATCCTCCATTTAGGCAGTAAAGTGATTTCCTAAAGGGCAAATCCAACAACATCAACCCATTACTCAAAAAATTCCAGAGATTTCCTATTAGCTCTAGTATTAAATATAAAATGAAAATAGAAATTACAACAAAACAATATTAACAATACAGATGCAACATTTAAAACATAATTCTTAGCTTGGTATTCAAAGCCCTTCATAACCTAACCTCATCCTACCTTTCCCTTCTTTTTGTACCATAGTTAAACCAGCCTTCTCATTATTCCATTAAGATATTCCCTCTCTCAGGTCTGTGCGTGTGTGTGCACACACACACACACACACAAACACACACACATATTTTAGCTATTTCTCATGCACAGAGCACTCTTCCTCCTCTGTTTCAACTGTAGAACTCTCAGACTTCCTCTAAATCCCCCATAAAATCTACCTGCTCTAGAAAACTTTCCCCAATCAACCTTAATTTTAGTATCTTCACTCTAATTATCTCCTATTTTTTCCTGTATATTACTAATTTTTATATATTATCTACATATTGTCTATCCCATTCAATTGTGTGCTCCTTGAAGATAAGTATCTTCTTTTTTATATCTCTAGTATTTAGCAAAGTACCTAACATATAGTAGGTATTTAAGTAATATTTATTGATTGAGTAGTAGTAATAGTAGTAGCAGTAGTAGCAGTAGTAGTAGTAGTAGTAGTAGTAGTAGTAGTAGTAGTAGCAGCAGCAGCAGCAGTGGTAGTGGTAGTGGTAGTAGTAGTAGTAGTAGTAGTAGTAGTAGTAGTAGTAGTAGTAGTAGTAGTAGTAGTAGTAGTATAGTAGTAATTATTTTGATAAAATTGATATTGTTTTTGGTGTTAGTTTCTATGGTTTCATGACTAAAAATGAATCTTAGCTTAATACACATATATGAGTGCCTGTACCCTCACACATGCACACCCACCCACAAACAGACTAAATCAATAATGCGATCAATTATCAATCTTGGGTACCAAAAGTAGATGCTCTCATTTCAATCATAGTTTTTTTCATAGTAAGCATGGACTTCTCACATAGGGAGTGGGATGATGCTTATCTTGAGATCTTCCACAGCCTACACTATCACCGTGTTTCCTATGCCCATGTTAGTAGGGTTCAACTCTCATATAGCCGTGTATGCAGAAGTTTGAGGTTGATAGAGACTAATCAATAAATTCTTTGTGATGAGGGCCTGGACCTGTGTTTTAAGTGGTATAGAAAATCTTTGAATGAATACAGATCAGCTCCTTCTTTCTTACTTAGTATCTTAGAGAACTACCTAGAATATCATAAATTTAGCTATCTTGCCCATAAACACATAAATACTATGTTTCAGAAATAGGATTTGAATCCAGGCCTTCTTGGCTCTGAGACTGACCCTCTAGCCATCAAACTACAATGCTTCTTCTCTGTCTGAAGTATAAGGTTTATTTTCACAATAATGTTTGTCATAGGAAATCACGTCAAAATGCTGTAATAAGCTAGTTGCAAAGATGAAATAGACTTTTATACCCTGGAGGATTCTTCAGTGGAAAGCAAAAAACAACAGGGAGAAAAAAAACTCCTTAACCAGCTTAGCCTATCGCCCACTCATGTTGCTATATCAGATCTAGGTCATAAATTTCATTACTTTCCAGTTTTCTGTATTGTTTGGTTCCATTTCAGTGAGGAAGTCAACTCTTGTTTATCTAAGCTTTGAAACCTGGAACCAAACAGAATACTTAATTTTTTAAAGTGTTCTATCCAAGAAGGATGGATTTTCCTGCCTCCTCCTGCTCTGTTTTTCTGTGTCTCTCCCTGTCAAAAATATATAGGATAAAAGAAGGCAACACATGTGACTTGAAACTGAACCTTCCTATTCAACTTAAAAAAAGACAAACAGAACAGGAAATCAAGCAAAACAACATTAAAAAAAATGAAAGCCAGGATAGATTATAGCAGGGAAGTCTGAGGGTGCTTATGTGGTGGAGTTTGCTAGAGAATCATAGGGACATCTATTCAGAAGTGGAAGGGGCTAAAAAGATAAACTAATGAAATCTTAACTTCCTTTAGATATGAGGAAGCCAAGGTCTGAACCAGAATACATTGTACAAAAGAATTCAGGTAAAGGGAAAAGCAGAGGTTCTTGCCAGCTTGCACAGGGTCCTGGATGCCAGGCTAGTATGATGCTTGTTCAGCATGCAGAAGCACCCCATTCTTAATGCCTCCCTAAATCCCCCAATAGATGTCACAGCAATAATCCAGATGCATCCATTGCTGGTTTGGAACATCTTTCAATTCTTATACAGCCACCTGGGATGGATGGCGAGGACTGTACTCATTCCAGCTGCTTTTTCTTTATAACTATCAGAGACCCAAAGACATTGTGTCCATGTATCATAAAAGTTTTTCTTGAAGTTTCAAGATGTCAGTTTTTTGGTTTTTAATTTTAAAAAATCAGGGCAAGTAAAGTACTCTTCGATATGCTAAAAATCCATCAATTCATACTGATAGAATGGCCTTCCTTAGAAGTCCTTACATCTCTCATAGCTTAAGTATGATCTCCTATAGCAGTGATGGGCAACCTTTTGAGCTCGGTGTGTCACAATTCACCAAAAAAAAAATGAGCATAACTCGGGTGATGTGTCACTTCGAGAAAAAAATCACCATAATTTTGTGATATTTAGAGTTTAAATAACAAAAATGTATAATTGTAATATATAACTCTATCTAAAAAACCAAAATAGGTAAATCAATATAGATAGGATTGTCATCTATAGTGCACAGAGTGTCTACACTACACTACAGTAAATATTTCATCCTCGGTATGTGGCCCCATACTTCTCTGTATGCAGCCACATGCAGTAGCATGTCATAAAAATGGCAGATGTGTCATAGGTTTGCCATCACCATCCTATAGGGAGCCCTTCCTTTTGCCTCTAATTGGTTTGGATTTTTCCTCCTGCAGTGACTAAGTATATTTTCATAATACTTTTTGTATAGCTACTTATTATGTTTGTATTTTTAATTACTGATACACAATCATTTTTTCTTATCTAATTTCATTCATTTTTCTAATTATTGTATAGTGACTTGTCTATTGATGCTTCTTTTTTTTCCTCCTTGACATCACTTTCATTTGTGCCTTTGTATCCCCAAGGACTCACATAGAGACTGGATCATAACTGATGATCAAGAAATGATTCTGGAATTAAATTAAATCACTCTAATGGATAAAATACTGAAGATTTTATATAATCTTTTTCTCCTGCTACCCACAAAAGGTAGAGAGGAAAAAGGTCATCTTTCCCATTTATATCAAAGGCTCAAATGACTGAGGTAGCTTGACCAGGGGGAGTAATCTAGATGTCAGAACATATTGAGTAACTGTAAATAAGGTGGTCCTTTCCCAGAGCCATAGGGACTGTCAAATATAGTGAACAGCTGTGCCCTCCACACTCACTGAACATCTTACTGGAATGGTGTCCATGTGTGAGGTGAACAAAGCAAGGAAATGCAATAACAATCAGCAAATGGGTGCTAATATTAATAACAGCAGGAGTAGCAGCAGCACCAGCAGCAGTAGGAACAACAATGACCACCATCAACAGAATAGCAACAGCAGCAGCAGATAAAGCAGCAGCAATAGCAGTAATATTAACAACAAAACCAACAAATATTATCAAGTAATTCCATGAGTTTATTGAACTCTACTTGAGGAAATTAAATCTCCTAATGATTATAGTTTTTCTAAGACATTGAAGGTTTAATATCTCTGGGCTTCAGACTTTTCTATTAAAAAAAAGGTGATTGGATAAGAATAAAATTTCTGCCTTTAAAATTTTCATACTTGTTATTATTTTAATTATTCCAATAAGAACTAATATATAGATTTTAGAGCTTTTCCTTATAAACTCTCTGTGGTCTTCCTTTGTAGACATAATTTCATGTCATTCCCCTGTATGTATTTTGTGTTCCACTTTAATAATTATGTTCCACTTGCTGATCCTTTAACTTAAAATCTCACCTACTACCCCATCCATACATCTGCAAAGTCTGCCCTGGATACCTAGAATATTCTCTCTTTCCTTATGCCAATCTTTTTGCAGTCTCATGGAATGAAAGGCTTATGCTCTACTTAAAGGACTTCTAAGATTCTTTCAAACTCTGTGACCCAATAAATTCTATAAAAAAGTGTTTTTTCTTAAACAAAATTGAGCCAATTCAATGTAAATTAAAATAATACTGTCTTTTCTGGTTAATGATGCTTCTATTCTTGACAACCACCTAACCTGAAGCCAAGAACCTACAGCCACAATGAACTATCAGATATAGAGTGCTTTACATAGTTTATATAATTTGATTATCAAAACAACCCTGAGAGGTAATTGATATAATTAATTCAATATTGATGATGCAAAAACTGAGGTTCTGGGAGGTTCAGTAACTTGTTTAGCTGAACACAGAGAAGCACTATTGAGTGGTTTGTGCCCGAAGCCCAGAGCCCTATCCATGTCAGCTCCCCTTCTATAAAGCTGGCCCACTACTCCAACCTTATGGACTGGAAACAATTCCTCTAAAAACCTCCACTAACACTGCAGATGAGCTCTATGCCAAGTGTTCCTGCCCTTCTAAGGGCATGCTGAGTGTTTTCTTGACAGGCAGCCAGTTAGTTAAAAGTTCTTGGAATGCCAGAAGAACATCTGTGTAGAGACTTAGAGCTGCTTAAGAGCTGGGGATCTTCCTCCACTGGGAACTAAGAGAGGAATGGGAAATATTTCCTTTTTGCCACCTTGAACTGGAAAAAATAAATGTCACACAGAGAATCTCTTTAATAAAAATGATGCTAAGTGGGAGCAGAAGAAATACCCAATTGCAAGTAGAGATCATCGAATAAGCGACCAAGAAGTAATATTCAAGAACATGCAACTCAAGATTCTTATTACCCAAATTAAGAAACAGAGGAAGAACAAGAGGGAATAAGTGACTTGCTCAATACAGGTAGTACCTTTGAGAAATTGAGATTTGAACACAGTTCCTCTGACTCCAAATTCAACATCCATCTGAAATCATTATGTTGTGTTTTTGCCAGCCAATGACAGATAACTAAGTCTATTAACCCCATTGTGTCAGTCACTATACTAAATATTAAGAATGAAAAAGAGAAAGACAAAGAAAAAAATAGACCCCCGCCTCAGGAACCATTATTTCTAAAAGGAGATAATATATATTGATATATGTATATATGTGATAGATAAACATAAGATAGACTGGTCATTGGAAAGGTAGATATTGTTGTGGTTCAGTGATTTTAAATATGCCTGTCATTTTGTGACTCTATCCTAGCATTTTCTCAGCAAAGATACTTGAGTGGTTTGCCATTTCATTTTCCAGTTCACTTGACAGAGGAGGAAACTAAGGCAAATGGGGTTAAGAGCCATTCTCAGAATCACACAGTAAGTGTTTGAGGCTGGATTTGAACTTCCAAAGGTGTGTCTTCTTGACTCCAGGAAGGGCATTCTATTCACCATGCTACCTAGCTTCACTAGATATATACAGAAAGGTCATATATGAAATACTTACTATATATCATGTCTTGTGCTAAACTACTTTTAAAAACCAAAGCAAACAAGACCTTCCTTGCCCTGAAGAATCTTATATTCCAATGAGGAAAGGCAAAACAAAAGGCAGGGGCTAGAAAATAGGTTAATGGTTCTTGTGAGGTGTCATCACTTTGGCCATGACAAGAAAAAGATATACTTGACCTGAGAGAACCCAGGGTGGACAAGAGAAGGTGCAAGTAGAAGATAATGGCTATATATAGCCATTATCTTCTACTTGCAACAACAATAATAATTATATATAATATATTATATTAATAGAAAATTATATTTAATATAGCACATATGTGGTTATATTATATATACTTATATTAATATATTACATATAATACATATTTATTGTTGTTGCAAGTAGAAGATATATATATATATATATGTTACATAAAGATAAAATGGGCAGTTAAGTGATGTGCTACATAGAATATTGTCCTTGGAATCAGGAAGACTTCTCTTCCTGAGTCCTGAGTTCAAATTTGAACTCGGACACTTACTAGCTGTATGACCCTAGGTAAGTCATTTAATCCTGTTTGTTTCAGTTTCCCTACATGTAAAATGAGCTGAAGAAGGGAATGACAAACCACTCCAGTATCTTTGCCAAGAAAATCTCAGAAATGATTACAAAAAGTCAGACATAACTGAAAGCACTGAACAACAATGACAGCAAAATGTCCAGTGATTCACAATACATAGAGTCATCTTCTCTCCAGTCCATAGTACTACCTCTGTGACCTTGAGTCAGCTACTCAAATTCCTGGGACTTCAGTTCTCTTGTGTGTAAAATGATAGATAGACCAGATCATCTATAAGGATCCTGACAATCCTAGACTTAAGATATAGGATACCTATGTGACTCCTAAGTCAAGTAAATTACTCAAATTAACTTCAGACAAGTTAATTTTTTTATGACAGCTACAAGGCAAAGACCTATTTAAAGGAGAATGGAAGGGGGTAGAAGGGAAAGAAATAAGCATTTATATATCATCTACTATGTTCCAGACACTGTGCTAAGCAAATTCATCTCCTTTTGTCCTCATAAAAACCCCTTGTGGCAGGTGCTATTATTAAGGCCATTTTAAAGTTGAAGAAACTGAGGCAAACTTTCTCCGGGTAAACACAATAACATATTTCAGAGGCGTACTTGAAATCCATTTTCCTGATTTCCAAGCCCAGCATTCTATCCACTGTGCTGCCAGGCTCTAGAATCAGGAAGAAAAGAGTACAAATACAATTTCGTACATTAGCTTGATGTGTAACCCTGGGTAAATCACTTTACTGCTGTAATAATAGGCCCAACAACCCAAGGTTATTTTGAAGATAAAATGAGATAATATCTTTAAAATCCTTTACAAACCTTAAAGTACTACATAAATGCTAGTTCTGATAAATCATAACTTAGGTCTCCGTTTCATAGCCCATAATATGGAGCATTAAACTGAATGTTTTCCAGAACTGAAATTACATAATTTGATGCAACGAAGTGTCATCGAAGATTAGAAACTGAGACAAAATAAATTAGGTTTTAAGTGAATAAGAATTAATGTTTTCCTGAGGAAATGAAACAAAACAAAACAAATGGGAAAATGGTAAACCTGGAGTCAGGGTACATCTTCTTTAGAAGTTGATGGAACAGCCAAAAGTTGCCGATGATTATTCCCTGGGCTAAGTACGCTTTTAATTATTTTTGAGGGGTTGGGGGGAGACCTGTGTCCCTTCCAACATCTTAATACAATTAAGTAAATAAGGGTTTAGCAATGTCAGTTGAAAAAGAAATTCAATTTGCTTATTGTTCAGAGACATAGCCAATGTCAGGCATAAACATCATCATGAATATGATTCATATGATACTATGCATTTTCACTTGAAGCATAAGCCCATCATTTTAATGCCTTCTCTCTCCATAGGTCCTGCTCTTGGTACTTTCTGAAATCCTTTTCAGTGATATTCAAATTTTATGTTTTGTTTTCTTTTTCCTGATATCTGATGGAGAAGGTGAGACAGTTATTATAATCTCCTTTCCACCCAGAGGGAAACCGAGGATTACAGATTAAAAAATTAGTCAATTACAAAGCTAGGATTAGAACCTAGATTTGCTGACTCAGTATCCTACCATAGAAATTGTCTGCCCCTGCCCGCCATCTTGTTAAAGACATTTGCTTCATTTTTCACAATGAAGTGCTGATATTATTTTTGCTTTATTTTATTTGCAGTCCGTTTTTTCCAACCTTAGCTTCCCAAGGTATTAATCAGTGATCCTAATTGGATTTTAAAATCCCATAATTAATCAGAAAGGAATTAATTTAATTAAAACGGTCAGCAATGAGTTGGCATGACTCTTGGTCTGGAAAGTATGTTTTGCAAATATCCGTAAAAAAAATGAAATGAGGCTAGATTTATTTACTTTTGTAAAGCTGTTCAGCTAGGTATTAACTAATGATAAGTGTTCCTTAAAAAAATAAGGCATACCACTATGTGATACTGAGTCTTAAAAATATGATTAATGTCCATTTTAGCTTAGGTAAGAACAATTGCTTGGAAATTGAATACATTTGGAATATCATATGGAAGAAACTGTCAGGTATTGTTTATGAGTGTGTATACATGTTGTTCAGTTATTTTTATGTTTGTCCAACTTTTTTTGACTCTGTTATGAGGTTTTCTTGGCAAAGATGCTGAAATGGTTTGCCATTTTCTCAAGCTAATTTTACAGATGAGGAAATTGAGGCAAAAAGGTTTAAGTGACTTGTGTGGGGTCACTCTCATAGAAAGTAAGTGTCCAGGGCAAGATATGAATTCAAGGGGAGAAATATTTCTATGTCCAAACCCATCAGATACACCATATACTGTATCACATGCTCACATGCATGCACATACACACAAATACACACATGCATGTATGTGTGTTTATGTGAATATGCATTTATAATAATATAGTAGAAATATATAAGTAATATGTAAGAAATAGAAAAGTAATATCATGTATTATAGTAGCATATGTGTTCTACAATACACATATGTTTTATATGTATAGACATAGAAGTGTGTATATAAATATTTATATACATATAAATACATATATGAGTCTATATCTAGCTCTATATACAGAACTATATTAATATATACTCTGTATAAAATGGTAATGTATGAACCCATTTATTTTCAGTCAATTGCTTCCCTCCTGAGCTTTCCCCAGTATTAATCAGTGATTCTCATGGAGAGAGGAGGGGATGAGAAAAGAGAGACTATATTTCTCAAGGGAAAATCTAGGCAGGTTTTTCCATTGAATGGTTAGTTATGGATAGCTTGCAAACAGTTTTATTGAAGCAGTGCCTGTCCACCAAATCTCACATAGTATAGTTTTCTTTTTAATGTTTATCATCAGTTATTCATTCATTTTTCCATTTATTTACTTGTTTATTTATTTTTATTGCCCATGTTTCCACCCATATTGCCTATATGAATATATATATATGTCTGTATAAATTTGGGGAAGGAAATGATTAAATTGAATCAAATTGCTTAATTGATTTTTCTTAGGGAGACCCTAGTATTTAAAATGGAACACATATTGTGCAATGTCATAGAAAGAAAATCCACTGCTAATATTTTAGGGTACTTGTTTTTACTTTTTACTTTTTTTCATCACAAGCCAATGCTAGGAGAAACATCGTCACATAGTGAAATCTTTTTGGGAAAATTGGACTTCTGCAAATGAGCCATTTTCTACAGTTATTTATAATATATAGAACAAGGTTTCACACTGGGTTCACAACCAGTCAGTTTCTGGCAGCAGGAATGGTTTGGTGTACTTCAAGAGAGTAAAAGGAAAATTCCTCATCTATTCCCCTATCATTAGTCTCAGGGTCCTAGATAGGGTAGATTTGTGTCATCTTTTGTCGAACCTTCAATAATATATGACCTAGAAAAAAGCAAGACATAGGGAGTTAAATGGGACTGCCCATTTACACTGAAATATAGAAATATTCAAAAAATGACAGTGCCAGTTTCAAGAGAAGACTACCTCAAGTCAGGTAAGTATTGCTGTCTTCCCAATGGAGTCTCCAAGTTTTGGACTATGGTTTTCCCCAGCCTGCTTTCCACCTCACTGCCATGTCTGATCCCTATTCTTCTATATTATTTTCTTCTATTAGAATTTACACTTCTTGAAGGAAAGTGCTCTCATGTTTTCCTTTGCTATTCTCTCTCTTTTTTCCATAGTTCCCTCCATCTCTGCCTCTTTATGACTCTGTCTCTTTGTCTCCATCTCTCCCTTTTCTCTCTCTCTGTCTCTGTTGCTCTCTATCTCTGTGATTTTTTTAATCTTGTTTTCACTGCTACATGATAGCTATATATCTGTCCTTCTGTCCCTCTGTATCTTTTTGTTTTTCTCTTTTCTGTCTCTGTTTGCATGTCTCTCTTCCTTCCCCCTCTCTCTCTTTATGAGGATGTGTCTCCTGATTAGGACAGTAGTGAACAGAACATAAAAGGCATAAGAAATGTTTTAAATTAATTTTCACTCTTTCATTTTGAATTTTTAGAATTATATTCTTAAAATTCCAAATTGTTAGATTGTTAGAGATGCTGATGAATAGGTGGATAGCCGCCTCAAATGATTCATCGAAAGGCTTCTAATAAAGGTGGGGTAACATTTGTTGGCTAATTTAAAGAGGGGATTCTTTTTCAGACATCTATTAGACTGCATGACCTCTGATGTCTCTTCCAACTGTAATTTCATAAATGTCCTGAAGAAACCTTAGGGATCCATCCATTTGGATCATATTCTCATGTCCTAGCTTCCTCAGGGAGCATAACAATGTGAAGATGTTAAACTTTATTTACAATCATAATTGTGCTCTCCAAAATTTAATGCTTAAAAGCAATCACATTTGATTTTTCTTTTACACTTTAAATTCCAAAAGAAGTTCCCTTGACTCCATTATTTTCTCTGATCTATACATCATTACTGCTTGTTTCACCTTACTGTTTCCTTTCAAACTTTTTTAAGTTTTTTTTTCTATTGCACTCATTTTCCTTAGTCAAAGGTAAGTTCCTTGAGGGTAGGGACTTTTTAATGTTTTCTTGGTACTGCCAGATCCTTGCCTACAGCGGCCATATCATAAATGTGTGTTCAGTTGAATCATATATGGATTATTATGATCCCACTTCAGGGGAGATGTTTTCAGACTGCAGATGAGATACTAAATGATACCCTGAGGACTTCCTCCTGCTGTGAAGCTCATCTATCATTGACAGGATGCTAAGAAGCATTCTGTGTACACATTCTTACGAGATGCATGCTTTCATCCAGAAGAGGTGATAGCATTTTTGCTGACTGTGTAATCATAGAAAACATATGCATAACCTAGATGACATTCATGTGAATACTTCAGATTTTCTGCTTTGCATTCCACAGCCTTGGGGTACCCAACAGGTCTGAATTGAGAGAATCAATCTGAGAGACTCAGAAGGGATAAAGAGATTGGGAATTCTATTCCCAAAATATGAACTTTTAGAACCTTGGAAAGCAGATGTGGGCCAGCGAAAGAGCATTTTATTTGAATTTAGAAGATAAGGGCTTCAGAAATGATTTTGTTGCTAATAAAACAGTGTGTGCTGGAAGTTATCCACAACTTGTGATACATACATCAATTTCCTCATTGGGAAAATAGAAGTAATAATACAAGGTGTCTATGAAATAACAAATATTTGTTAAGTACCCACTATGTGTCAGCCACTATTGTAATACGTAGAGATGCAAAAGAAAGTCAAAAGAGAAGACTTATTCTTGCAGAACTTAGTCTATTAAGGAACCTGAATGATTATGAATAAACAGACCAGATGCAGATAAATTATAAACACTCAAAGAAGAGAATGTAATAAGTCATGGCACAGACAATGGTTTCTTGCAGAAGATGAGAATTAAATGAGAATTAAAGTAATCCAGGAAAGTCAGAACAAAAAGAGAACAAAAGCAATTCCAGAACCACCACCATCACCCTGTATCTTATGAAGTTGTTTTGATATTCAGATAATGATAATGTAAGGGGTATGGAATAAAAATAATGATTTGAGTTTTTTTAGGAAAATGTTTGATAAAATAATATTTCCCTAATAAAGAAGCTTTGGCATCTACTCTGTAGGGTATGGATGAAAAGACCTGCTTGACATTTAAAAGACTGTGTCTTCTCCAAGATAACACATTTCACATGTAGGAAAAATAGGACTTTAATCAAGGGCTTGTTGTCATTCTATCTACTATGCTACTCTAATGCTAATATATGTAAATCAATGCATATAGTATATATTCTTTAAAAAGTAGCTATTGTTTTGAAAAGACCTTTCATATTAAAGACTACCATGTCTCCTTCATGTCCCTGGTCTGCATTTTCCATGTTATGGGGTGACATAAAAAAGAAAATGTTCAAATCTAAGAAGGAGTAAAATGAGAGGGAGAGCTCAGGGAATCATGGATTAATAATATGAAAATTAATTAATATAAATACTCAAATATTTAAATACTTAACTGAGTTATAAATATACTTGACCAATCAACATCACTATACCTGTTGTGACAATCAGTCCAGGGGAAGACATTCCCTTTATCTGACTTTCAGTTTTCACTGTAAACTGAGAATAATAATATTGTTTCCTCATCTTACAGGGTTGTTGGATAGATCTTAATGAACTCATGTAAATTCAAATAGTTATTGTTGTTTTTGATTATATTCCAATACACATGACAAGTAATACTGGAAGTCCAGGCAACTGAATCATACGTATGGAGCTACATACTTGATAAAACCATAAATACACAACAAAATAATTTCTGTAATACCTTAATATGGCAAAGAATACATATAAGAATCATAACAATTTTAATCTAATCAGTTTATCAATTTTTTAAATTTTTTTCAGTTTATCTATTTTTAAGAAATTCTGTTTAAATCCATTAATAAGTTACTACTGAATTCAATTTCATTCAACTCCTTGTGTGTCTCAGAACAAACTTTCCTGTGCTTTCAAGGTTAGTTGAGTGGTAGATAGATCCTGGGCCCCATTCTTGCCTGTTTCCTTTACCTCCCCATCATCCTTTGGATTTTCTAGTAATCTCATCTTTAAATCATACATATTATTGTCAAATAGCTCTTTAGAGCTGTCTCAAAGGTCAGATATTTTAGTGCCCTGTGAATTATTGAATTATCAGCAAACAAGAAGACCCATTTCAAGTGTACCTCCACCTCCATGATGCCTTCAGTATTTCTCTTTTTATGAACATGATCTTTTCCTACTTAAATTTTCTTAGAACTCATTTTGTTTTCTTTCTGGATCCCCATTATACTGTACCTTGTATTATACCCACCTTTGGGTAATTAATACCCTCCTTAATGCATTGAAAAAACCTTAAAGTTCATGTTTTTCTACATCACTAATTAAAAAAAAAAGGCTGGTGTGTTTCATATTGAAGGCAACTGAGAAATGGGTATTTATTGAATAAATGGATGGAGCCATTGCCTTTGTATACCTTGTACAACTAGGCAAACTGTTTCCTACAACACTGCTTTGCTTAGCATAGTATCTAGCACATGTTAGACACAATATTTATTAATTCATCACTATTCCTATGATACATCAATGTTTATTAGATAACCATTATGGTTCAGGGATAATGTTTTTGAACTCATTTAAAACTTGCAGATCACTCCATATGCAATGATCTAATTATTGTGACTTTTTGGATAAAGAAGTAATTTTAGACTTAGAAAAGAAAATAGATTCATCTAAGTCTCATCTCTGTAATATACTGTGAAGTATAGAAGTTTAAGTCACTTCACTTCTTAGGCCCATATCAACTTCTAAAAAATTATAAATTGCAGAGTAAGTACACATCTGCATTGATAAATGCAGTTCCCTTCCTAGGACTTCCCTAAATGTATTAAATCACAAGTCCAGTTTAAAGAAATATTACATTTGAACATTCCAGCCTCTGTAGGGGATAAACAGAAATATTATAATTTCCCCTTATTTCTAACAAAATGTCAGAGATATGTAATGACTTGCTAAGGGTGACAAAAAGTGAGACTTGGAAGAGGGACACAATTCCAGCTCTTCCTCCTCTGTTAGGGAACACTACATCCAACCTCAATGGTTCTTGCCAATGGAGAGACTACATTTAGATGACATCACCATTCTAGTTTACCAATTTGAGGACAATAACTCTACTGAGATGGGCATATTGATAGAAAGGCAATCAACCATCTATTTACTTGGTTAATCAAGAAGTCACCTTGCATATGTTAAAGGAGAGAATAGCAGTCTCCAGATGCCCATTGGAAATACCTTACCAGGGGAGCTGGCATCAGAAAATGTGTTCAGTTGGCATCATTAAAAAATATTGGTTCTGATGATACTTCCATTTGAAATGTAAACACTTGTGTTGAGTTTATCTAGCTGAATAGAGAATGCATGTTGATTATGAATGAACACCACCAGCTCTGAAAGGCACCATCAGTTGGCAAAGGATGGGAGCTAGGTTCTAGGAATGTCAGGGCCTAAATACACTAAGAATACCATATATTACAAGAGGGAGACAAAAAAGAGAGTCCTCCCTGTGGTCATCATCACCATCACTATCATCATACCCAATATTTATATAGGATTTACTATATATGTAGCAAGCTTTGAGAAATGTTTTACAATTATTATTTGATACAGTCCTCACCAAAAACCCTATTAGGTAGTATTATTCTCATTTTATAGTAGAAGAAACTGAAGAAAAGAAAAGTTATTTGCCTGGAATCACACAACTGTTGAGTATCTGAGGGACCATGGCAAAGGGGGGGGATTAATATATCCCCTTTGCCATATGCCTTCTAGTGTCTATAATTTGAGGGGAATAAGAAGCTCGATAAATTCTCTTTTTGAACCTTTTTATTTTTGAAAAGAATTTAAATCTCTTGCAGGTAGGGTATTTTAAAAAGGAAATTAAAATATCAATATTTTTGGCTGGTAGTCCTATGGTCCTTCTGACCTCCCATTCACTTATGGACCAAGCTGAACTAGTGGACACTGAATAATATCAGGTTTTAGCAATCAGCTCTGCTTCTCTCTGTATATGTTTACATGTTGGGTTGAGTACACCAAAATAATACAAGCTCTTGAAAGTCAAGAATGTATCATGTGTGTCATTGATGCAACACAAGCCTGGTCCAAAACAGGAAAAATACTCTTGTTGCCTGTTAGTTGGTTTTTGATCTTATGCAGATGGAGGAATAGCATTGGTAGATAGTAGAATGACTACCAAAACTACACCAGAGATTACAAACAAAGGAGGAGAATACAGGAGATGGTGAAAGGGGCTGTCATGATAGAAAATAATGACTTTCCTTCCTTTCTTTTTTCCTTGAGGGAAAAAGAAATGACTCAAGTCTTCCTTTGCATTTCTTTGGTTTGCTTCACTTTTAGTTTATTCTTTTTAAATGTTAATTTCACAGGAAGATTACACAACTAACCATCTTGCATGGGATTAAAGACGTAGAGAATGGGGAGTCCTTAGAAATATCAAAAGCTCACTAACATTTTGGAGATCAGGTAACTGAGGACAAGGGATGAGAAATGATTTCCCTGAGATCTCACATGTAATAAATGTCAGAGGCAAGATCCTAATTGGTTTCCTTTAACTGTAAATTGAAAGATTCTAAATCTAGAACCATGTGCTTCCTGTTATTATGACCATTTTTCCTATTCTTATAGCCATGGTTGGACATTAGCATCTTCTTAAGAAAGTTCTGAATGTCAAATCAAAAGATGGAAATCATGATCCTAGCTCTTCTTGGTTTTGTACTCTTAGAGCAAAGCCATTAGGTACTCTACCTCAGTTTGTTCATCTATCAAATTCAGATAATACATATACTTCTCAACTTAAGGGAAGTTTATCCTTAATATTTACTACAAGGACATTCACAAGAACAGTGATACTTTGAAAAATCAGTCAGAATTACCAACAGTTTTAAAGTCTTATACCATTAATATCACTTAAAGGAACTATTTTCAATGAATTTTCAGTTCTCAATGCTCAATATCTCCTCCAAAGATTTTCTTTTCACATTCAGTCCAGGGTCCAAATTAAATAGTTTGTGACTTTACATATTTTAAGATTTATATGTGTATGTACATATGATACACCTTTTTCTATAATACATATATAATATTATTTAGACCCATATATACACCTATAGACATCCATAACAATTGAGATAGCCATTTATATATCTGATCCTTTGTCACGTCCTGTCTTTTCTAATACCACAACACCTCTCATCTGCCCCCATCATCATCCTCTAACTGATAAGATAATTTTTCTAAAGCAAAGGGCTTTAAAAATAATACTTCTCCTTAAAACCCTTCAATTTCTCCCTAATATCACTTGGATAAAATGCAAGCTCCCCTTTAGCATTTAAAATCTGGCCCCAACTAATCCTTCTATCAAGATCACACTCATTTGCCTTTTAAAACTCTTTGTTTAAGTCAATCTGGACTATTTACTGTTTCCCCATGTTTGGCAAATTGTACCTTCTTGACTTTGCACTGACTCTCCCCAAAGGCTAGAATACTATTGTTCCTCACCTCCAATTTTTGACAACCAGATCCCTCCCTTCCAGATTCAATTCAATTGTTCTTTAACTCTTAAAAGAGACCTTCTGATAATAGGTAAGAGCAGACATTATTTCATAAATATTAGGATCCTAGATCTAGAAGAAAAAGAGATACCAAAGATTTGGGAAACTGATTAACTCTTTGATTTATAGATAAGGAAACTGAGTCCTATAAAGGTGAAAAGATTTGAGGATAGTGACATAATATATTACATATAAAGCTGGAAGGGATCTCAGAGGTCATTCAGTCTACTCTATTTCAGGTACTATACTAAATGCTGAGGTTATAGAGAAAAGCAGAAACAGACCTTAAGCATCTCCCATTTGAGTTGGGGGTAACAACATTCAGAAATCTATGCACACACACACACATGTGTATATATATATATATATATATATATATATATATATATATATATATATATATACTCAGAATAGATGCCAATGAACTCAACCTACTCATTTAATTAATGGGGACCTGACAATTTGGGCGCATAACTTACCCAAAATGATAAAGATGGTAATCATTAGATTTATTATTTTGCCCAGTATATGTTAACTGAATAACAAATATTTGTTGAATTGTCGATTGCCTAATTTATGTTCTCATGAAATTTAGCATTGCATTCAAAATTACTTTAAAATTATATATAGATAATGCATATGGATTTTTTTGGTGTGTATATACTTATCTACAATACATGAAAAGTAAATATAGAAATCTATAAAGTGATTTTCAAGCCTTCAAATACTAAATAAATGCTCATTATTTCTTATTAATTACCATTAATNTATATATATATATATATACTCAGAATAGATGCCAATGAACTCAACCTACTCATTTAATTAATGGGGACCTGACAATTTGGGCGCATAACTTACCCAAAATGATAAAGATGTTAATCATCAGATTTATTATTTTGCCCAGTATATGTTAACTGAATAACAAATATTTGTTGAATTGTTGATTGCCTAATTTATGTTCTCATGAAATTTATCATTGCATTCAAAATTACTTTAAAATTATATGTAGATAATGCATATGGATTTTTTTTGGTGTGTGTATATACTTATCTACAATACATGAAAAGTAAATATAGAAATCTATAAAGTGATTTTCAAGCCTTCAAATACTAAATAAATGCTCATTATTTCTTATTAATTACCATTAATTCTCAATACATGTGTCTATAATCTACATATTTATGTTCAGATTTAATTTTTCCCCTACTGAGATTTAAGGGAATTGAAGAAATAAACTGTCATCTAAGCTCTATTCCTTGAATCTAGCACTGTGCCTAGCACATAATAGACCATTTCGATTTTATTGAGATAGAAGTTAGTGGGCAGGGATATTCCCAGCACCTGAAGAATACCCATGGCAAAGTTCTGCTACCAAGTTAGGCCTTGAAATACTTATAGTAGTATCATCTGCCTACACATTTTTCACTTTTCATATTTTCATTGACTTCTAGAGAAGAGAGATGGTCATTGGCCATGGCTCCCTGTGGAGGCAGCTAGGTGGTACAGGAAATAGAGCATTGCGCCTAGAGTTAGGAGCACCAGAGTTCAAATTTCATTTCAAATACAAGCAGCATAAACATAGACAAGTCTCTTAAACTCTCCATCACAATTTTCTCATTGGTAAAAAGGGGAAAATAAAAGCATCTCCCAGGATCCTTGTGAAATTAAATGAATTTCTATTTGTAAAGCGGTCTGCAAACCTTAAAGAACTGTATAAATGCCATCAATTTTTCTTCATCCCAGTCAGCATCTTATTCCATCTCCCTGGCTAGTAGTCTCTGGCCTGGCTGCTTTCCAGGATATGTGAACACTATTATGAGCAGACTGATGAAGGGTGTTGAAAGCACTTATTCCTGGGGTCTTTGCACTGAAATCAGAGCTCATCAGGACACCAGCACAACCCTCTTCAGTTATACAAACTCTGACCAGTAGTCAAAAAACACAAATCCATCAGCAGACCATTTGACTTTGGGAAAGCTCTCATTTTTATGATTTTTTTCTGCCCTGATAGCAAACCTAAAAAAAGCCTCTTTCTAACACTCAGGAAATTGTTTCTAGTCTTGCCTTCTTTGTTCAAACAAAACAAGTGTACATCCTATTCACTAAATATTCCTTTATGTTTCTCATAAGTCTTTTTCTTAAAGTTCTCACTAAAAGCCTCTATTCCCTCTAAGTTCTTCTCATGTGCCAGAAATTTAAGACACCACCATAGTTCTGGACTTTCTTCAGCTTATTACTGTCCTTCCTAAATTGTGGCTTCAGGAACAGAAAACCATCCGTTCTACTATAATCCTACCCATTCTAGTGGATCTGGGGTTCCATTAATCTCTAACAATACAGGTACAAGGCGTCTATGCCTTCATTGCTTCCCTCCTGCATGACTGCATAAAATATTTAACATATTTCACTGCCGCTTTGCTCTCCTCTGCTTTCATTTCTCCATTCAGTTTTGGAGTAACCAAGCTTTAGATTGACCATGTTACTCTTCTGCTCAACAAACTCTCTTAGCTCCCTATTCCTTTTCATATGAAATGCAAAAGCAGATATTTATCTTGTAAAGGCCTTCACATGCCAGCCTCAACCTATCTTCACAGCCTCCTATACATAGCTTTCTTTCTTTTTTTTAACCCTTAACTTCTGTGTATTGGAATTATAGGTGGAAGAGTGGTAAGGTTGGGCAATGGGGGTCAAGTGACTTGCCCAGGGTCACACAACTGGGAAGTGTCTGAGGCCGGATTTGAACCTAGGACCTCCCATCTCTAGGCCTGACTCTCAATCCACTGAGATACCCAGCTGCCCCTACATAGCTTGCTTTCACATACTCTTCAGTCCATTCCAAACAATGTTTTTTGTTGTTACTACATATGGCTTTCCATCTACTTTCTAACACTTTTGTACATGGCTGCCACCTAGAACGTACACTCACTCAATTCTGCCTCCTAAAATCTTTAGTTTTCTTCAAAAGGAAGCCCATGTGCAAAAAATTCTTTGGGATCTTTATTGATATCCCTGGGTTATCCCCCTACTCGGCCCAAAACATACCATGATCCTGTGTATGTGTTTGTACATGTCTATTAATGTGATCATCTTTTTTCTAATGAAAGAAGATTAATACCTTGGGAACAAAAATGGATTAATTTTGCTTTTCCTTTTCTTTGTCTCTTCATTTCCAGCAATTAGCACAGTATTTGACCTACAGTAACTGCTTAACAAATATTTGTTAATTGATTAATTGATCCTAGACAATTCTCCCCACTGTCTTTCTAGAAATCATTCCATGGTGTCCACACAATATTGGTAAGGCTTTCTTCCTCTAGTTCAAGAATCCTTATGTAGGGTCTGTAGACTTTTTTTTAAAGACTATTTTAATGATTTTAATTTCATCAATTGAATATGGTATATGTCATTTTATTCTCTCTATAAAACCATTTTGTTCTCCATCTGTGATTTGGGGTATATTATTTTAAGCATTTATATTTCTTTTCTCAATAACAGTTTATAAGCTTTATCGCAGACTATCAAAGGGAACCAACACACACACACACACACACACACACACACACACACACACACACACACATTGCAGAATCCCTGCTCCAACTCCTTCGTTGTTAGATGGATGCCAATGAGGCATGGGGCTTGCCTATCACTTACCCCCCACTAAGATCACACTGGTTTCCTTGAATGATGTCCCACATCATTAGGTCATACTGAGTTTCTCTTTTTCAACACGCTGAACATTATATCTTTCCAGGTCACCAGACATGGCCTGCTATTACCCTTGAGTAAAAAGCAAATTTCTTTTTTCAGCCTCTTTGTGATTCCTACCTGGGCTAATGGTAAATCTCCAAAGTTAACATAAAATAAACAAATATGTCTCTAACCGCAGACACCAGCTCGATTTCCTCCCAGGCTTTATTTTTCCAGCTTGGATACTAGACTTGTAGAACAGTAAAACACCCATATCCCAATAATAAATAGCCTCACGAGACAAGATGAGGGCAAAGACACTCATGTCAATGGTAGTAGAAGAGACAAAGCAGTCACACAGTTACTTTCCTCTTTTTCCTCTGCTATAGAATGATAACTCCATCACCTAGAAAGTGTCCTTCTCCCATAAGCGAATATACTACAATCCCTTTATTATTATCAAAGAAAAAAAGCATGCTACTGTCAGAGTAGGAGGCCTCTGTTAAGCAGTCAGTTTCTGCTTGTCTTTTGCAAATACAGCATTAGCAAATGTCACCTTTTCTGGCTACACTAACTGCCATTCTGAAATGAAGATTCATTAGGAAGTCCCAAGCTAAACAGTTCAGGGGGACTGGAATCATTCTTGGACTGCCCCATTCTAAATTGTTGAGCAAGTCTAAAAATATTTATTAGGTTTTTGCTATCTGCCACTATTCTAAACTCTGTGGATGCAAATAGAGGTAAAAACAGTTCCTGAATTCATGAAGTCCACATGGGAATGAGGAAATCAATTTGAGAATAATTATTTAGGCAATAAACATTTTTAAACCACCTCGTATGTGCCAGGCATTGTGCTAACCACTGGGGAAACAAAGAGAGAGGATGATATTCCCTGCTTTCTTGGAGTTCCCAATCTAATGGGAGGGAAATGCTCAAAGGGAAATTTACAAATAAGGTATAAATGGTATAAAATAAGGTATAAATATAAAAGATATAAAATAAATTAGCAATAATATGAAGAAGGGAATACAATAGCATATATACATGACATACGCAGGGTAAACTCAAGATAATCCCAGAGGGGTTATAATTAGCACCAAAGAAGAAATTGATCATTTGTTTCTTTTTTCCCCTTCCCCCCCCCTTTTTTCCTCATTTGCATGTCCTCAAGTGAGCAGCAACCAATAGATGAAGTATGAATAATTTCATGGGGGACATGCTGCATCAACAGGCTTGGGGCATCATTAGTTGGTAAATACTTAAAGTTTAGTTGTCCGCAACTAGAGAGATGTTAAATAATTTACTCAGTCAGAGTCACACAGCTACATTTGACTCAGAATGAAGATCTGAACATATCTTAATGATTCTAAGAGATGCATTCTCTTCAATGCATCACTACTACCTATCAAGGGCCTTCCCAAGTGAGTGGAAATGAAAATTGAAGAAGTGAAATGATAATTGCTTTCTCAGTCCCCTTTTACTTCCCAGATAATATTTAAAAAAAATGTGAAGGATATTCCAACTCGGTATGAACAAGGTTTCGATTTTTGGAATGGCTTTTCAGTTTCCATCATCCATGCTCAGAAGCCAAAAGGAGATAGTTTATGCTTACATTTGCATGCCATTACCCAGAATGCCCTTCCTGTTCAGCTGTTTCAGTGTGATATAGCTGCTGGAATCAGGGGAGGAAACAAGGACGCTCTCCGATGTGCTTTGCAAGCACATTCAAACGGAAGACTATTCCAGCTACTTTGTCAGGAAACCACTGTTTTGTTTGTCCCCCTCGCACATTCCCAGGCTCCATGCAATATGCTTTCAGAATGATAGACTGATGCCATGCCCCATGGTTTAAGGCACTGTGCTGATTTGCAATTGCAGGGACACATCAAGGCAGAGAATTTGGGAACAGTACAGTTTGCTGAGAAGGCTCCCTTGGGGAGGGAAATGGTTATTAGCTTAAGCAGAGACAAAGATCAGAATCTTTATATTTTAAGTCATTTCCTCTCGTTTTCTATCTTGTTTTAGCAAATGATTCTGTGAGCAGTTCAAAATCACAGACCTTGGACAGCTGCTAGTCTCAGAGTTTCGTAACTATCATATCCTGCAAGTGGTTGTCTAGAAGCTGGTTTCTGAGCATCAAATGTGACCCAGCTTTCCATAATGTGGCAAATTATCTGCGAGAGGGATGCATTTGAAATTGGAAACACCTGAGTTCCAATTCTCTGCTCTGATGCTCACTAGGTTTGTAATTATGAGGAAATCATAGTGTATGCATTCTACATACGTATTTTTAAGTACATGTTTCTTCTCCATGAGATCACAACCTCTTTGAGAGTAGGAATTGTTTCTCTTTTGATTTTGGATCCTCAGCATTTATATGTGACATAGGGCAGGAGCTTTAAAAAAGCATGCTGATTGTTCCATTAATTGATTTGACCTCCCTGATTCTAATTTTCTCTTCTGTGATATCCCCCCTGATGTGCTTATCTCACAAGACTATTTTGATGATAAAAGAGAATATGTGTATGTGAAACGATTCAAATTTCAAAGAACTGTATTTGGATACAGACTATAGAATCATATGTTTAGCCCTAGAATACATTTAGAGGACATTTGCTCTAAATCCAAATAGTAATATTAGTGTTATTAATAGCTATGATTTTAAGATTCGAAATGTTCTTTACAAATGACACCTCATTTCAGACTTATGAGAACATTGGAACGCAGAATAATTTCATGAAATTGATGAGGAAACTGAGGCAGAGACATGTTCAGCATCTTCACCAGGGTAATACAAATAGTAAATGACCAAAATTTGAACTCAGGACATTCTGAATCTAAGTCCAATGTCATACTTAATATACTTTTTAGGTTCCCTAATTTAAACATATGGAAAATAAGTTGTTCAGTCATTTTCCACTCCTGCTTGACCCTTTTTGAGATGATTTAGTGTTTTCTTGGCAAAAATACTAGAGAGATTTGCAATTTCCTTTTCCAGTTTATTTTACTGATGAAGAAACTGGGCTAGACAAGGTTAAATGAGTTGCCCAGGGTCATGCAGCCAGTCAGCTTCAGAAACCAGATTGGAACTCACAATTAAAAGAATCCCTGACTCCAGGCATGGTGCTCTTTCCACTGATCCACATGGCTTCCTGCTGATAACAAAGCCAAGGTTGATATCCAATGCCACACAGGTAGCCACAGTCAGTGTAGGTATATTAAAGAAGGTCTAATGAGATCAGAGAATTAGAATGAAAAAGGACCTTAGATACATTTAGTTCAATCTCATCTTACATATGAAAAAATCTCCAAGAGATTAAAGGACATGCCCAAGGTCCCAAAGGTTATAAGAAGCAGAGCTGTGTTATGAATTTAACTCGTATAGATTATAATTTCCTTTAAGGCAGAGATTGACTTATGTCTCTTTTATTATCCCCAGTGATTCTCACATAACTGGCACATGGTGGGAATTTTTAAAAATGTTTATTGATTGAAATGATCAATATCAGATCATGTAATTAGTTCTGGATGGATTCTTAGAGATGAAGTCCAATAATGTTTCTCAAATGAAGATATAGACTTGTCGGGCAAGGGGTCTTTCCCAAGGACACAAAGCTTTTAAGTGGCAATTTTAATTTGATTGTAGTTTCTAAATCCAAAGACTCTTCATATTAGTTATATTTCAATCACATGTGTAAACCTGAGATTAATTTGGCATTTATGGTGGAACAGTAGAAAAAGATATGGACAAGAAGAAAATTGAATTTAAACTTGGACCCTAGTGACATCACCCTGAATGATACAGGACAAATTATTTAATCTATCTGAACCTCATATCTGTCATCAGTAAAGTGAGTGTGATAATTTACTGTTCCATGAGATTGTTTTGAAGAAAGCATTTTGTAAACAAAATCAAGTCATAAATATTTGAACTATTCATAAAATGGGAATGAACACTTTCAGGTTAATTAAATACTCTGATTAGTTATTTTTCCTCTCAGATTTTAGTTGAGAAAGAATGGGATATAGAGAGGTACAAATTTGATGAGACAAAATTGAGTTAGGGTGGGAATATTGAACTGGAAGATGTTCTGTAGCTAGAGGGTATTGAAATGAGAGAATGGATATTCTCCATCAAATTGTGGAATTTAAAGAACCTTCAGTTACTTTTTTGGTGCTTAAGTCTCTGTTTCCCTGGGAAATCGTACCATTCTTTGGGATTAATTTAATATTTCTCTTTATGTATGTGTTTATACTAGTTGTGAATTTTACTAAAATCATCAAATTACAAAGTATGCTATAATGATAACATTTACTCATTCATTCAGCAAGCATTTGCATCCCAGTAGTTTCTGATAAAACTGATAAAATATTAAATAGTCTCTACCCCCAAAGACTTTGCCTTTTATTACATTATTTCACTCATTCCATTCTCTGATTCTAGGCTACTTTAAGTGAAGAACTGGTTGTTGTTGTTGTTGTTGTTGTTATTGTTGTGGTATATCACTTTATGATTTGAAAAATCCTATTATATATGTTACCTTATTTGATCCTAACAAGAACTCTGTGAGGTTGATACTATATTATTATCCCATTTTATAGATGAGGAAAATGAGACCCAATTAACTTATGACATTGTCATGTAACTAATAAATGAATGAGACAAAATTTAAATTGATTTCTCCTTGCCTCCAAGTCAAATACTCTATCCACTGTAATTTTTTTCTAATAGATCATAAAGTATCAAAATATGATTCAACCTTGTTCAAACAGTAAGTACCCATCATAGACAAGACTTGAATTTATGTCTTCCTTTCTGTTCACCCTACCAGTGTTTTGATGATAATATTATTTTCAAAACAATGACAATTACTGTAGACAAGCAATAATTACAGTGCAGTGCTTGTTAAATGAAAGAAGAAATGCTCATCACTTTATCATGCCTTTTAATTTGATTTTAGGTAAATATACAAATGATGAAACCCAATATGCACATAAACTCAAATAATGTCAATGAAATGATTTATTTTCCGAGGGACTCAAGGGGTTAAGTATCACTGTTGAGTGAAATGATATATGTGAATATAACACAGTTTTTCCTCTCACAAAACTCAAGATATATTGGAGAGGGGATGCTAGACAATCCTAAGATACAGGGGATCATGTAATCAGTGCAAAGAGTGATCAAGAAAGAAAAGATAGAAAGAAAAAAAACTCTGCCTTGTGAAATAGCAATAAGGAAAAAAGACAACAATCATACTATTTATCTACCTTCCAGAAAAAAAAGAAAACAATAGCACTATTTTGATCATATTTTTTCCCTTACTGTCATAAGAAACCATATATTTATTTTTTAGGTCATATCCCAACCTCTGCATATCTGTGTTGGAGTCTGTGTTTTGTATGAATCACAATTCTAACTCTGGATCTTTTATTCTTAACAATAAAATATTAAAATAACCAGCCCTGTCTTTTAATCAATGAAATTGTTTGAACTTTACAAATAACCTCAGGAATAATTTAGCATCAATGGACAAATAAAGTACTAATCATGTTCATGACTATAGTCTTGAAGGATCAATTACCCCTTTGGTGATTCCTCTGCCTTTGTATTAATTCAAACCCATTTTCAGATCTAGGTGTTTTTTTTATCTTGCCACCGAATTATGGAGTGAGGGGTGGGGTATAGAAAATAATAAATATAGTTTCTTTGAAATTAAATTTTACTTCATGTTTGTATGGGACCACAACAAAATAGGTTCAAGGAAAATTTTTATCAAGAACTGTTTTGTTTGATCAACAACAATCAATAAGAAAACTTCTGGTTGATGACTGCTCATTCTCTTGATAGCTCAGCACCAGATAATTGAATTTCTGCTGAATACACCTGGTTGACTTGGTGACAACTAAGTTTATCACCCGAACAATGGTTACAATCATGCTGTATCCCCACCTACCTATGTGATCATATCAATAATCAAACTAAGAGAAATCACATGACTATCTCAATAGATGCAGAAAAAATCTTCAACAAAACACAGCACACATTCCTATTGAAAACACCAGAAAGCATAGGAATAAATGTGTCTTTCCTTAAAATGTTAAGTATTATCTATCATCAGCAAGTACAATCTGCAAAGGGAAAAATTTAGAAGCATTCCCAATAAAATCAAGGGTGAAACAAGAATGCCCATTATCACCACAAGTACTTAATATTGTACTATAAATGCTTGTTTTAACAATAAGAGAAAAAAAGAAATTGAAGGAAGTAAAGTAGGCATTAAAGAAAGTACACTATCATTCTCGGCAGGTGATATGGTGCTATAACTAGAGAATACTGGAGAATCTAATAAAAACTAGCGGAAATAAATCATTACTTTGGCAAAGTTGCAGAATACAAAATAAACTCACATAAATCATCTGCATATCTACATTTTACCAAAAAAATCCAGCAGGAAGAAATAGAAAGTGCTGTAAGAAATGATGAACAGGATGATTTCAGAAAGAGTTGGGAAACCTTACCTTAACTGATTCAGAGTGAAATAAGCAGAACCAGAAGAACAAAGTATACAGTAATAGCAATATTGTGGAATGATTAACTGTGAAAGAGTTACTCTCAGCAATATAATCATTCTGAATTATCCAGAAGGAATTATGCCAAAGAATACTATTCACATGCAGAGAAAGGACTTTTGGAGTCTGAATGCAGATCAGATCATATTATTTTTCAGTTTAGTTTATTTGCATTTTTATTGTAGGGTTTGGGGTTTATATGATTATTCTCTTATAAGCATGAAGAATTTGGAAACACATTTTGCATGATGATACAAGTATAACCCAGATCAAATTGCTTACCATCTATGGGAAGGGGAAGTGAGGGAAATGGGGAAGACAATTTGGATTATTATACTTCAAAAAACTTGTATGTAAAATGGTTAATGTATGTTATTTGTAAAACAAATATCTTTATAAACTCTTAAAATATGTGTATATAGATTGTATCTTTCATTTTCCCCTTTTTCAGTTCATTCTCTCAGTCGAACATTCATCGATTTTTCTTCAAATATAGTAGCTGTATATAATGTTCACTTGATTCTATTCATGTCACTCTTCATTATTCCATGTAGTTCTTTCCAAGTTGTTTTTTTAATTAATCTGTTTATCATTTCTTCCAGTGCAGTATATTCTATCACATTCATTTACCAATATTAATTCAGTCATCCCTCAATTGGTGGACATCCATTCAACTTCCCGTTTCCTGCTACAATAAAGAGACTTCTAAAATATTTTGAAACATATTGCTTCTTTTTGTTTTTCCCTGATCTTCTTGGGAAACAGAGTTAAGCAAAGTATGACTGGATCACAAGGTTGTTTGGAACAGCCATTGCTTGTGTGCCCCCAGGACAAAGTAAAGTCCCTGACATAGAAAACACTTCGAGCATTTGGACTAATGTGCACTGAATTATATTAGAATGAAAGGTACCCACTTTACTCTTGTGTCTAAGTCTGACCTTAAGGTGAAAAAGAATAAAGAAAAAAGTCGTTGATAACATGGATGGAAATGTAAAGGATATTACTAGCTTTAACTGAATGACCCTTGGGGGTACTCCAATTCAAAAAACAATTAAATGCAACAATTTTATTTTTTGCTTGTTTGTCATGCCAGACATTGTTTTACCCCTGAGAAACAACCACAAAAACAAATATTCTTTGCCTTCAAACAGTCCACATTCTACTATAGAGAAGAGGAGATAACAAATCATGATAGAGGAAATATTGAGAGTAAATAAATGCAAAGTATTTTCAGTGTTGAGATAGTATCACTAACAAGATGTGTGAGGAATCAACAAAAATTCTTCTCTGATAAAGTAAATTAGTTGAATCATGAAGAAAGATAGGGAGACTAAGAGATGGAGGTGAGGAAGAACATTTTTGATGGGTTGGGCTGTGGAAGCATTTTATGCAAAGATATATAGGAAGGAGATGGAATATAATTTTTTTGAAGTTGGCTAGTTTGGATGAAATATTAAGTGCATCCAGAAGAATTAATGTAAGATTAATATGCAAATATAAGTTGGAGCCAAATTTTAAAGGACTTTAAATATCAGACAGAATAATTGCAGTACTACTTTATCATAAAGGTAACAGATAGCAAGGAGTCTAGATGACACAGAATATAGAGTTCAAGCAAGCCTAACATTTATATTTTCATTGAGACTCTCGGTAAGTCACCTAAACTTATTCACCTCAGTTTCTTCATCTGTAAAATGACCTATTGAAGGAAATAGCAAACTACTCTACTATTTTTGCCAAGAAAAGTCCAAATGGGATCATGAAGAGTTGTATATGACCTAAATACCTGAATAACATTAATGGTCAGGAGCAAATGAATGATTTTTTATGAAAGGAAACATCATGTTTGAATTTGCCATTTATTGATATTTTTCAAGAAATCTTTTTGTGATGTTGGCAGGTTTTTTTGTTATTATTATTTATTTTTATCTCGTAGCCTTTTGCTAAAACATATAAAGTTAAAATGTAAAACTTGGGCTTGCTTGGACATTTGTGTCATAACAAATAATACCATATATTACATTTAATCATACTATTTCCTCATGTTAACTAGAGTTAGAAAAATATATTAATTTTAAGGTATTTGTTTTATAAATGGGTAAAACAAAGACAAAAATGGAATAATGACTTTCTCATGCTCGAAAAATGAGAAAGCAATACACCAGGAGTGCAAACTCTCATTTCCAGAGATGAATTCAACTTTCTTTCCCCTCCCCCATACCATAACATTTTAGATTCTTTGCTTTTCCAAAATCATTCAAAATAAAAGGATCTAATTTTCCTGAGTGACCTTACAGAATCATAGAACTTCATTTAGAAATAACATTAAATTTTATCAACCATACCTCAAAAGATATAGCTAATATCACATGTAACCCAATAAGTATACAACTTTTTCTGGTATAAAAGGCTAAAGGACTCATGTGTATTTGTGTGTGTGTGTGTGTGTGTGTGTGTGTGTGTGTGTGTGTTTGAAGACACTATTTATCAAAGTAGTTCATCTTCTGGATAATTTTAATGGTTAGGAAAGTTTTTTTATTTTATTTTATTATTATTTTTTTAATTTAAAAAACCTTACCTTCCATCTTGGAGTCAGTACTGTGTATTGGCTCCAGGGCAGAAGAGTGGTAAGGGTAGGCAATGGGGGTCAAGTGACTTGCCCAGAGTCACACAGCTGGGAAGTGGCTGATGCCAGATTTGAACCCAGGACCTCCTGTCTCTGGGCCTGACTCTCAATCCACTGAGCTACCCAGCTGCCCCCGGTTAGGAAAGTTTTTGATGTTTTGATATTTGATATCAAGTTTAGTATTTTTTTTACTACTCTCTGCCATTGCTTCTGGACTATCTTTCTGGAGCCAACAGAATGAGTTGAATCACTCTTGGATGTGATAGCAATTGAAATACTTGAAAAAAAATAATTGTGTCACCCAGTGCTTTTTCTTTTTTCCAGACAAATATCCTCAGTTCATTGAAGTAAACTTAATATGACATGCATTTGAGTGCCTTCCCCATGATGGTTGCCCTCCCTGGAAAACTTCCATGATTACCCATGTCTTCTCCCAAAAGTGATGAATAAAGCTAAAAAATTCTCTACGTGGCATCTGACCTTGGTAGAGGATAGAAGAGTTATTTGTAATTGCATTTTTTGTTTCATTTTCAAGCAAGCATTCAGGATTTGACATGTTGACAAGAAAATAAATGCTACCAAGCAAGAGTATCCCTTGGAATACTTTGGAACACTAACTTTATCTTAGCTGTCCTCCGAGATCTGGATGCCTCAATAAAAGGATTCAAGTCTTTGTTCCACTGGATAACTTCCTCTAATGACAATCTCAGATAGAAATACAGAAAGGAGAAATGAGGTAGAGAAGTTTATTTTCCTGCATCCATCATTTTGTGCTCCTCTTAACAAGAGTGAATCTCTACTGTATGAACCCAGTGTGAAATCTCATTGTTGATAACTGCTATAATCATTCTGCTAGGTCTAGAGGGAATTAGGAGACCTGGGTTTGAGTAATGACTCTTAACTTTGCTATGTGGCTATGAACTTGTTACCTCATACCTCTGAGCTGAAGTCTACCCATCTGTAAAATGAGTATCATCTAAAGGATGATAGCATCTGAGATTTTGAGTTGAAAGGAAACTTGAGCAAATACGATTCTCAAATTTTACAGGCAAGGAAACTGCCATTCGGAGATTTTAGATGACTTGGCAAAGATTTCAAAGGTAGTAAATGACTGAACTAAAGGACTTTAATTCATGTCTCCTTGATTCTAAGTTCAGAACTCTATCCACTATGCCTTAATCTACCAAATAAGGATATTACAAAGAAAATACTATCTCAATCATTTCCCATTAAATGAACTGTTGTTATTATTAGTGAATAAAGCAGAAATTGGCCTTTTTTCATCAATTTTCCTTAAATGTGATATTGCCTTATTCTTTTTGTGCAACCAACAGCTATAAATTGCATGTAACTTTTCAGCATTAACTCTTTGAAGCCAATATTTGCCTCTGTGCTATGTTATCTCTGGTCTTGGCCCAAGACAAAAAGACTCAGTATTTTAGAATTTCCACCTACCCTGATATATATTTTCCTAGGGACCAACCCATCCTAATTCAGCAAACTTCTCTTCCCAGCCACTTATGCCTTGGACCAATAACGTAGGAACTATCTAACATTCTGACCGATAACACCAGGAACTTGGCCTAGACAACACACATCTTTCCCCTCCTTCCTCCAACTTCCTTTTGCCTCTATCTATTCCTGAAATGTACTAGTTTGTTTTTTTTTTCCTCCTTCAGGCTAAAAGATCAAATGACCCCATAGTGCATTAATGCTCTTTCCAAATTCTGATCCAGTCTCCCAGAAAAACCTAAGGGAGTCCTGAGCCAACTTGTCTTTCATCCTTGGATTTAAAGAAGAGATCAAAGGGGATGAGTTGAGCACTTTAGAAGTCCCAAGAACATTTAATTCTTCAGTGTCTGCTGGCTGAAGCATGACTCTCCAGAGGAATGGACTAGAATTCAGATGGGGTTAAGCCATTTTTCTTTTCAAAATACCTACATAGGAGACAGGTTAAGCCCCCCCACACACACACCAAGGAAAAGCAATCTTTATGAATATGATTTGCTCAGTTCTAAACCTAGGACTAAAATCACTGGGCAGTCTGTGTTCATTGTAACTGGTAACAGGGAAACACCCTGGAAATCCAGAGTTTGGAAGCCAAGTAGGAAGTAAACAAATACCTTTTTCCCTCAGCCAAAGATGTATCCATTACTTGATGTCAGACATCCAGGCCATCTGTCATAGTGGAGGCAGACCAAGAAAAAATGAGGGCAGGAGCACACATGATAAGGGACAAAGACTCCTCTCACAGAGGGGATAGTAGGATGTATTTTAACATGGAAGCACCTGAAATCAAATTCTGAGCAACAGAAATGCCAACAATCCTACCAAAGAACTAGTCAATCAACAAAGATATCTCCTATCAGCAGAGAGATGGGAGACTTTAGAATTCTGGAAGCATTGCCAGATGTGGTCATAATCAGAAATTTCATTAATAGTCTTCCTTTTTGTGGCAAGTTTAGGGAAGTTACCAAAAAAAATAAGGCAATCAGGCAGCAGGGTGCCTCAAGGGCCAAGCCTGGAGACTGGAGGTCCTGAATTCAAATCTGGCCACAGAACCCTTACAAAACCTTTACCATTCTTCTACTTTGCAATCAATTGATTATAAGACACAAGATAATGCTAAAAAAGAAGAAGAAGAAGAAGAAAGCAGCAACCTTGAGGAGTTTATATTGTACATGGCATCAATGAATTCCAAGGCCTTTTATTTCATGTGCTATCTGCTGAAAGTTGAATAATTTGAAATGAAGGATTGGATTTTTTCTAAGATCAAGAATTTTTTTTGTATCTGCTTTGAGAATTTTAGCTTAGAGAAAAATTCTATGCATTGATATAATCTACATGAGGCCAGGCACCATTGGGCTTTCACCTGTGTATTTTAATATCTAGAAAAGTGCCTGATATACCTTTTTGATTGATTGATGTTAATGTGATAAGAATGGATCATTTCATTTGATTTCAATCTTATGACAATACTGAGCTAGCTTATGAAGGTCTCATTATTTCCACTTTGTATTTGAGAATTTGGAGACTGAGAACTTAATTGACATACTTAGGATCACAAAGCTAGAAAGTGCCAGAGATGAGATTGAAAATCATATATTTCTCACCTTTAAGCACATTGCTCTTTTCACTCAACTATGTTTGTCTATACAGAGTGAAAACTCATTCTCAGATAATTTAAAGTCATCTGCTTTTTTGTGGGCCCAATATAGATGGAAAATACTACTTTCTCCTCTGAGTCTGCTTTCATTTTCCTTTAGATATTCATTTATTCAATGGATGTTTATTGAGGGCTTGTCATGTGTGAAAGGCATCATTAGTTAGAGTGGAGATATAAAGGTATGAGTTCATATTGCCAGTGTTGGAATCACAACAAAAGAGGTTATCCCTGAAGAAGCAATAGGCACATCCTTTCTGGAATGAATGTTCTTCTTTCTTTCAATTGACTAAAATATTATTGCAGATGTCAGCTTTTAGGGACCTTGACATCTTAGGGGCCAATGAACAATTCTTCATTTACCATGAGAGATAAAATCTTCTCTCTGATTTTTCACCTGTTAAATGTTATTACGGGGAGAATGCATTGAGTAGTGAGCCATCTCAAGTTCAAAATAAATAGAGAAAATTATTTATTCTTAGAATTTTACTTTTTGGGAAGAATAACGATTGTACTAGCCCAAAGGACAAAGGAAAGACAGATGGTGGGTGTAAGCAGCCTGTAGCACATTGGCAATGACGATTTACATATAAGAAATGACATCAATCAATCAATCAATCGGCAAGTGCTTAATATGTACCTACTATTCTGGGCTGGGCCCTGGGGACACAAAGATGTCTAAGATGTTGGAACAGTGCCCAACCAGCACAGGGTATAGCACAGACATATGGAAAAGCAGGAGGAAACAGCATAACTGATGGTTGTCATGTGATAAAAAGGTCATAGATTTAGGGACTTCAGTTAACATCTAGGATAACATCCTCATTTAATAGATGAGGAAATTGGGAACTCCAGGAGGTTAAATTCTTTTCTAATGTCTCAAAGTTCAGTCTGTTTAAAATATAGATTGTGTGAATTAAAAGCCTCCTGGGCAGAATCAGCTCTAACATCATACTAGCAAGCTTTTGGAGAGCAGAAACCTACCTTCATTTTTGTTGTGGTAGACAGCTTATTGCACTAGAAAACTTCCACTCTGGTCATAGCACCACATGAACTTAAACAACAAAAACAAAAAATCTTATCTAAGTCTTAGAAACAGTACTGAGTATTGGTTCCAAGGAAGAAAAGGGTAAGAGATAAGCAATGGGAGTTAAGTGACTTGCCCAGAGTCACACAGCTATTGTCTGAGGCCACATTTGAACTTAAGAACTCCCATCTCTAGACCTGGCTCTCAATCCATTGAACCATCTAGCTGTCCCCAACCTGGATTTTAAAGGAATATGGAAAAGTAGGATAAGGGAGAGGCAATAACATTAACATAATATCTTATTGGTTCTTATTCTAATGGTGCTTAGTAGATATGGTTTGAATAGCTTATTGATTGATCATTCTGCCTACTTCGTACCTAAGTTTTATTAGGAGCACTAATGTTGTCAGTGTCCTGCAAAAAAGCATCCAGTTGCCTGATTCTACTTAATGTTTATTGAGAGCAGCCCAGCTTGATTCTTTTATATGTGAATAGTGAATATTGAATAAGAAGTTATGATACCTCAGTTCTACTTCAGAAGAATATTCAATAAAAGCTTTGAAGAAATGTATCTAGAAATGTGTTTAAAAATGACTATTTGAAGAATATTGAATTTTCTTGTCTTCTTTTTCTTTCATTTCCCTTATTATTGACTTTCCTGATTAGTCCTCAATGGAATAATAGAACTGAACAGATAATTCAACAGATAACCCTAGAAAGAGTAACATTTAAAATATTTAGAAAAATCACATCTTGGAATTTGAAAACTACTAGAGCTATAGATTACAGTATTTCCTACAACACCAGTCATTTTTGGACAATTCTCATTTGTTGGGATATTTCTGTTCATTCATTGTTGTTTACTCATTTTCCAAGTTGTGCCCAACTCTTTGTGACCCTTTTTGGCATTTTCCTGGCAAAGATTCTTGAGTTGTTTGCCATTTCCTTCCCTAGTTCATTGTATATATGAGGAAATTGAGGCAAACAGGGGTCAATATCATGCCTACGGTCACACAGTAAGTATCTGAGGCCAGATTTGAAGGTGGAAAGATATCTTCCTTCCTGACTTCAGATCTGAGACTCTACTTAATTTGTTTCATTATCTGATATCAATTCCAAATTGTTTTTTCTTTTCCTCCAACTTCATATGTCTGATTCTGCCCTGACAAAAACTAGAAAAAATAAAGTCTTCCTTCTATGTAATAGCAAACTAGAATAAAGTTTACCTTCTGTGCAATAGGAAATTCTTTCTCTGTCTTCTGACCTCTTTCACTACTGAACTACATCATTTAAAAATATATTACTTATTTATTTTTAGATATCTATTTTAGTTCTAACACAAACATCTCCTGACATATTTTTATATCATTCATTCACTATACATGGTTCTTCCCTTGGTACTAAAGTAATTTTTTCCTTTACAGCTAGGAGAATTGTTAAAAGAATAAGAAGAAAAATAAAAGAAATAATTGAATAACACAGCAAATAGGAAATCAAACCTCCCATTTCTTTTCATTCTCAAGTATAAGCCTATAGGTGGAGCTCAATGAGAGGAAGAGGAAAAGTTCCTTGATGAAGATTGCCTTGTGAAGACAGATAGGTCATTAAAATAGATTTTGGATTGAAATCCAAAGATTTAGGAAAGGATGGTGAATCAGAGCAGTGTTGGCAAACCTTTTAGAGACTGAATGCCCAAACTGCACCTTCGAGATATCTGTGAACCATGTAACTAAGGGAAAATAGTCAAAATAAAAATAAAATAAAAATAAAAAGATACCAGTGAGCCCCCCACTTTATCTCAGATAGCAGAGAGAGAAATTTTTCAAATTCATCTGCTGGGCAGAGGGGTGGGACATGTGAACATGGTCCCTAGGCATAGTGGAGATGGTGAATAGAGCAGCCCCCTCCAGCACACCAGCGTACCACATCTTCACCAGCATGGAATAAGAATATTAAATGGTGAACAAAGAATGTTAAAAGAAAAAATGAAAGGGCAATATTAGGACTCAAAATTTTTTAATATTAGAATAAAAAAACATAGAATGTCATACCTGAAAGTAACATTTAGCCAGTCCAACTCCCTCATTTTACAATTAGGAAGCTAAAGCTCAAAGAATTTAAATTTGTTTTCTAAGATCACAAAGGAAGTTAGGAGAACAAACATAGCAAATCAGAAGCTTTTGTTTCTCAGTTCAATGTTATGGTATATAATTCTGCCTACAGTCATACTCAAAGATGGGCTCTGCAAGGCCCTGAGCAAATAACAGTAATTTTATCTACCCCCAGTAAGTTTAATAATTAAAATGACCAATAAAGGCAATCTTGAATGAGAATTAAGAGTTAATGATCAACATTTTAGAGAATCAATGGCAAATCATGTTTTCCACTTCCAGACAAACAGATAATTGACTCCATAAAGGGGGAAAAAAACATCCAGGGGTATGCTTGAGCCAGATTGTACTTGCTTTCAGGATAATGGTTTATTTTTCAAAATGAACATTCATACTTTGGAAATGAATAAATTGTACAAATAAGGGATTGATTTGTTTTGCTTTTGATTTCCTAGATTTAAAAATTGGAGAAAATGCTCTCTATGCAGATTATAGTCAAAAGCTTATTGTGACTTTTTTTTTCTGGTGAGTCAGATGTTAAGCATTTGTTAACAAACCACTGATACTTCATACTTGAATTTTTAATATATATATAACTAAGGTGGGGATTTATTTTGCTTTACTACAAGGTTTTGATTATTCTTGTTATTGTTGCTGTCATTTCATTATTCTTTTCCATTTTCGGAAGGGGGAGTCAAGGGAGAAATTATAGATGTTTGTTCACTGAAATTTATTGAATTGAATTAAATTTGAAAAAAAATGAAACTGACAAAACAAACTGTGCAGACAAGTATAAGAGAACAAAATAAAAAGTCTTACTCCGTACCAGGCACCTTGTTACTTGCTGGGAATAAAGGAAGTTTAAAGAACCTCCTAATGGAGATGACAACAGTAAATTACCTAAGTACATGCAAGTCCTACATTGAATAGAAGGAAGGTTCTCAGAGAAAACAAGAAGTAGTAGCCAGGAAGGATCAGGAAATGTGTCCTTAGAACATGTGACTTGAGCTGAATCTTAGAGAACTTCAGACAAACCAAGATATGAACATTTTTGGTCTAGAAAATAGTTGAGTCAAAGCCAGTGGATCAGTCCATTAAGTTTTATAAAACATCACCTACTTACAGACACTGGTCTAAGTGCTTAAGTAGGAGATAGGATGTCATGCTTGAAGAAAGCAAAGATCCTGTAGTCTATGGAATTAAGTAAGGTATGGGAAGACTAGAAAAGCAAGACTTAGAGGGCTGTAAATATACCAAAGAGATGAAGTCAAATTGATCTTGAAGTTAATTCAGAGTTTTAAATACTTGAGGACCTCTACCTATCCTTCCTGAGTCAAATATTATCAGCACTTTCAGTCAAACTTCATAAGATATGAACTTAAGTCTCTTCATTCTTCTGTAGCTCTCTAGATTATCAATATTATTCCTAAAATATGTCTATCACAATGAAGACAGCACCCGAGGACAGTATAGGATAGACATAGATTTCTGACTTGGAACTGGAATTGAACTGATAAATAATATCAGTACCATGAATGAGATTAAAGCTGTATCACTTTAGCTTTAAGCCATCAATATCTACCCATGATTCCCCTAAAATAGGGTTTCTTTGTGCAAGACTCAGTTTTGAATTTCTTCTCCATTTGGAACAAGATAGTTCCAATGATATTTCTGTTATGGTTGTTGTTTTCCCACCCTTGGACCTATAATTTTAAACTTCCTCCTTTGATAATTCTAAAAATAACTGTCTAGCTTTGCTACACAATAGAATAAATGAAATATTCTCTTCAAAGCCCATAAGAAAATGGCATTATTAGTGACTTATGAGATTGGTCAAGAGGGTGGAAGGAGAAGTATTTTTTCCTACAAGTTCGTTGCTTATATTTAATTCTTTCTTTATCATTCTTAAATGCTATACTATGTTTTCACTTGTCTGCTAATTTTTAATGGTTGAGTCAACATGTTAAAAAAATAAGTATGTAATTTTATTTGTTAGGCATTTTGAGGACTGCTGAAATCTTTGTGGAGTGTATAAATATCTTTAAAAATGCAAAGCATTAGAGTAATAATTAAGCATTCTATTACACAGACTCATTGCATCATAAGATTTTGGACTCAGAATTCAATTAGTCATTAAATATCATCTAATCCCAGCCATTTATTTTATATTTGAGTAAAATGAGGCTGAGGCAATTTAAATGATTTACTGATGGTCATATAGCAAGTGTCAGAAGCAAGCTTTGTTCTCAGGTCTCCCTTGCTCAGACTCCATCAATTTGTATACTATCATATTGTTTTTACTACAGAAACATTGCTTCCATCACTTACTAACTATATGATCATGAACCAGTCATTTAACCTCTCTAAGCTTCTGTCTGTGAAATATTAATAAAAATGTCTATAGTAGGTACTTCTTAATTCAAGTCAATTCAACCCAACATGCAGGTATTAGGTGTCTGCTATGGGGAAGGCAAACTGGACATTTTGGGTTCCAGAAACAACAAATTAGTCATCCTTTATCTTAGGACTCAAAGGACATAATGAGTGTAAATCATTCTGAAGGCTAGTACTCAGGGCAGTAAATTGTAGATGACAGTCAAACAATAGATTCTCGTTCCATTGGATTGGATTAGAGATACCTTCTTTAAGTTTCACCCCCAATTCCAACATGCCGTTCTTTTCTTTGTTGATTTGTTAGCCTAGTTCCTCTTTGTAGTGTCTTTAAATGGTACAAATGCAAGGTCAAAGGGAGCAAAATCATTACTGTATACATTTTAGGTCTGCTTGGGATTCTGCTCCATCTTCTGTGTGATATCATTGACCTTAACTTCCTCAGTCTTTGAAGTTTACAGAGAATGAACTAATGGAACTGAGAAAAAGGATGTAAAATTCTTTTTCAAGTATTATTTTCATGTAGCCCTTTGAAAGGTGATAGGAATCAAGTGTACAGGTCCATTAGGGATTTGATGATGCTATCAGAATCACTGAATCCTGGCTGATGTAAAGGTGTTAGTTATGCCTGGATTTTTCTGACCACTTTTTTAAAACAAGAGGTCAATCTTTATACCCTTCTAGTACAAAAGGGACATGCACTAAATCTCCATTCTGTCGCTATCTTTCAGTAATTGTTGGTCCAATTGATACTACATTTTCTTCAACTAGCCAAGGACTGTATGTAGTTGTGCATAAATTAGTGAGGCAATCTTCAGTCAGGAAAGTGAGTCTCTTATAGGGAATTCTAAACCTTAAAAGTTTTAAAATTCCAAAGCAGTGAGGAGTGTTATGTAGAGATGGATGCATGGAATCCCTGCAAAGATACAGGAACAGCCTCACCCAGAATTCCAGGGGACCCCCCCCCTGGAGAACTTTGGGTGAGGGAGCAGTTGAGAAGAGTTGGCAGTTGCTTTGTGGGGAGTTGAGGTGAGCAGACACTCTGCTTACTGCTCCTGACTTGGGGGTTCACCTGAGTGGCCATTGTGGCATAAGCCAGTGTGGTTTCTACTCAGGGGCTAGCCTGTTTGTTAGAATTAATCCTTATCAATATCAATATAATAATAATTTAATGATTTAGTGAATTAGATATATAAATTATCTACCAAGAGAGCCAGTTCAATTAGGTGCCTTCACCCCCTCCTGTGGGGGGGAAGGGCAGCTTCAACCTAATAGATCAGGGTCACCTTTCCTTATCCAAATACCTTCATTAACCCCTCTAGTTTTCCTTTTTACTTCTTAATATAAGCTTTACCTTCAAAATCTGTGCCTGGAAATTATTTGGAGGAATACTCACAACTCAAGTTTGGTCATCTAGTTTGAATCCTGTCAACTGTCAGTTTTAAGAAGATCATTTATCCCAGTCCTCAACAGTTAGATAGCTAGCTTCTACTTATTCCTCTATTAGACCTGTGAGGAATATAAATTAAAGAAAGGGAACATCATTGGGGTTTAGCTATAACAGAAACTTACCAGAAGAATCTTAGTCAGTCTCCATTTTCCAACTGAAGCCTCAACTGCTTAGGGGGGAGGGGTTTGAGAACTCCCTCCTTTCTCACTGAAGCCTGTCAATCAGTGTCTGTGACTTGAAGGTTTACTGGCCCTGATACATTTATCTGCTTCTCTAAATTATCTGTTATTATCATCATAACAGGAAAAATACTTATAATCAGGAAGATGGAAACAAAGGAGGGAGCATGGATAGGGGAAAAGGTTCGCCAAGATTATGCTTGGAGAAAACAAAATATACAATGATGTGGAAGAGAGGAAAAAGTGCATTCTAAAACACAAGAGCCCCATTATTATCATAGATACTAATGTGAGCCCTGGAATCTCTTTGTGAAGGGAAATGAGTGTTCTGCTATGACATCAAAATTTCTTTAAAGAACATCTGAATTTATAATGGACATAGAGTATTCGTGATCTGGACTCATTTATTTTGCTCCTCTTTTTCCAGAGGATAAAAGAAAGTAGTCTACCAGCAATACTAAAGGCTGAGGGTGGGAGGAAGATAGAAAAAATGTCTGTTCATGAGGAAGACATAGCGCTGTCCATCTGAGAAGTCAGGTTACTAGGATCGATCATAGGTAGAAACTTTAGAATATGAAAGACCTAAATTTCAATTTAGATCACTAACCATTGGACTTAATGGTTTTCAAGTTTCTTTCTAACTGCAAGGAAGACATTGCTTTTATAATCCTATGATTTTTCTTTGGTATGAACTATTTAGCAGAGATTATTGATTTCCATGTCTTTGAAGTGTTTCCTTTGCCTACTCATCCACCTGAATGGATATATTCATTTAATCATTTATTTTATTTTTTGGTGTTTTTTTCAGTACTAGTTTTATTTATCTATTTTTTGAGAACTGCTTTTAATGGTAGTAGCTCTGTGATTGTTAGTTAAATCTAAGATTTTTTTAAAATTTTCTCCTGTAAGCTTGGACTTTGATTAAATCAACTAAATACTGTTAACTCAATTCACGTAGATGTACTTTTTATGGCAGGTCAGAAAACTTCTATTGAATTAATTTATCAATCAAAGAAAAGACCTTAATCAATTTGCAAGGCCTGAAAGTTTTTCATGAAATGATAAGATGATGCACTGGATATGAAATAGAAGCTGTGTGACAGAGGTTTTAGAAAAAAAATTAGGACAACAAGTTCATCGGAACTTGGTATTCCAATAGCAAATCAGTGTAATGGTGAAGCAGTTCCAGTTAAGTCCTCCATGTTGGATATCCATGGTAGAGTGAATTTTTGTCTCCTCTTTCCTAAATTTAAGGAATATCTCATAAACTTTTTAAATAATTCAAAGTATTTGAGATTTTCCATCTGAGATAAAAGTACCCCAAAATGTCCATCACTGATAGAAATGTCAGTTTAGGAAGCTAACAGATATACTGAAAATTTGTTAGGAGACTTATTGAAAAGTAACTCCAGGAACCCACAAGGATTCCAGAGAAAAACTATACCATTCCTAAAGAGAACATAATGGCAATCCAATAATAGGAATTCCAGATATCAGAAGTTATAAGTGGTCCTTTCTTTCTTGTACTTTCTCAGGTTGATACTAATTGTCCTTTACCTTATAAGTAGTGCTGACTATGTCTTTGGTTTTGATTTGTTTTAGAAAAGGGATGATATTTTTTTGTATTTATTTTCCTAATACCACCATTTTAAATATCCATTTCTAAAGGCTGCTTACATGTAGCAGGCTAATTGTTGGAAATGAGAAAACATAATGGATAGAGCTTGTAAACATTAGAAACCATAGTTAGTAACTCAAGGTTCATTCTACATCTCTATGGTGAGAAATGGTACATGTATGTACCTTCATGGATATACTGGGTATTGGGATGGTGGTTCTAAAATCTGTGCTACACAATTATTCATCAACCATTTGCCAAGTAGTATAGGGCTACTATATATACAAAAATAAATAACATTTTATTTCCAAGGAAATATATTCTAATGGTAGAATACAAAATAAATACATAAACAATCTGCACATTTTCAGGGTGTTGGGCAACATGCTTGCAATCAATTGTATTAAAATCAAAAGTATTTTTTCCTCCTGAATTCCTTGACAATAGGAATTATTTCCTATAGTAGGCAGCATAGGAATGTTCACAAATATATTACCTTTACATTTAAGTTCAATTCTATACTTCCTGGTTTTTTGTTGTTTGTTTCCTTAAGATCTTAGAAAAAACCAAGGAGTAAAAATATGATTTGGGGCATTGTTTGCCTGCTGGCTAGCAAGCTCTTAATCCAAGATGGATGGGCACCTATCTTCCCACCATCTCTTTGAGGAGGCATAAAATGGAAAACATAATGACATTTGAACCTCTGGAAGCTGCAGTTCATGACTCACCATTTAGTTTTATTTGTTGGTAGCAAAAATGTAAGAACTTTTATTCTAATTCAAGGAAGAATTTTAGATCAAGCTAAACAATATTATTATAAAAAAGTAACTGTTTGTGAATCCAACACAGAAAGATTCTATTTCTCTGAAATAGCCATTTAAAAAATAAAGGAACCTTTTCTCAGAAAGGATAAACTTCTTTTATATATAATATTCTAGTAATTATGTATTTTATTTCAAATATGTTTCTCCTACCTTTTTATTTTATTTTTAAGTTAGACATTGATCCATTCTTCTATACCATCTCTGAAGGAGAGTTTGAACTATGCCAACTATGATTATTTTTTAAAGAAAAGTTCAATAGGTGTCCCCTCCCCAAAGCCTCAGTTAAAGAAGAGCATGTCAAAATTAATTTAAATTGAATGGTCTATTTTTGCATCTTACAGTGATTCCACAATGTTTCCATTTACAAATAACAACTCCCTTTCATGTAATTAAGCAATTATTTACATTTCCTAATTTATTAAGCCTTAATTGAATATCAAAACATCCAAAGGGGTCATTTTGTCTTGTCATTTCCAATTAATTCACCCATGTTGAACAAACTTCTCATGTAAATAGTATTCTTGTAATAAAAAGTTTCTAGCATCCAATTGCCAAGTTTGATATATATGCATATATAAACAAACTTGCCTATACACACAGATATATATACACACATACCCGATTTTTGTATGTATATGTATATATGTGTTTATATATACATGTATATGTATGTATTTTCTCTCTGTATATATAATAGATTAAAAAGTGAGTTTTTATTATTAAGAGGTATAACAGATTGTTCATGCTAAAAATGTTTTTCTGTGTTTTTGTATAAATGACTGAGGATGTTATGATGTTAAGGCAATGTTGATTTTTTTAATGCTAAATAATATGATTGAATTAGCAGTATAAAATAATTTATACCATTGGTATGGGAGAGTAAGGATATGGATAAAATTATTTTGAAACAAACAACCTAAATTAATTTTAAAACAACATGCCATAATTTATATATGCAAAATAATTTATATTTAAATATTGATGAATTTAGAACTGCTAGAAGTATTACAGCAGTGCAATTAGAAGATTGAGCACTGATTCTGGGGTCTTAGGGCTAAGGTTTCAATCCTGCCATTTTTATTTTCTACCTTCCTGATACTAAGCAAGTCAATTAGCTTTAGCTTTCCTGGGTTCTGAAAGTTAAATTAAATATTTGCATAATGTGAACTGTGAGGTCCTTTCCAACCTTAAATTATATTAGCCCAACTAGTGAGGTGAGATTTCAATCTAATGATCTGTGGTTTCTATAGATTTGGGTTCAATTTCTGACTGTTAGTATTTCATACTTGTTTGTCATTTACTAATGTATTATTTTATTTATAGGTAGATCTGCAGTTTCCACAAATTAAAAGATGTAATCACACTTCAGATGGTATAAAAACAAGTCTTCTGCCCCTAAGAATCTTTCTATCAGAATTATAATAGGTGAACGATTTGCATGACAAATTTTGAGTCTGTGTCATTTTTAATAGACTCCTTGATTAAAAGATGCATGCACTTAGAAATCCTTTTGTTAAAAATCTTCATTTTATTGGTAAGGACTGTGCAAGTCAAGAGTTTTTAAGTATATTTGTAGAGACAATGTTTGAACCCAGATCCTTTGGCATCAAATCCAAAATACTTTCCATCGTCCTTTAGGAGATTCATGCTTATTCCAAATTATTTGCCTTCAGATGATTTATACACCATCCCAAATGGCTTGCATGGAAATCCAGAAATCCTTCCCTTACTTTTCTACCCTTAGGCTTTACTCACTACAGAAGCTCGGACTGAAATTTTCTTCCTTCAAACTTTACTTGTTTCAACATTTATCTCTATTAAACATCTATTACAAGTGACATCAATAGCTCTTTTATTTTTTTTCTTCACCCAATTAAAACTGATCCATTTCTCCATCACAGTTATAGTTTAAATCTTTCCTATTCTCTTATTCCTTTTTTTACATTTTTATGTATATTCATTAATTGGAAAATTGTTGAACAAGTTACATCACACAAATGTAATGAGATGTTAATTTCCCATATGAAAGTTCAAAGAGACAGTATTAGAGAAACCTTTGAAGACTTATGTGAAGTGATTCTGGGAAAAATGAGCAGAAGCAGAGGAACTATACATAAAGTAAAAAAAAAACAGCAATGAAAGAAAAATACCTTTGAAAAAACTAAAGAACCCTGATTAATGTAATGGTCAACTATAGTTCCAGGGAACAGATGAGTTAATATTTGTACACCACTTTTTAAAACATCAACAAGTATGTAAATGATAGCTATAATTATTATTAATGATGATGAAGTGTTCTATTACCCCCTGATAGAGAGATGATAGAATCAAGATGCAAAAACAAGACATCCATATATAGATATAGACACCATAAGAATTAATCTTATTTTACTATACATACTAGTACATCATTGTTCTCTTCTTTTAATTTGTGAGTGGTATGAAGAAGTGAGCAAGTATAAGGTTCCTTAACAAATATATATTAAAAATGAAGATAATTAATATGAAGAAGACAGGGATTATGCCTTTTCATCTTTATTTTTCTTTTCAACTATAGTGCTTAGCATTGAATTCATTTAATTCATTATGCCACAGTATGAAAAATGGTAGATAATTCAGATACTCTAAAAAGACAGATTTCAAGTTTCATTTTATAAAACAAATTCATAAAAAAGCCAATAAATAAATAAATGGGCAAATTAATAATGAAATGCATACATAAATACAGTAGATATACATAAAAATATGACTAGAAATCCATGCCCCTGTTCCCAAGCCACTGAATGACATTACCAAATAGGTCTAGGTTCATTTTCTTTCAACAGATATAAAATCAAACAAGGTTCAGTACTTAAACTCTTTGCATTATGTATGATATTTGGAAGCTTAAGCTTAGTCATTTTATTGGAGAAAGAGTCCAGGGATTCCTTCATACTACAGTGATTACCATGTATATTCTGATAACTTTCAGTTCTCTATATCTAGGTCGAATGTTTCCATTGAGATTCAATCCCACATCACATACTATTTGACTTTTCAAACTAGATGCTCCGGAGACATGTCAAAATCAACATATACCCAACTGAACTCATTATTTTTCTCCCAAATCTTCCCTGCTTCCATAGTTCTCTATTTTTATCAAAGGAATAATCATTCTTCTGGTCTCTGGGGTTACTAATTTTAGTGCTGTTCTCCTTTTCTCAGTCTACCTCACCTGATTCTAGTTAATCAATTGCCAAATCTTGCTGCTACTGCTTCTAAGATATCCTTAACACCTAAAGCCATCTCTCTATTCACCCAATTAGTACCTTAATTGAGACCCTCAGCCTTCTTGCCTAGATTATTCCCAAAGCCTCCTAATCTGAATCCATTCCTTTCCCATCTCTCCTCCCTTCAATTCATTCCTCCATCCTGCTGCCAAAATTTTTGTTTTTCCAAAAGCATGTCTGATTGTGCCACTCTCATAAGGCTAAGAATCATTAGAGGTAAGTGCGGTCTAACACATCTTTTGACTGGTTTTCTCTCCATTATATCACTGAAAGCTAAAGAAGCAGATCTATGAAAAAATCATCCCAGATCAACCCGGCTGATTAATTAAAAACATTTTTTAATTAAAAAAATTAAAAAAAATCATTGATTTTTAATTAAACATGAATTAATGACTCTTTAGAAAGCATTACTTATAAAAGTTATATTATCAGAAGAGATTTTTCTTTAATACTCCTTCCCCCAAATGTGGGTACAGTCTTCCCCCAAAACACAGAAGTCAGGGGAAAATAGGTTGAAGTTTAGATTTGTACCTGAGGAATTCACAGCTCCTTACAATGCTTTTTTTTTTCTGTTTCTGGGGTTCCTATTGGATTTCTCCTCTGTATAGTGTCACTTTGGCTAAGTTCCTTGTCCAGAATTAATCCTGCCATTCTTTATTGTGCCTAATTCATCTTCAGTTCCTGATGTGGACATGACTACTTACTGCTGTTATCTTTTGGACACTGCTAGGATATCAATGAGGAGTTAAAATCCTCTAAAAAATGGAGTGGGAAAGAGTCTCTTTTCACCTTCCTCCCCTCCCAAGTTTTTCTCTCAATGTCTCCCATGATAAACTGTTGTCTCTTCTACACTGGCCAGGCAGTCTAATAACTATTTTATGAACAAACTTCCTTCCCAATCTAAACAAGACCCACAGACTATCTATATTAGTTTATTTCCTTTGATTGGTTGTTTTGTTTGTGTATTTGTTCACTACAGATATTTTTCACTTTTCACAGATGTTGGGATTTGGGCATTTGCTCCTTACTTTTAGTGGTGTGGGGAAAACAAATGATTGACTCAGTGGGCTCTTAACCTTTCATTTACATGAGAATCCATGTTCTTGAGGATACAGAAGGAACTCATCATAACAAAACCCTTAGAATTCTCCCTCTCTCAAGAGTCATATTAATGCAAATGATTATTATAATTCCAGAATCTTAATACCAAGCCCAAGTACAGGGGAGGTCAAGAGCCAAGTGAAGTATCTAGGGAGAGGTGGAAAATGTGAATCCACACACTGCTTCATACTCAAGGGCATAATCTGTGCATGTAGTCAGGGGGAAATTATTTGGAAAAGGCCAAATTTGTTAACATTACAATTCCAATTAAAAAGAGGTTTTAAAGTCATTAACAGGGTGCTTAATGAGGCAGCAGCTTTGGCTTGGTCTAATGGCATAAGCTGACAAATGTGAAGAAAAGAGAGTGGAGAGCAAGAATGTAGCAGCTAAGTGCTTTATGGAGGTCAGCAGGAAGAGAGGAGTTTGACCAGGTCCTTGCATCTGATAACAGGAAGTGATTTTTGATGCCTAAATATTAGGAAAAATGGAAAAGAACCAAGGTCATTTTCTCCAACAATTGTTCATTTCAGATCATGAAATCAGAGAAGGAGAAGAATCATTTGAATGAGAGAATGAAGACCTTGAAATTGCAGAGACTTTAATGGTCAGTCTAAACTCCTCTTTTCACAGTTGTGGAAACTGAGGCCATGAATGATTAGCTTTGGAAGTTCTAAATGAAATAGAATTATTAAAGCATTTTGCAAATTTTAAAATGTTAAATAAATATTATTATTACAATTGTTTTTACCTTATCATACTTGCATTACCAATTATGTGTAAAATAGCACCACTCAATACAACAACTACATGAAATGCATGCTGGTTAAGATGTGAGTCAATGTTACAAGAAATTGAGAAAGATTTCTTAGAAGCTGACTGGATCTCATAAGGTAATTTTATGGGAAGATATAAATAATGTTCACATAGGGATCTGAATCATAAGAGTAAATTTTCACAATGAAAAAATCAGATATCCCTTGACATACCATGTAAAATATAATCATTTGTTTAGCCTAGGTGGTTTAAATTGTAAATTGAAAAATATTTTATTATAATAAGCAATAGATTTCCTCTTTTCCCTCCATTCTTTTCCCTCTTTCCTATATTCTCTCCAGTCTAATTCATAAACATACATATATAGATAGATGTGTGTGTTTGTATATATATATATATATATATATATATATATATATATACACATATATTTATGAAATGTACACAGGACTCTTGGGGCTTAATTCTCTATCCTCTGCTCTATTCACTGGTTTATTTAAGGAGAGTTGATTTGCAGCAGGAAGGGCCCTTCATCTAGTCTCCTTGCCTTTTGATCCCGTTTCCTGCTTTTTTATATGCTTTTTTTCTTTCTTTTAAAAATCCTTAACTTTTAACTCTTACCTTCCATCTTGGAAAATCAATACTAAATATGAATTCCAAGGCAGAAGAGTGGTAAGGGCTTGGCAATTGAGTTGTGACTTGGCCAGGGTCACACAGCTAGGAAGTGTCTGAGGCCAGATTTGAACCCATTCCTCCTTACCCCATCTCCATGCCTATCACTGTGTCCACTGAGCCCTCTAGCCTTCCCTCTTCATCTACTTCCTGCCACATCCTCCTGTTTTACACACCCATTTCATCCTTCTTGGGCCCTTTCTAATTGGTATCATGATCTCTTCCCCATTCTCTCCTGCCTTTGTTCCTTGAACTTCCTGCTCCCTTTTGAGCTGGATGTCCTCTGGGTTCTCTAAGGAGGTGGGCTCTCATGTTTACATTCTCTTTTAGACCCCTCACTTCCCTACTGTATTATCCTTCTCCACCCACAACTGTACAGAGCTTTATGGAAATCTGGAAAGAACAAATCTTCTATTCTGCCCTAAGAAAGGGGGTGCGGCAAGGCAGAGGAGACAAGCAGCAAAAAGCATTCCTTTCCTTATTCTCTTTTGAAGGATCATCCTCTGTCTCTATTCCCTTAACTGTGGCCATCCCATAAGGCTCTGTCTTGGGACCCCATTCTTTTCTCAACTCTCTCCTTAGAGGGATAGGATAGGATCTGGGTTTCCCCTCTGTAAGGAGGAAACTTCCTGGTGAGGAAACTTAGTCCTCTTATTCAGGGTGGTACTTTCTCCACAACAAATAAGTGTAGCCAAGAGGCACTCAGAGATTAATATGTATCTGGGATGATATTTGAACTTAAGTCTTCTGGAGTTCAATTGTGATCTCTATTCAGAGAAATCCCAAATTTACATATCCATCCCTACCTGGTCTTCTTAACTCTACTGGAATCTCCAATGACAGCTAGACATTTACAACTCAACTGTAGTATTACATTTCTTAGAAGCCCATCCCTCCCACATTTAAAAAAAATTCCTCTCCTTTGATCTTAGAATGGATACTAAGTACTGGTTCCAAGGTAGAAGAGCAGTAAGTAGGCAACTGGGGTAAAGTGACTTGGTCAGGGTCACATTTGAACCTGGGACCTCCCATTTCCAGGCCTGATTCTCTATCCACTGAGTCGCCTAGCTGCCCACCTCCTCTGCTTTTCATCCTCCCAATCAACCAGTTGTGCAACCTTGGAGTCCTCCTTGACTCCTCCTGTTGTACCTGTTATGGATAAAAAGGGACACTAATATGGGAGGGTACTCTCCTTCCCTTGCTGAGTGACAGAGGGGTAAAAGGTGATTGAGGTGATAGGAGAGGAATGAAAGGGAAGGCTGAGTTTAGGGAGGAATGGACAAGACGGTATTAGAACGGTAAGGGTACAGGGTGAGGTGTTCAGGAGAGGAGCTGACACAAACTAGACACCCAAGCTAGAGACAGAGGACACTGGGGGGAAATAGGCTGAACCCTTCCAGGCAGGAAAGGTACTTCTACAGACACAAGGAATAGGGCCAGTCAGAAGTGGTTTGAATCTGACTTGAGGGCTTCCTTTTCAGTTTCTCAAGTCCTCAAAGGAGGAATCGCAAGGCTCCTCCCTGTCAGTGAAACTGAAGGGATTCAGGAGGAAGCATTGGGCAACTACATCCTCCCAAGATGGATGCCTCCAGTTTCCCTCAGGAAATAAAGAGAATAAATCCTTCCCCTTCAACCCTTGTCTAATTTTTCAACACAATGATTCTCCAGAGGGTTTGCTTAGGTAAGAAAGAGATTTATTAATGTTCAGGATTGGTCAGGAAGGAGAGAGGGGTTTGGAGTTTCTGACAGCCGCTAGGGAGAAACTCAAGATGGGGAAGGATCATAGGAATGGGTTAGACTGAGAGAAGAACCTGCTTCTCTCAGCTAGGGAAGATTTGGTTGCTCTTAAAGTAGAGGGAACACTAAAGGGATAGTTTGAATTCAAGGATGTCCTACTTGCCTATTGGGGAAAACTAAACCCACAAAGTCTATTTACTAAAAGCCAAAAGCCATTCTGCCTCCCAGAGCCCCAGGAAAACAGGCAGGGAAAACAGGGAAATAATATGGAGAAGGTGAGGGAAAGGTTTAGAGAAATTAGCTAAATTCAAATTGTCCAGAGACAAAGCACAGGCCAAAAGCAAAAACTCAAAGCCAAGCAGAGCTCTAGTTAGTCCTTCTGCTCTGTTCAAGCCTCAGAGACCAACTGACTTCTCTCAGAATTCTAAGGCTTCTAACTGCCAGAAGTTTTCAGTTGGCCCCTGCAAGAGCAAAAGCCTCTCTTGCATCTTTTGCATTATATTCCCTTATCCAATCTTGTAAAGTTTTGTGGATCAGCCTTTCCTCCCATGTCCCTCCACCTGTTCTCCTTTCTTTATTCCCATTATCACTAACCTAGTTAACTGAGAAGATCACAACCATCACTGGCCACCTTTCTTCCAATCTCTCCCGTTTCCAATCCATCCTCTAAAGTTATCATTCCTGTCACACATTTGACCATATCAGTGAATAATTGACACTCACCCCCTCCCCACTCACCTCCAATCAAAAATCATCATTGTCTTCCATTGTATCCAGAATAAAATCCACCCACCCTGGCATTTACCATTCTGAGCCTGTCTCTGGGACATCTCAAGTTTCTCTTGTTCACACACTTGTTATGGTACAGTGAAGTTGGCCCCCTAAGGTTGACTGAACTCAGCATTCCCTCTCCTGTCTTCATGCCTATGCACACATAGAGGCTGTCTTCCCAATTCCTGAAGGGAGATTGAACTCCCCCCTTCATCTCAGCCCCTGAGGGGCCTGGATCGGCTCAGGTGCCAGTTTTCCTGATCTCCCTCCCCTCTGCTCTCACTGCTCTCCTTAAAACAATTTTGTCTTCAGTCTGAAACATGGTAGGCATTTAAGGATTGTTTATCTTGCTAGATTGTGAGCTCCTCGATGACGGGGAGCTTCCTTTTTTTCTCTTTTTGTATCCCTAGCAGCTTAGCACTGGGCTTGGCACACAGGAGGTGCTTAATAAATGGTGATTCATTGATGGATTGAATTGGATTCTAGCTCTGTAGTTGCAAAGAGCCTGCTCTTCGCTTGGTTGGGTCTCTGCAGGTGGGATGGCGTGGCGAAGAATGGAGTGAAAACGAGCCAGAGTGCAAGTCAAATTGCAGAGGCTGTTCCTTCTAGTGCCATCTGCTGATTTTCATTTTTATACCCTTTTTTCTTTATGATCTCATACAGGTTTTGATTTTCCCATACTTTCAAAATCACATATTAACTTTTGAAACATCACAAGATTGGCATTTACTAATTATCTTACTGTGGTTGAACAAAGAAGCAAGCTTGTCAAGAATTATTCATTATGGCCTGGCTTAGTTGGAACTTATTCTTTTTAGCCATCCGTAAGGTACTAGAACATCAGTTCCTAGCTAAGCATAATAGTTAATTATATTTTAACTAATTATATCGTGTATATAGTTACATTATACTATTCATTCCCATCATAAATCAAGGAGATAGTTATGGTAGTTGATTACATCTAATAAGATACAATAATATCAGTCTGGTCCAAATTTTGTTCCCATGCTGTTCTTTCTGCTATAGGGTTAATAAGAATGCAGTTCTGGTAGGGTGATTCTGTGCTAATTTGTCATTCCCTTATTTTCCTTGTGTTTTACTGTTTCTTTGGTCTGTAGGAGTTTGGGAACAAACTCAGGCCAGGTATTTTCTTGCTGGGAACTTTAGAAAGTTGCATTAACTCACTAACTGCTGTTTTTTTGCTGGGCTGATTCCAGGGGAAATGTCTATACTCTAGGTGGTTGTACAGGGGTTTATTTTGGGATAGCGGGTAGTCTGTGGCTGTGATTGTTCTTGCCATGAACCTGTATTGTTTTTCTGTGTCTCCTTTGAGCTGGATAAGGATATTGATTGCAATAATTTCAATACAAGTGAATGTCACTGTAAAAAGAGTCACAAAGGGTAAACTGAGTGTGGAATTTCCATCCTCCTGACAACCTGCCATGCTGTCAGAGCTTGTGAGTAGCCTTGCTAAACATCACAGCCTCGATGGCTTCCGGCTTGTAGTGGGAAGAGAACTAGAAGTAGAAATCAGGAGAAGTGGGGCTTTGCTAATTACTAAATTCATCCATTAGCAGACATTTATCAAGCACCTTGCTATGTGCAGACAGCAAGGTGCTAGTACCTTCCACTAAAGAGATGAATATGATATTGGCTCTGCCCTATAGGATACTGGGGAGTGGGGAGCAGTGAGGAATGGGGGAAGAGGAGCTCAGGATCATGTTATTATGGGATAGCACATCCAGACCTGAATGTGGGATGGACCTGGGATAGCAGATCCAGTCCTAGAAGGCAGCATCTCAGAGGCCACCTAGTCCAAATCTTTAATTTTAAAGATGAAGGCACTGAGCTTCAGGAAGGTGGTGACTTGCTCTAAGTTAAAACAGTATTAAATATGAGAGGTAGGATTGGGATCAGGGTTCTTTCCAACTGTTGCCCCATTCCCTATGAAAGAAGGAAGCATGAAATAAGTGGCCAGGAAACATCCAGGCAAAAGAGTGTTTGTGTGACTGACATTGTGTAAATCCCTTCTCTTCTCTGGGCCTCAGTTTCCATATCTGTAAGGTGATGAGCTTGGGCTAAGTGCTTTTTAAGATCTCTTCTAGTTTCGCCTGTGACACTATGATTTACACACTAGGATTCTGCTGACTTTTATTTCTTTAGTGTATATTATGGTAGGCCCCACTATAGTTAGACAGAAAGGAAAAGACTGGCAGAGGCTCAATCTAATTTTTTAATTCTCCTTAGTGTTGGGGTAGGTTTAGGGCAGTCTTTTCCTACCAGGGTTCTCCTTCTGTACAAGGAGCTACAGTCAGTTTCCAATTAATATAAATAATAAATCTCCTTAAGTGGTTCCATTATTTGAATTTGACTGCATATTTCCTTTGGAAACAATTACCATAGTTTACACAATTATAACTGTGAAAATTTGACTGCATGTAACTATTTTGTAATTTATTTAAAATTTTTAAATTTTATTGATTTTATTTTTCCCATATTGTTCATTTTTATAAATGAGTAATCTTATAAAACCTAATCCCCCAAACATAAACCCAAATAAACAACTGAAAAATTGTGCTTTCATCTGCATTCTGCCTCCATTTCTCTAGAAGTGGATAGCATTCTTTATGCCATGTCCCTCAGAATTTTGTCCTGGATCTTTGTATTGCTGATAGTAGCTAAGTCCAACACAATGGATCATTCCACAATATTGCAGTTACTGTGTTCATTGTTTTCCTGTTTCTGCTCATTTCACTTGCATCAGTTCATGTAGGTCTCCAGCTCTCTCCGAAATCACCCTGTTCATCAATTTTTATAGCAAAATAGTATCCCATTACCATCATATACATGTGGCCATTTTAAGAGAATTCATTGTTCACTCCAACTGAGACCTACCTGCACTTATATTTGATCATCTGTAAGAACCCTCTCCATCCTATGCTTTTAAGCTTTCACTCTACTTTATAGGGTCAAAAGGGAATCCTAAGTTACCCTTTGGGATAGGCAGAAAATAGGTTGACTCAGTTGGGTTGGGACCTGTCTCCTGAGGGTTTCTAGTCACAAAGCAGAATGAAAAGCTCTGATATCAACAACCCTCTTTCTCCTTTCTTCATTCTGTCATTCCTCCCTCCAGTGTGGTTCCTAATGGAAAACTGAGATTGAGGCAAGAAAGGGAGTAGGCTTTGAATTCTGGCTGTCATTAACTTTATTATCTAGGGCAAGTCACTTCACTTTCTGGGTCTCAGTTTCCCGCACTGCAAAAATGGAGTTAATACTTGCTTATTTGGCTTATCAACCAAATGAAGTAGAATTGTGAAGACTGTCAGGAAGTTGCCAGTTCCTTGAGGGCCCCTGCCAAGAGTGCTGGATTTCACACAGAGAATTGCCTTTTGGTAAAATGGTGAAACTGTTCCTTGAATTCTTTCCCTTCTTGTCTTCCTTTTCTTCAGTTTCTTCCTTTTGGCCTCTTTCTAGAAGTTTCAAGAAAGCAGGCCTGGCCCAGGGACAACTTCTTCCAGGTACTCCTTCCTTCTTTTCCCCTTTCTTTAACTTCCTTCTCCTTTTCATCCATCTCTTTGCCTTTTCTCACCCCATTCTCCTTTCTTTTGGTCATTTCCCCTTTTCTTTATCTTTCTTTCCTCTGTGCTCCTTTGCTTTCCTTCTCTTTTTCTTGTCCTTTCTTAATTTCCATCTTTGTCTTTCTCTGTTCCTTTTTTCTCTTCTCCTTATTTTCCTCTTTCTGTCTCTTTTCTTTCCACTTCCAGTCTTTTCTCCTCCTTTCCCTCATCTCACCCTCTCCTTGTCTGTCTTTGCTTCCATTTTTCTCCTTCTCTCCCACTTCGTCTCCTTTTCTTCTTCCTCTGTCCCCTTGCTTTTCTCTCCCCTCTTCTTTTCCTTGTCTTTCTCCTTCCCTTCTTTCCATCTCTTTCTCCCTCCCTCCCTCATTCTCCTTTTGGTCTTTCTCTCCTTCTGCCTCCTTTTCCTTGTCTACATCTTTGCGCCTCTCTTTCTCTCTTTTTTGGTCTCTTTCCTCGCCCCTCGCTCTAATTTAGTCCATTTTTTTCTTATTCGCTCAATCCTGTCTTTATGTCCGAATCTTTTCCTCTCTCAATCTATGTTTTCCCACTTCCTCCTTCCACTTTCAGAACCGGGTAGGTTCTGGCTGGCGCAAGTGAACATCAGCACCGGACCCAGGAGTCTCGGGTCCCCTTCCCTTCCACTCCTCTGGCTCACGCCTGGGCCGTTCTGCCACGCACGCGCACATCTCCAATAGCCCCTAGAGCATGGGGCTATCCTTTCCCTCCACTCCGAGCTCCGGTCCGTTCTGCGCACGCGCATAGCCTGGGCGTCTTTTCCAATAGCAAACTTGGGACGTTCGCACACGCGCACATTCGCTTGGCAGCGCAGTGGGAAATCTGCCTCCCTCTCTCTCTGGTCCAGAAATACGTCTGGGTCGTTTGCGCGCACGTCCACATTCCGGAGAGGCGATGAGACACGCGGGTGCGCGCACGCACACGCATGCACAGACGCAGACGCAAGCGTGCCTACGTAGAGGTGCTAACGTGAGACGACGACGCCGGCGCGGATGACTCACGGATGACGCGCATGACGCGCGTCCCGGCCCGGTCCGGCCC